>NC_139344.1:49066091-49396091 GCF_055883805.1 Amblyomma maculatum
GCTGATAAAACTTTATTTACAATAAGTGTAGAGGAATAGGGAAAGTAAGCGTGCCGCAGGCTGCGGAGACCTTTGGCGACGCCGGCCCATTCGACGGCCTTGAACTGAATGTCAGGGTCATCGCTGGACATCAGCTTGTCCCAAGCTTCTTTAGAGGGATCAGGCAAGAGTTCTGAGGGAGGCTTATGGGCTTTGTACGCCTAGATCGTATTGGTCAAAGTTGTCCTTCTCCCCGCAGAAGCGGCAGAAGGGATCCATATCCTTATTTATGAATTTTTATATGTATTGGGAGGGTTCCCGTCTCTAGCTGTCTCCATATGACTTGCTGTTGTCTAGTCAGTGCTGTTGTCTAGTCAGTTGTCTAGTCAGTGCTGTTGTCTAGTCATGGGGTAGTGGCAGTGTTCTAGTTGTTTTGTAATGTGCGGTGAGTTCGTGGTATGATACGACTGGCTCATCGAAGGGCTCCGGTTCCTGATTTTTCGCCACCGCTCGGCCGGCTAATTCTCGAGCGTATTGGTGGGCAGCCTCATTTCCCGGATTCCACGCTTGAGCTGGGGTCCATATTAGTTCGATCTCACTCAAGCGAGGATATTCTCTTTTTTCACTAGTGGTCTGGATGTGTGTCACAACTGCCTCACCTATACAGCGGGAGTTGCGGGATCTTCAACCTCAGATATAGAGCGAAACTCACGGGATCTCGCCGCTCCTCTAAGCAGGCTTCAACATGACGGCGGGGCAGCGACCGCGTGTCCTTGACGCGGGAACTGCGTAGTCAGCCGAGAGTATAAAAGAGCATGCCGCAGCACGCCCGCGGCAGTGCGCTCTGGGAAGATTCAGTCTTCCGGACCTCTCTCGCGGCCGCTCTGGGAAAGCGTCTTGTATTTCACCGGGCCCGCGATCGACGCATCGTTCTCCTCATCTGTACGGCCGCCGCTACCGATCAACCCAGCCTTCGACGCCTCAACTAACAAGAAAGTCGTAAGAATTCCTTTTTGCCACAGACTGTTGTTAATTCAAACATGTTTTCGCCTTTGTTAATCTTTACCTGACTTAGTATTTTACGCTGTGTTTTCTATGTGACCTTTGCCCATGCTTATTATATCTGGAATACTTTCTTTGTTATTTTTATAGTCTTCTGTTTATTGCAGTGTTTTGTCCATTGTCGGGTTTTCTTCTTGTCATTTACCGAGTCGTCTTTTCACTATCGTGTCGTGGCGTTTCATTTTTTTTATTGTACTCTATTATTATGCAGTGTAATTTGGACTACTATCCATAAATATTCAATTGCTTGAAAAGAAAGTGACCTATTTGAACTTAATCCTCAATCACACATCGACACACGCACTTCACGGGTTGACTGGCCTAACTTTTAAATGTGTTCCCAAACCTGATTGAGGAACGACGGGTAACCGTAAAGGGGATCCCGCGCCTCTGTTGACCGTAAAGGCGGGGATTTGTGACAATGTGGAAACCGTCTCCGCCATAACCAGTCTCGCTGGATTAATGCTGGAGTGGGTGACTCCACATATTGAATATTTATTAGGGTATTCCGCGTCTTCTGCGGCGTCAACGTAGACGACATTCTGTAGCCGGCTCAGGGTCTTGTGGAGGCTGTTAGCTCGTGCTTCTCTTCGGCCTTGATGTGCGTTGGGGTTCATGTTCCGAGGAAGAGGTTTGATGGTGATCCTTTTTCGGATATCGCGCGGAGTAGTTTGAGGGAAGTTTGTAGGTATTCGCCCTCACTACTTAGTCTCAAGTATTGTCCTACCGGCTGGCGTGCAAGACAGGCGGCTTATTTGGTCAGTTCGTTGTGCTTTTTTGAGTTCCTCGTAGGTATTGTTTACCCCGAGTTTGAGTAGCTCTTCGTTGAGACTCGAGCGAACCAGGCCCATATGGCTGTTTTGTAAGCCATTCTAATGTTGGCGTCAACTCTCTCTACTTCCTTTCTTCGGAGTTTTAAGTACGGGAGGGAGTATGTAACTTTGCTTATGATGAAGGCGTCTATTAGTTGTAAGAGGTCGTGTTCTTTCATGTCTTGTTTTCTATTAGTGATTTTTGTTGACTGCTTGGTGAACCACCAATTTGAGTTTGTTGATTGATGGCTCGAGAAAAATGCATCGAAATGTCCTCTAGCGACAGCGTAAGGAACAGCGACAGTGACACATGCATGTGGATCAAATGGGGCACCGCCACTACTGTCTTGATCTTAGATAGCTGTTGCTAAATAAAGCTAAGATGCAGTTTTATCGAGCTCCTCCGCCACCTGAGTGTTGTATACCACTTTTGCCCACGACTGTACATTACCTCTTTATCTGCGCAGAGTTAGAGGACTCTACAAGCGTTGAAGTGCAGGCTGGTTGGTTGCTCCAGCGCGAAGAATGAAAACACAGCGCTGACTGTCAACTGATTTTATTTGCAGAAGTGTATATATACATGGCTTGATGCGTGGCAAAAAAAAAAAAAAAAAAGCAGATGTAATGCACATGACGAAACCCAAGCCAATTATCTTGTTTTACTTCTAGCCAATAACGCCAGCTCTTTGTCAGATAACGCGAGGGACCCTTACAAAAATGAGTTTTGAAACTCTATTGTTGGACTATTGACCGCCTTTTGAATTTATTGAATTTCGATAGACATTCAACCCCAGCTGAGTGCAATCTTTACAGGGCCAACAGAATTTTCATTGTGTTCTACCCAATAGACTTTTTGTGCTATTTTTTCTATGTGCTTTTCGTTGTCAGTTTTCAACGTTCACGAACAATTAGCGTGTACTGTTCATGCTGACCCATGTTTTTAAGTAGTTTTAGGCACAAATGATAAGAGCATGATGTGACAATTTCGTTATGAATTTTTGGTCTCACTTGTAATCAACTATTGGCCACATTCTGCAAAGGGAAATATAAGAGCAGCATGCAGTTGCGTGCTCGTTCATGTTATATAAAAGTACATATTAACGGTGCACACTTAGCTCAAGCTTCGCAACACAGTAAAAATATGCCCTAAAAACTTCATGATGGCAAAGCCTCCACTAATGATGCAAATACATCGTTGAATGTCAATCAGAATCCGTAATGAATCAGCTTCTGTATGTCGCAGAAGGTAACTTTAGTGGTAGGACATATTTTATATTTATCATAAAACAAGTTCAGTGAGTCATCATACTAACAAACAGGATCCTAGATTGAACCTACCATGTAGGGCAGGACAGAGCTTTTTTAAACCAGTTGCAAAGTTCACTATATATATGCTTCAGGGTCTGACATTCTGCCCAAGCCTAGGTATTTTTGCCCGTAGCTTTTGCCGCAAAATGAGGTGCAGTCTGTATTGGAATCCTGTATGTCTTTGGAGAATTTAACTGTTATTTTTTTCTTTTCCTTCCTTTCTTAAAGTGGACACCATGCTAAAATGAAGTCACTTCAAACATTGAGGGGTTCTAATAATGACGGATTGATCCCACGCATACTATAGAGTTAACACGCATAGCAAAAACATTCGCGTATGAAATAAAAAGAAAAAAAAATAGGATTACACGCGTCTTCTATCGGCGACTCGTCTTTTCAAAGAAGCATTCGGCCACTGCCTTGCTACTGTCCACACCCATCTTTCCCCCGTGCCGCGAACGGCGCCAGCATGTCCGGAGGGTCGAGGGTTACTTCCTGTCGGCTGGGGGGAAAAAGGGGGAGGGGGGGAGGGGTTGCTCCCTCTGGGTCTCTGCTCTCTGCCTTCTCCGTGGTTTGTCTTCACGGAGATGACCTTGGCTGCAGCATAGCTGGAGTCGCGCAGCGGGGGCGGCGGCTCCCCCTTTTCACCGAAGCTGTTCTTCTGCGCCCCGTTTTCTTTGCACGCAGACGCGGGTACGCTGAGTGCGGCGATGTGCCAGTTCAGTTGGCGTTTTCCCGCCACCGTGGTCGCATCTTGCACTGTGAGCGAAGCACCGTATGTAGGTTTTTCACTGGTGATTATCACGAAGATCGTTTTGTTCAAATTGGAGCGCGAACGTACGCATTTAAGTCTTCGGAGGAATCCGCTCTTGGGTGGCAGCTTCTGCGCAAGGAGGACGTGTTTAAGAAGTTCAACAGTCGCAGGCGTTTTGGATTCTGGGCGAAAAGCCGGCGCGGGCGGAGGGAGCGTCTGCACTTTGGTGAGTGTTTTACTTTTTCCTATTCCTGTTTGTGCCAGTCTTGTACAGTGTGTGCTACGAGGTGAAGCACGCATGTAAATATTTCTAGCAGGCAAACCAGCCCCATCTGAAAAAAAATAAGGAGGGGGAGAGAGAGAGAGAACGAGGCTTGTCTCTACGCGGACGCTGGGGCCGATGGAACGCCAGCTGGAATGGCGACATTTTCTTTCTTTTTTTTTAGCCGGTGACCGTTTTTGACGGATTGTTCGGCACAGTGCTGTACTCTTTCGATACGCTACTCGCGCTGAGACGGACACATTATCGAGATCATAATATGCCTCTGTCACACATTGTGGATTATTGAATCTGTGCAGCTCCACCATTTTTGCAGTGTTTGTTTTTGTTTCCACTCATTTTAGTGCCTATAGTTGGTAATTTTGCTTCAAGTTTTCTGGGTAGTAATGCTTGTGACCTGCGCTTTGCTATTTATATTCACAATGGGATCTTTGACGGCAGCATATATTGTTTATCAGGGAGAAATGAACGATGTGGTAGTGCTGCCGAGCTGTGGAGGCGGCGGTCGATGCCGTCTAAGCAGTGAAAGACAGTGACAACTCATTTTAGACAAGAAATTTCTTGAGCTATGACGTAGAGCAGCGCACAAATGCCTTTGCTCTAGTTTTAGGTTAGTATATACCGCAACTTAATTATGATTTATATTGTTTATTTCAGCATCACATGCGAGGAGTTCCCGGACGTATCAGCGTTTTACGCAAAGAACAGCCTGGCGTCATACTTTGCACATGAATTGAAATAAAGCAAATAAACAGCCCAGCTCATGTTATGGGTTCACCAAAGATGCATATTTTTTCTTTCTCATTAACGCGCATTTTTTGTTCTGTGTTCCCTTTCCGCTGCTGATTAACAGAAAATGCTGCGTGATCAACGGTTAGCCAGGAGCAGGCACGAGGTGGTTTACATTAATGCAAAAGTAGCACAGCACATATCCTTGCTGCGGTCAGTCAACGCATTCTATGTTCTGCTCGACCAATCAACAATTTAGTCAGTTTAGTGTAGGTTAATGAGTAAGTATAATGGGGCTTAAAAGATCAAGATCTGTTTTGTTCTTTTATGCCTCACTATGCTTATCATTAACCAGCACTGATCAGACAGGATTGTTGATTGGTCGGGCAGAACATAGAATGTGGTGACTTATCGCAGCTAGGAGATGTACTGTACTACTTTTGCATTAATGAAAATCACCTCGTGTCTGCTCCTGGCAAACCGATGGTCGTGTACTATTTTCTGTTGTTCAGGAGTGGAAAGGTAGCAGAAAATCAAAAAGCGTCACTTGCAGAGTTTCTGAAGCATTCGAGCCTGAAATCAACAGAATTTCAGTTGCGCGAATTCCAAAAGCGCTCTTAAGAAACACATGGGCCACTATTTCATAAGCGCTCAACAAGAGGTCAACACTGCATCATCCAAGATGTTGCCGATTATCAACAGACTTTCAACAGCGTGTATTGACACAACGCTTTCGAATTTCTATAGAAACCCTACATGCATTTTTGTAAGGGGAAGGAGTTAACGCAACGGTCCCCAAGCTCAAAAAAATTGCTTCAACTTCAATCATCTCCCTTGTGATGCGGTCTTTATTTTTTTCTGCAAGTATTGCAATTATGAAAAAGGGGTTTGCATTCTATTTTACGTTCCTTAGTGCATTTGAGGCAGTTAAGAGGCAGGTTAAAGTCCTTGGAATTTTCCCCATCCTTTTATGCTCTTTTAATCTTTCATTAAGGCATCGTCTCGTTTGCCCTACATACACTTTCCCACATGATGTAGGAATCTCGTAGACTAGTTCCTCAGTGCGGTCAACAAATCTGTTCTTATGTTTTGTCTTGAAAGCAAGAGTTGGCTCAGTCACGGGATGACTGATGCGACTAAGTATTCACAGCTTACACGTAGCGGAGAAGGCTACGTGTACCTGAGAACGTTGTGCAATCCTTTTTAGATTATACGGCAAGGTGTGAATGTACGGGATTACAACCGTCTTTTTCTGCTTATTCGAGGTATCAGGTTGTTGGTTATTTTCGTTTTTGCGTTCCTGCCTTAGCAAGCCTTTAGCAACGGACACCAGCATATATGAATCGGGTACCTATATGGCCGCTAATCTAGATAATTGCTGGGCGAACTGAAGTCAAGTAGGTGATCACATGTGATTTTTTTTAGGGCATTCTTAAAGTACGAAGGGTCTACGGCTCTTTTAACCAGTTTAGAATGCGCCGAATGAACCTGCAGTAGTGGCTTGGAACGGGGTTCATACGCCCAACGCACATGCTTGTGAGAAAATATAATTTTTAAGTCTAAAAACCGAATTGCTCCATCTTCTGTGAGTCAAAGATAGTGGATTAAGACACTCATGAAAAATAGTGAGTGTATTAAAAACATTAGGCTCGTAAAATCCAGAGCTGATGTCTAAAACCAGTAAAAAGTCGTCTACGAATCTAAAAAAATTAAAAACGCTAGATCCATCTAGACTGTCTTGCAGTAGCCGGTCATACTTAGCTGATAGTAAGTCACTAAGAATAGGAGCTATGCATGAGCCAATACATATGCCATCTTTTTGAAGATAAAAACTGTCTTTAATTGAATCGTTATTGAGAAAATTGTTATTGAGATAATTGAAGCTGAAAGAATTTTGGAGCGTGGGGACCGTTGCGTTAGCACTCCTTCCCTTGCGTTAACTGACGATCAGCTGGCGTTCTTGGCTAGGCGTAAAACAAGATAATTGGCTTTGGTTTTGGCATGCGCATAGCATCTTTTTTTTTTTTTTTTTTCCTGTCAAGCATCAAGCCATGTATATATACTTGTACACTTCTGCAAATAACATCAGTTGACAGTCAGCGCTGTGTTTGTGTTTCTCATCTTTGTCCTCGTCCTTCGCGCTGTTTATTCCAATAAGAAAACTCTACTACGTGTAATTATTTCCAATCTTTAAAAGCATACTACACAGATATCGCAACCTTGTGTGAGTGGCTGAAATTGCATTGCGATTATCTAAATTTGCAGTAATTATTCCACACATTTTTGCGCGGATGGTGTTATTTCCTGGGTTTTGTACACGTGCTTCAGACGCCGCCCGCGCAGACAGGAGGCGTATATATATATGTACACCTGACGTCAGATGTGTCGTAGTACCGGGGTGGCATCACCTCACCGGTCGCGCCTGTTGGTTTCGAGGAAGCGCCATGAAAAGATGCTAGAAATAAACAGTTGAAACGAAGAACTGACAGTGCAAACATCGGTTATTCAGATATCGAGACGATCAGAGACTATACGTCATACGGTTGCGCCACCTCGTCAAGCGAAGATGAGTGAAATGATCAGGCAGTGTCCGACATTTCGTCCCAGAGTGCGCACACAGCAAATAAACTATAGCTATGCATATTATCTTGTGCGCTCCTATGCGCAGGACAAGTTTTTCTGAAACTTGGAAAATTTTATTTCCTCAAGGAACCACAGTCATTCATCGATTCAATCGCCGAAAAGCTGCCGCTGCGTCGAGATGGGAGAAGGGGGTGAAATAGGGACGTTTACATTACCTAAGCAGCGCCAGGTGCGTAGCGACTGCTGGAAATCTGCCTTGCTAGACTTGCGGGCGTTACTCCCACGATCGAACCGGAATTGTAACACTTTCCCTGGTACTTTGGGCCTTGTTAGAAAATTACCATCGTTGCTGTACAAATAGCGGTGCCGGTGTTAAATTTCTTTATGATATATGTCCTGAGTGAAAAAGCTCACACTTCGTTTCCGTCATATTTGCGAACGCTAGCATGAAAACTGCAGAAAGCGACGCACTTGTTTTTCTTTTTTCTTTTTTTTTTTTTTTTCAGTTCAGGTATGTATATATGCTGCCTGCTAGCAGTTCGGTTAACGTGGTGCAAATTCAGTATAAGGAACACGAGAGTGTGTTTCCAATTTATTTTCATTCCGCGTCGCATCTCAAGATGATTTTTCGTCCGAGGTTATTGAATACAAATACTGAAAATATTGAGAATGCTCTCGAACTATCGCTGAACAAGGAAATTTCAGATACTACAGACGCTTCCGTATCTTTATCATTTATGCTCTATATGACTATACATGCATTGAACATGTGCTACAGAGGGTGAGTTTTATTTATTTATTTATTTATTTTACCAACGGGCATGTTCTTTCTATATGCCACATGTAATTTTCGTGTATTCCAGGTACCCTTTTTGTGAAGTCATGACTATTGTGCTTCTTGCGTTTTCTAGGCAGAACATGAGGTTTGAGCCGCAGTCAGTCACATGCTGAGGATTAGCAACACAGCAAGGTTTGCTTCGCAGTTGATTAAAATGTAACCATGAAACCTGAAAGGTTTTTCTTTAAAGCTGCGATACACAGATCCCTATTCTTAAGTGCTTGGCACCTTTCAGAAGTGTATGACACATGTCCCTTCCTTGCACCGCACTAATGTCACAACCTTGAGTAAAACTGTACCCGCGGTGATAGAAGCAAGTACTTTTGCACCCCTCTGTTCTTCGCGGGTCCAGATGCTTGAGTCGGATTTGAACTCAAAAGGCTGCGGGCGCAAGAGATTACAGAAAGTGACAACACCCCCAGTGCATGGCCTACACAGCTTGTAGCGCGCATTCGGCTGTAGCGAGCAGTCGGGCTGGGCGCGGAGACAGGGAAACAGGTGACGTCACAGCGTCCGAGGGGCAAAGGTTTCAGGCGCCATTGCCAGGTGCACTACTTCAAGAAAAAAAAAAGGACGAATAAACGTGCTTCCGCTGTGTGCAAGAAACGATGCGATTTTAGTCCTCTTAGGAACGCCAGCTTTCATTGCAATGCAAAAGTAGGTCACCTAAAATTTAAATAAGTGTCCTTTTAAGGCGTAGAAAAATAACGCCAAATCGTAGATGTTGTAAGGTAACGCGAAGGTCGGACTTGGGGGATCTGGTTTTATTGGAGACCTGAAGCCTTGGTCGCACACTGCAGCCAACCACACTGCGCGATGACGATTGGTATTTACAAGAGAGAGCAGGATTAAGACGAAGCAGCACGTTTAGTCGTGTGAAAGATGAAGCTCCACACAGTGCTCACACTATTTCGCCCGCGCAGTTGAAGCGGCCAGCCTGGCCGCAATTAGTCCGCAGGATTGCGCCGAATAAAAGGCTTCATGCGTGAAACGTGGACAACTTCAGTGCCACGTTAACGACTGTCCGGAGGAGGGTAAACAGGGGAGACGCGATAGTTGACCGGGGAGATTTTTGCAAGAACTGTGTAAGGGCCAATGTAACGGTGCTGGAACTTGTCACAAAGGCCAGGAGTGTGAAATGGGGTCCAAAGTAACACCTCGTCGCCGGGACGGAACGAAACTTGGCGGTGGGTTGCATCATAGCGGCACTTGCGGTCTTCCTGGCTAGCTTCCGCGTTGACGCGAGCAAGCCGGCGAGATTTGGCCACTCGGGAAAGGAACTGGTCAGGAAGAGAGGATGAGGAACTGGAATGTGTGGAAAGGAAAGAGGCATCAAGAAGGGTAGCGGAAGAACGGACGTAAACGAGGAAACACGGGGTGTAACCTGTGGTCTGCTGTACCGCCGTATTGCAGGCGAACGTAACAAAAGGGAGTATCACGTCCCAGTTTCGGTGGTCCTGGTCGACGTACATAGACAACATGTCAGAAAGCGTGCGGTGGAACCGCTCAGTCAACCCACTGGTCTGCGGGTGATAGCTGGAGGTCAATTTGTGGTGTGTGGTTGAGGCCTCAAGAACTTCGGCTACAATCGTCGACAGAAATGTCCGACCACGGTCGCTGAGAAGCACTTGAGGAGCCCCATGGCGCAAATACATTCACAAATTGTACAGGTATAGGACAAAAGTCTCTGGACCGCACGGCTGGCGTTTTTGAACTAGAACCACGATGGGAATGAATTATCATCTTAATTCTATAGCATATATGAATGGACTAAAGTATTATTTTAACGTCAACAAGTGTTGTCCGAGATTACTGGGCGACACGAAAGTTATGCTCCTTGGTTGCAGTTTGCGTGGTCCACGGTCCCCGATAGTGCCTAGCAGCAGATATGTGAAAAGCATATCTCAATACTTAATCAAATTTGCCACTATTACCATGCAGCCGCAGCAGTAAATGTAAATAAATTGTTTACACAGGAATCCTCAGCCGTACCTTACTTACTTCATCATCATCAGCCGGACTATACACACTGTAGGGCAAAGACTTCTCCCATATTCCTCCAATTAGCCCCGTCATGTGCTAGCTGCATCCACTGCACCACTGCAAACTTCTTAACCTCATCCACCCACCCAACTTTCTGCCGCCCTCTGCTACACTTTCTTTCCCGTGGAATTCAGTTTGTTACCCAAAGTGGTCATTGGTTATCCTTTCTTTGCACTACATGTCCTGCCCATGCCCATTTCTTGTCCTTGATTTCCCACGAGAATGTCATTAACTCGACTCTGACCCACTCTGCCCGCTTCCTACCTCTTAACCTTACACCTATCATATTTCGTTCCATAGCCTTCTGCGTTGTCCTCAATTTAAGCAAAACTCTTTTCGTTAGCCTTCACCTTTCAGCCTCATAGGTGAGCACAGGAAAGATGTAGCTATTGTATACTTTCCTCATGAGCGATACCGGTATGCTGCTATCATAATCTGCAAGTATACTTGCCAAATGAGCTCCATCCCAATCTTCTCCTAGTCTTTTCTTGCGCTTCTGCATATTGATTTTCAAGCCTACCTGTCTAGGTCATCAGTAATTCTTTGCAGTTCATCCCCTGAGTTAGCAAGGCAATGACATCAGCGAATCGCAAATTACTGAGGTATTTGCCGTCAACCCTTATCCCTATGACTTACATGGCTAAAAACGCTTTTATTGATTTTAACATTTTTTAAGTGGGCATGTCAGCTGGCATCCAGTCGACACCATGTCAAATCCATTCCTGTTTTTCATGCAGTTTGCCCTAATCGTCTCGACTGCGGAAGCCGGCGCTGTGAACACGGAATTCATCCTCCCTGAACGCCTACGCCAGCACGGAGACTGCGCAAAAGAAAAAGAATTTCCGAATCTGAGTGACTGGTGGGGATCGCCACGTGCTACCTCATCGACGTCATCGACGAACGACAATATAAAAGCCCTCCTGCCATCATCCTTCTTCAGTGGGCATGTCAGCTGGCATCCAGTCAACACCATGTCAAATCCATTCCTGTTTTTCATGCAGTTTGCCCTAATCGTCTCGACTGCGGAAGCCGGCGCTGTGAACACGGAATTCATCCTCCCTGAACGCCTACGCCAGCACGGAGACTGCGCAAAAGAAAAAGAATTTCCGAATCTGAGTGACTGCTGGGGATCGCCACGTGCTACCTCATCGACGTCATCGACGAACCACGATATAAAAGCCCTCCTGCCATCATCCTTCTTCAGTGGGCATGTCAGCTGGCATCCAGTCGACACCATGTCAAATCCATTCCTGTTTTTCATGCAGGTTAGTAGCAATGTTTCTACAATCAAATCCAATAATATGTGCCTTATCCAGCTGACATGCCCACGTAGAGTGCTTGAAGTTTATTTTATTGGTCGTGACTTCATATTGTCTCTACTTATGCTGTGTGGCGACATTGAGTCCAACCCTGGGCCACCCACTGAACAGCTACTGACCCAGCTCCTTGAAGGCCAGAAAGATATTCAGCGGAGACTGGGCGAAATTGAGGCCAAATTGCACAAAGTGGAAGAATTCACATCAGCTATAAATGAATTCAGAGATTTAAGCCGGGAGCTAGAATCACGAGTTACAGGCTTAGAAAGGAAGCTTGTCGACCTAGAAGACCGGGGCAGACGAAATAATGTAATCGTGTTCGGAATTCCTGAAAAATTGAATGAAACTTACGAAGAACTGTCACAGAGTGTGTTGAAAGGCGTGTTCTGTGACAAAATGGACACGAAAGTTGTTTCAGCCGAGAGAATTCATAGAATCGGTCGCAAGCAACCTAACAAGCATCGACCTGTTATTATCAAGCTGATGGATCATCGTGAGAAAGTTAACATACTGAAAAACTGCTCGAAACTAAAAGACACCGATTACTCTATTTCAGAAGACTTTTCGTATACCACGCGGCAGATACGGAAGAATCTCTGGGAAAGCACCGCAGAGATTCGAAAAGCCGGTCAGAAGGTTAAGCTAATCTACAACAAGATAAAAATTGGTGACGATCTGTTTGTTTGGGATGACACTAGCAAAGAAAGAGTCCTAGAGCATGGCAGCCGGAATCGAAAACAAAGTGACCAATGAATCGAGAACAGTCAAATTAAATCGCTAAAATGTATTCAGTTTAACGCCCGGAGCATTGTGAACAAGTCTGAGGATTTGGAAAGTATAGTAGTGGCGCATAAACCGCATATCATTATAATCACCGAAACCTGGCTGCACTCTGATATCACTGATGAAGAAATTACACCACCAGGATACAGAATTATGCGCAAAGACAGGACTTCTCGCGGTGGTGGTGTTGCAATTCTTTTTCAAGAATCTTTCCAAGTAATCAGGCTACCTGACGTGCAAGGGATTGAATGCGTCATTTGTAAACTAATTCTAAATGAACTTAGTCTTGTTATTGGCGCGTTTTACCGCCCACCACGAGGTGACGGTGTTTTCTTTGAGAAACTAAATGAGTTCTTATGTACTACAAAAGCACAATCAAGTAATGTACTATTGGCTGGAGACTTTAACATGCCGCTCGTCAATTGGGACAAACAGTTTCCAGAGCCGCTCTGCACATCAGCCGAACTACTTGTAGACATCGTACTTGATCACGATTTAACTCAATTAGTAAAGCAAGCAACGCGTATACAAAAGGATAAGAAATCCATTCTTGATCTTTTCTTCTTTAGTAACAGTGTCTTTCGTCGCGGTCTTCCACTTCAATATTTCGAAGGCATATCTGACCATGTTATGGTATCTTTAAACATTCCATTGCTTCTTCCGAAAAATAAAAAGAAAGAGGTGCGTGTTGTGCCAAACTTCTCGCGTGCTGATGATGTTGCAGTTTTAGACTTACTTGATATTTCATTCTCAGATTTTGTGGTTCTTTACGAATCCTGCGACTGCTCAGTAGAAAATCTCTGGGTTTTCTTTAAGAACCTTGCTCTGAATTGCATTTCGCGTTTTGTGCCTACTCGGGTAATTACCCTCCGCGCCAGCAGCCCTTGGATGACGAGGGAACTTGTACGCATGGGACGAAAGATTAAGAGAGTTCGCAAAAAACTTCGGCGAAGCCAGTCGGCAGTTGATGCTGCTAAACTGTCTGATATGCGCTTGAACTTAAAACACAGTATCAAAAAAGCAAAAGAGTATCACTTTAGCGTATCTATGAAAAACTTTCTTGTTTCGTACCCTGCAAAGTTCTGGCGGCAGTTATCAAAGAAAAAGAAACCTGTGTACAGCATTGTCGTTGACGGCGAACTGATTACTGATGCGACACAGATTGCTTCGTCTTTCAACCGTTTCTTTTGTACTGTGTTTACGCACGATGATGGTAGAAAGCCTCATTTTAACTCAGCTTGTCCGCCTATTACTGATGTATCTGTAACTGAAGAAGGTGTTTTCTCTCTGCTTCTCAGTTGTGACGCAAAAAAGACTCCGGGAATTGATGACATACCAAATACGTTTCTTGTGAGATATGCCGAATGGTGTTCCAAGTACTTAACGCTCATATTTAAGAAGTCTCTATTAAACGCCGAGCTCCCGGAGGACTGGAAGCACGGAAAAATTATTCCTATTCCCAAAACTGAAAATTCATCTCTACTTAGCTCATATAGGCCAATATCTTTACTGTGTACTTCTTCAAAAATACTTGAACATATACTTTTTAGGCATATATCAGCCTTCCTGGAAACCAATCACGTAATTGACGACCGGCAACACGGTTTTCGCAAAGGCTTCTCTACAGTGACCCAACTTCTAGAGACGATGCAGGATTTTGCCGCAGCCATTGATAACCAATGTCAAATTGATGTCATTTTCTTAGATTTCGAAAAAGCATTTGACCGGGTCTCACACAGTAAGTTCTTGCTAAAGCTAAATACTATTTTTAAAAACGATCTACTGTTGACGTGGATACAAGCATATCTATCGTCTCGATATCAGTCCATATCAATCGGCAATGCATGTTCGAGCCCAGCTTTGGTAAGCTCCGGTAGCCCACAAGGCTCAGTACTTGGGCCATTGTTCTTTTTAATTTTTATAAATGACATTGTTAAAGAAATTCCTGTCAAAATCAAGCTGTTTGCCGACGATTGTGTATTATATCACGAAATACGAACTCCTGCTGACCAGCTTGGTGCTCAAAAATTCATGATTGGTGCTCAACGTGGCAGATGAGTATTAATACTAAAAAAAAACAGTTTCAATGTCTATTACGCGGAAGAAGCGGCCATTAAGTTTTGCCTATACTATTAATAACCATCCCCTGTCTACCGTGGACAGCTACAAGTACTTGGGATTAACGATTAGCTCTGACCTACGGTGGAACAAACACATTTCTAATATTAAAAATAAAGCTATGAAAAAACTTGGCTCTTTAAGAACTCTCCGGTACTCTACGCAGGAAATTAGGTTACTAGCTTACAAAACTTTTATCCGACCTGTTTTAGAATACGCCTCTGTTGTGTGGGACCCTTATACTAAAGAAAACATTAAAACACTCGAAAATATTCAAAGAAAGTCAGTGCGATTTATTTATAATTCATACACCTGGCAGACGTCCCCTACCATGCTACTTGAGAAAGCAAATTTGGATTCTTTGCAGCTCAGGAGATACCGCGAGAGGCTTAAATATATGTTCATGATTGTTCACAACAAATTAGGAATTAACAGCAGCAAGTACATTGAGCTCGTCCCGGGTCGTTCGACACGATCCTACCATTCTTTAAAAGTGAAGGAATACTCATGCCGCACTGAAACATACAAGAATTCTTTCTTCCCCCGTACCGTGAGGGAATGGAATGTCCTCAAAGCGAATATTGTAGAGGCTTCTACTGTGGAGTCATTTACGGAGTCGCTAGGAATTTGTAACAATTTTGCAGCTTTCAACATTTTCATTTTTTTTTCCCCCCAGTGCTCATTCTGACGCCAGGCGTCGTCTAATATTGTATAATGTTGTTTCTTTCGGTATTGTGCGCTGAGTTGCGTGTACCTCAGGGAGGTTTTCTTTTTGTCAAAGTGTATTTTACACCCACTCCTGCTTAAGGCTTTGCAATAAAGCCAGCAGTCTTCTGTAAAATAAATAAAAACGTGCGGGAGCCCGTCAGCTGCTGAATCCACAAGTTTGATAACTTCAAGATATCTTACAATAGCTTCCTTAATGCATTCGCTACTGCCGTACGTCAAGATCTGCATGACGCATCGCCATCTTGCTTCTCCACTTTGCAGGCGCAACGCCTTTGTGAGGACGTGAGGGACGTCCTCACCTGCAGGACGTCCCCCCCCCCCCCCCCCCCCCCACACTTCCTTCCCAAAAAAGAAATGTGCTGCAGCAGTAAAAAGAAACCATGCTGAAAGGCTTCATCCTCTGTGTATAGAATACATTGGACTGCTGAAGGCCAAAATTACTCTTTCAAACACGTTTTAACCAGCAAAGTCCCGCTATGCATAATAGAAAAAAAAATAAAGGATGGTGAGGTGGCCGGAGTAATGCCCATTTTTTTACTCTTCTTAGGATATCTTCACCAGGGCCTGCACTGTACATGGCTCTGTACAATAGTGGAGGGAACAATGAGTCACGCATATCGCTGCTAAGTTTGTTTCTTGTTACCAACTAAGATAATCACATGAAAACCGTGTTTTAAGAAAACGACAAGCTTGTACAACTTCTTTCAAATGCTCATGAATAGTTCCTTGAATACACTGGTATGTAGTGATAAATTGGGCAAAAATACCAAGTTTTGGCTGAAAAAATGCACATAAAAAGGGGCTATATTACGGACACAGCACCGATACGCGCTAATCTTCTGGATCGTCGATGCTCTGCAGTATCGACTGTCTTTGTCGCGTTTGAGTAACCACGTACTGATGGCTGACAGAAGGCTTCAAAATGACAAACTGTAAATTTATAGAAACAGACAAAACAAATGTATAAATAACCAATAAAATGACACCAAGCAACGTTGCTTGCAACGGTATAAATATATACTGCTAAGCGTGGCTGTCTAGCCTGGAAAGTGCAAAGATGACATATGCTTTGTGAAACCTTGAAAGGAGAATTGCGCACCATAATATGATCACCTAGTTTGCACACAGTGGGTCAGTAACGAGTAATGTTACGGCTATAAAAAATTCTTTTTACGGGTATTAACGCGGGCTCTTTGCCCATCAGCCTGTAAACGATGGCCTGTTTCGGGAAGAATATTTACCCTTCATTCCACAGTGGGTGACGAGATGAGAGACATTTTGGGACAAAAATTTTCTTTTACCGCAGTCTCCAAAGCCATAGGTGACGTTAACCCTGATAAATCACCAGGGCCAGGCGGATTGCCAGCTTAGTTATATAAAACTTCAAAAAGCGAACTAGCACCCACTTTAACATATCTTTTTAATGAAGCCTACGACATGAAATTCTTTTCACATTCATGTTTATTCTGTCATACAGTAGTGTTACCTAAAACAGGTGATCCAACCATGTTGAGGCTAGTCAAATCCTATCGTCCGATTTGTCTAACGCGTGTTCATTATAAAATTTTTACGAAAGGTTTGGCAGGAAGGCTTCAAAATGTGACGAGAAATATCGTGGGCAGTTATCAGACCGGCGGTATTAAAGGACGCAATATCGTTATAAACATACAGAAGGCGCGCATTGTTCTAGAAGTGTGCGATGCTACGCAGAAACGCGTTGCAATTATGTAAGGAGACTTGGAAAAAGTGTTTTATCGTGTCACACACAATATTATTTCGTATTTGCTAGGTCATGCCAATGTTTGAAAGATGATTCACAATGGAGTAAAAATGGCTGATAGTGGAGGTACAGCATGACTTATTGGGAACAAAAAGGCTGGGAACCGAATTCGGGTTGGACAGTTCTTGTTCACCATTGTTATTTTGCATCTATATTTACCAATGTCTTACGGAATTTTGATTACACAAAGAGGAGGTTCGTGTTCTACAGCACACGCTGACGATGTTGCTGTTTTCTGCTCTAAATATGAAAGCATTTTGGAAATTTTTAGAACAGTTAAAGCTTTCTGCGAAGCTAGTGACAGCACGGTCAACTGGGGAAAGTGCACATAACTCAGAATTATACCATATAACTCAGAATTATATTCTGAGTGAAGTGTATCCACGAATTACTGAGGTGCTAATTTATTGGATACATTCCCTTTTATTGTGCATTCCCTCTATAAATAAGAGTGATAATAAACTTGAGCTTGAACTGGCATTCATTGTATTGCGCGTATAGTGCTTGAAACTTCGAAACCACCTTGGGGCGTTCTTCAACTATGCGAAGAAATGTGACAGCGTGCGCCGTGCTGACCCGTTCGCGATGATGTATATTGTTGCCATGTGGTACGTTAGGATCTGCAAAACGCGCGCGAGTACATTATCTAACATCTGTGTGAAAACGTCGAGAAAAAAATATTGTCGCTGCGATTAATCAACCCTGCATATTTGCTTGCATTTATAGTTTGTCGCCCGTGCAAGACTAATGTTGAGCACTCATCAAGTTTGTTTACAATGTGGTTTACGGGTACCTCTCTTTATTCCTTTCTTCCTGTTATTCGGCGTGTGTTCCGCAGCAGGCATGTCTGTGAACGCGGCATGTACAGGTGCAATAGAAATATTTTCGCAATAAATGAATCAGTAATTCTTTCGAAAAACAATGTGATGAAAGTTTATATATTGCCCAATCCCGCGAAGTGCACCTACTTGCCTCCGAATCATTCTTCAGTGATGAATCTAGTCCGTTGCAAAGCTGTGTAAGCGTCCTTTTCTCCAATTATTTTAGTTCTGTGTCATCCCGCTGTGTTGTGCTTGAAGGAGGAGTCATGCATCGACTGGTCCACCCTTTAGAAGTTCCATTAATGGTCACTGATATGTATAGCTCGATCATTGAACATTTTGCTTTTTCATAAGACACAGAAGACGTAGACGATGAAGTGTGTGTTTGCGTTCACTAGCAGGGCAATGATTTTCTGCAGCCATTTATGGAGCGCAGTGGCCTGATACTCTTGAAAGCCAGCAACGTACTAACATCTAAACCGTCTAATTACTCTCTAGTTCTGCGCTCTAGTGCCTAATAACAACAAATTTGCTTATTTTATTCTGTAATACCCCATGGGGTATTTACTATTAAACGCCATGTAGCTCTATTTCGGATAAAGAAAATGCTTTTTAATTTAGCTGATGCTTGCTTAATTGGTGACGTTGCGCGATTATCGATCTGTAGGGATACTTTGTTGGTGGATTTGATGTTTTTGTTCTCCTATGTTTTTTTTTTTCTTATTTTCGTGGAAGATGCTGTCGTGTACTTATGAGTGCTGTTTCGAATAAACTCCCATTTGGAAGCCAGCGCCCGATTGCATCCTTGTTTGCGTCCAGCAGGGCTGTTTCACCAGGAATCATGCCTCCATTTTGTAGTTGTCAGGGGTTATTCGCAACGAGACAGTAGTTATTTGACATTCTCCGGTCTCATTCAACTGGTGTTGAGCGTGCCGTGAAAAATTTGTGCCAGGGGAAATTGTTGTGGTCGGCGAGAGCCATGGCCGTTTAAGTAAACCATAGACAGAGATCATGTTCCGTATCTGGCGAAGAACGAGCGCGGTTGCAACTTCGTGTTTTTTTTTTTTTTTTTTTTTTTTTTTTTTTTTTTTTTTTTTTAGAGCCGCGACTAGTAACCGCGAAGGCAAAGCCATTTAGCGTGAAGATGAAGCGAGCTGCTACTATTAAATTTAGCTTCTGAGACGCGATATTCAACCACAAGAGCAATAGTTTTGACTTTTGGCTTAGCCGCAAGTAACATCGAGTACGTCGACCGCATCTGTTACGTCAGCCATGTGGAGAGGAGGACATCAGTTGGCCTTGTCTGTGTACGTGGCTTTCGATGTATGCCCATAGAGTAAGATATATATAAAGAGAGGACACTCCCATAGGTCCCCAGCGGCCTGCTGAGCACACAGCGGCGCCCAGCGGAGTCGGCGAAGCGTGCCAGCTTCCAGAGCGGGTCGCTTCAAAATACCAAATTTCGGAGGCCGCAATATTACTTTCGGTTTCGGTTTTTTGCATGCGTCTCGTAGTATGATACACAGGCACTTGCGCAAAGAAGTTACCGGCATTGTTTAAAAGAGCGAAGGCTCTTTTAAACAAGGAAGGAAGGAAGCGATACAGAACGATGTTGCTCGTCATCAACCCACTCTCGCGCCTCTTTTATAGGGCATGACAGGGACGTAAAAAGTGTTCGCATGGGCATATGAGGCTATAGATAAAGCAAAAACCTTTGAATCGGGAGGTTGTGGCGCATGCCACCTAAACGTGACAATTAATACTATTTGCACTTAATCTTGCCTTACTTTTAGTAATCAAATAATCAATATTCCGTTACTTTGACATGTTCAAAGTCTATTTTTAATTCCAAACAGCTCTAAAGCTAAAACTTTGTAGGTGCAACGCCGTCTGGCGGAGCCTTGGAATCTCGAGCTAGGCCGCAAATGGCGTCGAGTGTCCTCATATATATATATGAATAATAATAATAATAATAATAATAAAAAAAAGGTTTGACTCGCACTCCGAGACTGTATGTATATATATATATATATATATATATATATTACTTTATGGTATGCCTTCAAAGCGTAGCCGCTTCACAGGTGCTCGGCTGTGTAGCCGGGTGTTTCTATTATCGCGCTTCATCTGCAGCTCACCTGCTAACCACTCCGTTAGCGAGCACACCACGCACCTCTCCGGAAACCCCAGGAAACGCGGTTATCACCAATACCTGGTTATTTCTGTGCAGTGATAACGCATGTTCCGAAGCTATGCTAGTCGAAATGCGGCCCCTGAGTTTTGAAGCAAAAGCCTCATTACGCTAGGTAGAGCCGCGCTTCGCGCGCCTGATAATTTGACTTTCAAACGACTTTGAATCGAAGCGAAAGCTTCACTATACGCTACGTAGAGTCGGTCTTCGCGTGGCGCTAAATTTTACCTTCATATGAAATTGACCGAATTAAATGTTAGTGTCGACAATATCTTGGCGTCTACCAAAAGTACGCAGCACCTTCTTTTCCCCAAAATTTAACTTAAAAGGACAGGAAGCCTTGTGTTCTGCGATATCAGCGCACGTTAAAGGCCCCCAGGTGGTCAAAATTACTCCGTAGCCCTCCACTACCCCAGGTAGCACTGAAATATTAGATCAATGTTATATTTTCTTTCAGTAAAACATTGTTTTGATGTTGGTAATGTCTTATTTTTTGCTCATTTTTAGCAACGTTAGACATAAAGGTTGTTATGTTTCCATATAAGCATTTAAACAATACGAATCTAATATGTGTACAACATAAATGTAACATTAGTGAAAATGTAGAGCAACCTTACCCCCGAGGATGTATGACCACCTCTCGTGATGGTATACACAGCTTGCACACTTTGCAAAGACCACAATATACAGTACAGCCGCTCCATAATGCAGCACAACTCCTACACTCACCTCTCAACAAATATTATAGAGTCAAGCTTTTATATCCATCGCCGACGGATGTTCCATGAGTGACAGTGGCGAATGGGTGATAAGCAAACATTTCTTACAAATATTAGGGCTGTGCTTGCATTCTACGATGAGCATCATCTCAAATCTCTAGTTGCAAAGAAGTTTTCTTGAAAACATGGTTGCTGCAAGAAAAAGGGCAAACGTGCTGGGACTTACTGTTTGAAGTATATATTGGACATGAGCGCCACCACTGGAGCGAACGGCGCTAGCATCGACCTATGGGAGCAAATGGGATCACGTGATTCCTCTTGCTGCTGCTTGAAGCAGACGTTCGATTGAATTTTTGCGTTTTAAAAGCTAATAGTCGCATTTATTTCTGTATAGTTTTGATTGAAACGAGTGCCAGCATTCCATTTTTTTGATCTTACATCGTTGCTGAGGTTGCTTAAGTTTATTTAAGCTATTGCCACGCTACGTCATTGCTCGGTACCCGGACGTACGCGACGAAACCCGGGGTAGGCTCCCATTGCTACCCGAAAAATAAGTTCATGGAATCTTCCTTATTCAACATTTGAATGGTCGAAGAAGCGAGTGATCATTCTCATATGTGCAGCAGACATTTCAGCGAGCAAGATTTTTTGTCCATGCATGAGTTAGCGCTGAACAGTTCAGCTACCCAGTGAACACCAACCCATCTATGAGACGGCTATAAACTGTCTTGCCGAGACAAGCAAGATGCCTGATAGATGTCTCAGTAGACCTCTGAGATGGCTACTAAACGTATATAATATGTCTCGACAAGATATCTAAGACATTGCCAGATGTCTTGATATTTCTTGTAGCGATCTTGTGGCTCAGCTAATACACCCACTTATTTAGGCTACAAGACGTCTTGCAAGATATCTCCTAGAAATCGGGAAGACAAATAACATACTAAACGGAAGTCAGTCTACCAGATAGCTATAAGGCATCTTGCCCAAGATAAACAAGTCACCTTATAGACATCTGAAGTGGTGCCCAAGAAAGCTGATAGACATTTACAAGATGCCTTGACAAGATATAAAAGACGGTTTTATACATGTATTGGTGCATCTTGTAGCTGTCTCCTAGCTCAGCTAATGCACCCACTTTTTGAAGCTACAAAACGTCTTGTAAAACATCATCCAGAAGTCATTAAAATAGATTCTGAATGTCTAAAATGAGCTCTAGAATCTTCTGCAATGCTCTAAATTATTCATTCACTGCTATTTCCAGCTAAACTGTCTGAAATGTTTATGTATTTGTAGAGGTTTTCAACCCAACTGCCAGACATAAAATATAGCCTCCATCAGATGCTACTACAACTAAAGCTGCATTGCCATCACACACCCACAGTACTCTTTCACACATTCAGTTATGATGTAAGCTAAACTGATGTACAATTGTAGATCATTAATTCTCACACACTACAACTGTTGTCTAGTTAATGAGAACTGTATGTTTTTATTACAAAGCGTGCCACATTTCACGGTTAATGGCCATCAGTTAGGGGCTCTTTGGAAAGTTTGGTAGTAACTTCACCCAATGCTAGAAAATAACATGATTAAACTACAGAACTTTTCAATTTCCTCAGCATTATACATTGCAAATAGGCAACTTAAACAATCTCACATATGTTAAAAGCAAAGAAAGCCATAAGCAACAGTATGCAAATGACAAAATGCGGTTCTCTGAAGCCCAATATTGTACCAAGGAAGAAAACACCGGAAAGAGCCAACTCATGAACACATGACATGAAAGAAATGATGCACATTGTCTTTCATTCTCACAGACATTGAAACTGCGAACAGTAGGTGAGATCTGTACATATTTTTTGTTACAAAACATGCCACACTGCACGGTGGACAGCCATCGTTAGGTCTCTTTGGGAGATTTGGCAATAACTGCAAAAGGTGCTAGGAAACAAAATGTGTAAACCATATATTTGATTTTTTCAACAATGCACTACGAAGTTAAAAGCACAGAAACTAGACACTACAAGTGGTATGAAAATGACAAGATAATAATGCAGTTCTCTCCAAGCTTAAAATGATCTCTTAACAAAAACAATGAAAACAAAAACATCCATACTCCAAACAAGAACAGGAATGACTAGAAATAAACTGGGATAGGTATGCAAAAGTTTACAAAACTGGTTGAGTGGTTAAACGAACTATCTGCATAATGTTTGTACAAAATAAAACAAAGCGACAAATTCGAATGAAAAAGCTTTAGCATACAGAAAAAGGTGCTTTCACAAAGGACCATCATCACCAGTGTTGCATTTCAGAATACTGTATGTGCATACATGTCAACAACTGAATGCTGGTCATGCATACATCCTGTGAAAACTGTATAAACACTTGAGCATTAGGCAAGACATCAAATCCATTAAAAAATCTACACTGCACAAAAAGAAGCCAAGACTGCTTCACTGCTGCTGTTCCTGTTAGCATGACTAGAATGCACTGAAAAAAAAAAACAATGGCTGCATGCCTGTCATAGTTACATTCCACTATCCTAACTAAAAAGCACTAAGGAAAAGGAAGCAGGTAAGGGTCGCACATCACTCTACAAGAAAAACTAGAAGGCACCACAAGGAAAAAAAAGGAAAGAGCAAAAGGTTTGCATCCCTGTTATTGTACACACCAACCACTATATTCCATTTCAAAAGCTGTTTGCAGCACTACAAAAGATAAGGGCAGCATGAACCAGCCATGATGGCACAAACTGCCCTTACCTTTTGTAGTGCAGCAAACAGCCTGTGAGGAGTACAAAAGGCACGGCAAAAAAAAAAAGAGAATAAAATTCAGGGTTGCACCTGGTGCTGCTCTTCACATTCTGCTGGTATGAGAAGAAGGACGTTAACTGCTGAGATTGTTGGTTTTCAGACAAAAAAAAAGGTATTTAGCGTAACACAGACACACACAAGAAAGAAGACACCACATGCAATTACTACAACTGTTTTTTCAGGTGCAAGAGGTCAACACATAGCTTTCACTGCTGATGTGCACATGTACAAGACAACAGGAAAACAGCACCAATCTTATCAAAGCAGGTGTGAGAGAAATATCTGTTCAGCCTCAAAGAAAAACCGAAGTATCGCTGTCACAGCTTGAACCTGTTTAATATATAGGTGGTATCCTCTGCTCCCTGAAAGCTTGCTCAGCTAAGCCATCACATAAGCTACGAAAGCAAACAGGTCTGCTGTCAGAAGAGACATGGCCAGCATTTCGTAAAGTGCACCACCATCTATAAAATTCTACTATCATATAGAAAAATCTTATTTTGGACAGGCAGGACTATGCGTGAATGGCCAACTTAGGGAACATGCAAAAGACATTAACAATGAAGGTGAGCGACTTCTCTTGCACTGTAGGGTTTGCACCAATTGTGAAAACTGTGGGTAACGGCTCACGAAACACTAGAAGCCCTTCATATAAAAAAGCAGGTTTCAGCTGTATCAGCAGCAAATTGATTTTTCTTATCAGACTGAAAAAAAAATTTCTCTCAAGCATAGTTTGACAAAATTGGTGCTTTTTCCATGTTGCCTTGCACCCGCGCGCATCACCTGAGTAGGCTATGTATATCGACTGCTTTCCGCTGAACAGTTGTACTAAGTGCTGGTCGTGTCCTCTGTCTTGTGTGCGACTGTGTTATGCTAAATAGCCTGTTATTATGCATGGACAAAAGGCATTGAAAAAAAAAAAAAACAAGGTCTGAATACCACTGCCAACAATCTGGCATGAAAGCATTGTAAAATGAGGGAGCTGGCATGGGTTGTGCATCTGTTATTCTGTACAACCCCTAGAGGGCAATGGAAATAAAAAAAAAAAAACAACTGCCGGGGCTATCACATCTACTGCAGTCAGTTACAATTTAAGAATGAAAGGGCGAATATCCCTCAAAGGAGGCTTTTCTGCCAATCAGATCGCTCTCAACAATGGTACCACTCCAGCCCTTGTACATAGCTAACTAGGCTGGGCAGCTTTTTCTTTGTCGATACTGAACACCAGCTACACTGCCTCTTTTTGGTCACCTATTGGCATGAAAGGGGGAATTCCTTTGTGGGTCACTTGATTGGGAGGCTTCTCTCTGTCAATGTTGGGAGGCCTACCTTTGAGAAATTACAAAGCTGCAATCTTGAGTTGTAACTGAGCACAGAAGGTGCCTTGATCCTAGTTGCTTGCTAATGTGGCACTGTTCATGATGGCTGCGCAGCGCCTTTAGATGAGGACTTCGTCTTGGTCACAAGGCAAACTCCAACCACTATTTTGTGACGTCGGCAAAACTAAGTTTCATTGGTGTTGAAGGCTTTCCATGTCACACCTGCCAGGATTAAAATCAAAAGCACGATTTAGGTATATGAGCTCCCAAACAGAAGGAAAAAGTCAAACCATACCTGTATATTTTCAGTAAGTAGCCCTCGACTGCCCAGTGAGATTTCAGTCCCGTGGCCCTCATCGCTAAGTTGTGTTTGCAGCACAGACAGGAAAAGGATAGTTGCGGGGCAGCCGTGGCAACCTGCAAGGTGTTCCAACGCTTTAATGATTTCTTGTGAAGTTTAATAAAGCAAACCACTGACTACAAAACAGTGGCGCAGATCCCACTACGGGATAAGATTTTAACCTCAAAATATGTCACATAAGGTTGAGAGTACTGAGTACACAATAGAAATATGTTTAACAAAGACATGCACTAGCAGCACAAAATAGTGCTGAGTATAATATATGTATATTAGGAACTCCTTGATGACCTCGAAGGCTAAACCATTTCCTTGTCTTCACCAACAGACACGCCTGAAGAGAATCACCATTTTCCTGATTTATACATTCCTTTTTTCTTTTTTTTTTTTTTTATTGAGAGTCACTTTCTATGCTGGGTAAGGTTTCTGCCTCTGAGTTTGCCAAGGGCTTCATTCGACATATGTAGGGAGGAAATAAATCTATGTATCATATCTATGCATCGATGCATCACCTATGTATGTATCTATGCATGTATCTATGTATGTAGGTACCTATGTATGTATGCATCACCAGTTTTTCCTAGAACAAATGAAAGCAATATTTTAAACAGTGAGCATGCTCCCAGAGAGCAAAAAAGAAAGGAATGCATAGCTCACTTGCCTCAGCTGTTGGGTAAGTGTTTTGCTTACATGAAAACTCGCACAGACACAAAAAAACAAGAGCACCAGACACAGACACAATAGCGCAATGTCAAAAAGGGCATTAAATTAAATGAAGGCATTTCATCTTTGCTGCCAAACACTTTCACTTCGGGAGGAGTCCATATGCTATCAAAAGGTTTGCGTGGAGTCACAGCTTTGTTGTTGAGGACGGCCGGAAAGCATACACTGAACCCATATTATAACATGGCTACATTCTATATGCCGTAAAAGTCAGTTAAGATTCAGTACTCTTTTCTTTTTCCGGTTCTGGACAGGAAGAGTCTATTGGCCCTGAAGCAAGAAAACAAATGAAATTGATATGTTTTTGTGCATTTATACTAGGCTTTTTATTACGCGGTCCCTCCGAAAGATTTGCTTTCGACTTCCTTCTGTACCAATTGAACTGAAGCTTAATTTCTTAAAAAAAAAAAAAAAAAAAACATTTCCGCCAATAAAAAGAAAAAAAAAAACCTGAGGACCAAAGCAAATAGAGCACCAGCACATCACACAGCATGCAGTTCAGGAACTTAAAGAATTAAATTGTGCTTTCTGACTACAGGAAAATGTAAAATCACTTAATCACTGCATATCTATAGACTAGGTATTGTTGTGGCAATGTAATGCCCGACTGTAAACATTTTATGAACTATTAAAATTAAATCACTGCAGAATGTACGCCGTTCCTATCTCGCCATGTGTTTCAACTTGTGCCTGTGAACAGGCCGACAGTATTTTGCTAGCAGTTGGGAGAGTCGCTGTGGCCAGAATACACCTTACCCTCGCCTCTAAGGCGGCTTATTGAGATCGTTCTTTTTCTTTTTCGCAACCGCGGCATAACTTAGCGTGTATAGAGCTCTGCAGGCTGCCATAGACAATGCACGGCTTCCACTCGACGGTGCATATATTCTGTATCTTGCTGAGTGAAGGACACACTAAGCATGCAGACTTTCGTGGCCAGTTGTGTTTCTTGGGAAAGTGTTAGAACCAGCGGCAATCAACGAAAGACGGCGGATTGCCGAGATCATTTTGAAGAATTACATCGCGAGGTTCCGCCGCCAATAGCAGTTCACGAAACGCGGCGAGTCGAATTACAAGCGCAAAACCTTCCTGCATGCACAGAACTATAGATGCGCCATAAAACACCGCTTTCGTACTGACTAAACGGTCCGCGCGCGCAATCTTGCTCGTCCATACAGCCTGCGCCCGCGGAAGCATACAGCGATCCTTGCAGCATTTTTGTCGGAAAAAGAAAACACTCAGTCACTTTACTGCTCCATTAGGCGACTCATTTAGAAGAACCAATATCTTCTCACCCAGCGAAGCTTGCCTTGAAGCCAGAAGTAGCAGCCGTTGTGCGGGATACGTTTTCAACACATTCACAAACCAACGTCCCAACGTGCAGACACGACCAGACACGACGAAATGGCCGGCGACCGTGCAGCGCATTGATACAATAACTTTACAAACAATAGAAATCTGAAATATAATTCATAAAACAAGCTATACAAGTAAAATTTAACTCTTACTTATGACGTATTTGTTTCAAAACGGTAAATACAACTTGCGTCTTGCATAATTATTTTGGCGCACAATTTTCTATCTGGCTGTAAAGAGGAGGGGTGCAAAAAGGCCACGGCGCGCGAAGTCTGGGAATGGCGGATCGTGCATAGCTGGCGTTCTGTATTAACATCGGCGCAGTAAATCGTTCTTCTGTGCGAACTACTGGCTTTTATCCCACGCATATACATCGCTAGCTTACACTGCTATAGTGAAAACTCAGAGATTGGACTGCATGCTTAATACATTGCATGAATTAATTCAAAAGCGCAGGCATTTGGATACAGCATTGTGCAAGCTGAAAAATTGCTAGAACAAACCTTGGACAATTTATACTTCGAGTATGCGGAACAGTGTCGTCCAGTTAAATTGTGTACATATCGCACTATACAGACGCATATGTGACCCTGAAACGTCTTGCGAGGAAGTATGGTAGACTTCTGAAGCAGAACTCTAAAAGACATCTTGCGTAATCCGGCTATCAACTGTCTTGCGTAGTTGAAGACATAAAATTCTTCACAAGACAGATTTCAGACATTTTGCCGATGATGTCTTCTAGACTAGCACTAAGCGACGTCTTGTAGATGTCTTTGGTAGCTCAAGATGTATATGACCAATATAGACATATCAAGACAGCTACAAGATATTCTGTGCTCAGTGGGTAGTAGCGGGAGAAGAAAAGATGCGCGCGTTTTAATTTGCGCGTATGACTCGCGTAGCAAGTGACCTATTGCTGACAGGATGAAAAAGATGCTGTCGTCCTCGCGGAACAGTACGCTCCTAGAGCAAAAAAAGATCGTTCAAAAGAAAGATGGTCTCATTCTTCTGACTGAAGACGCTGAGAAGAAAGTTTAATTGGAGTGAAAAAAATTTCTGCCGCCACGGGCAGCAATATGTATGAGGAGTTATCTCAGGCAACGTTCGCAGTGCTTTAGTAATTTCAAATAAGCAGAGTACGTAAATGAAAGAGAGATATAGTGCATTACAATGTGATGATGTGCTTAGGTATGCGTCAAAAAAGCTACTTTTTATTTTTTTAGTATTACTGTTAACCCTCTATATGAGGGTCATTACACGGAGGGAAATATATACAAATACAAGTGCAATTCTTTACACGACACAATTACAGATTTGCACAGCAATCCTCCAGAAACGTGCTCACACCTATCTCAATTTTTTTTTTTTACTTCTGTTTGGTCCACAACGTCGCTTGGCAGTTGGTTCCAGGTTTCTATTGCATCGGGAAAAAAAGAATAACTGTGATTTTTTTCGCGGGCAGCGCTTCAGAAGAGGTGTAGGTGAAACATAGTGTTGTTTATTAATTTAACTTTATCATTCATAATCAGAAAAAAAAAGTTTCAATTTCTGCATTGTTCTTATTTTATAGTGATTCTAACTGACACTGTTTTAGCACTTCTGCGACTGAGGCGGTATTTAGAACGTGCTGAAATCCTTTGCAATCTCTCCAATTTTCGTTTCAAACCCTTTTGATGTGGACTGCACTTGCGTACTCTATGACTGGCCGCACGAACGACTTGTACGCGATCAATTCAATTGCCCTAGTCGCATTCGGCAACATCCTCTGCAGGAAATTAAATTTCTGCTATGCTTTTAAATAGATATTTTTAATATGGGTGCGCCAATAAAGATTACGCCTTGGTGTCACTCCCAAGCATCTGAAAAACTTCATCTAAATAATTTTAACTGCTTTTATATTGAAACGGCATAAACATTCTGCTTCCTTGTTACATGCGTGTAAGTATATTTTTGGTTGTTTATTTACATGCCGCATTACAGACACCAGGAGTTTAACGACTGAAGAAACCTGTTTATATTCATGTGATCTGCTCGGGAAGCTACAGGAGAGTAAATTAAACAATAATCGGTAAAAAGTTTCATTCTGACAGACGTTTCAA
The DNA here is from genome assembly GCF_055883805.1 of Amblyomma maculatum. Classification (NCBI taxonomy): domain Eukaryota; kingdom Metazoa; phylum Arthropoda; class Arachnida; order Ixodida; family Ixodidae; genus Amblyomma; species Amblyomma maculatum. The sequence continues at coordinate 49,095,605 of NC_139344.1, forward strand.
CGATAGCAGAAATATCATTTATATATAATAAAAACAAAAGCGGACCTAAAACGGAGCCCTGTGGCACCCCCGACAGAACTTCACGCTTCTGTTTACTTTCTATTTTGACAACTTGACAGCGATTACCTATAGATACGCCTGAATCCATAGTACTATATTTTCATCATCATCATCAGCCTGACTATACCCGCTGCAGGGCGAAGGCCTCTCCCATATTTCTCCACTTAACCCGGTTCTGTGCTAGCTGCATCCATTGACCCCTGCGAACTTCTTAATCTCATCCGCCCACCTAACTTTCTGCCGCCCCCTGCTACGCTTTCCTTCCCTTGGAATCCAGTTTGTTACCCTCAGTGACCATCGGTTATCCTCTCTTCGCACTACATGTCCTGCCCATGTCCATTTCTTCTTAATTTCCACTAGAATGTCGGTAACTTGAGTTATTTCTCTGACCCACTCTGCCCGCTTTCTATCTCTTAATGTTACCCCTACCATTTTTCGTTCCATAGCCCTCTGGGTTGTCCTCAACTTAAGTAGAACTCTCTTGGTTAGCCTCCACGTTTCAGCCCCATAGGTGAGTACAGGCAAGATGCAACTGCTGTATACTTTCCTCTTGAGCGATACCGGTAAGCTGCTAGTCATATGCGAGTGCTTGCCAAATGCGCTCCATCCCAATCGTATTCTTCTTGTTATTTCATTTTCGTGGTCCGGATCTGCGGTTACTACCTGTCCTAAGTAGACATATTCGCCTACTACTTCCAGTATTTCGCTACCTAATGTCCTTCCTGAGGCTGTTGAACATTACCTTAGTCTTCTGCATATTGATTTTCAAGCCTACCTTTCTACTTTTTCTGTCTAGGTCATCAATCATTATTTGCAGTTCATCCCCCTAGTTGCTTAGCAAGGCAATGTCATCAGCAAATCGCAGATTGCTGAGGTATTCTCCATCTACCCTTATCCCTAACTGCTCCCATTCCAAGTCTCTGAATACTTCCTCTAAACAAGCTGTGAATAGTACTGGGGAGATTGTGTCTCCTTGCCTAACACCTTTCTTTATGGGAATTTTGTTACTTTCTTTATGCAAAACTATGGTTGCTGTGCAGCCACTATATATATCTTCCAGCACTTTCACGTACCCCCTGATTTCGCAATGCCTGCATCACCGCCGAGGTTTCAACTGAGTCGAATGCTTTTTCGTAATCAATGAATGCTACGTATAAGGGCTGGTTATATTCCGAGCATTTTTCTATCACCTGATTGATGGTATGGATATGATCGATAGTAGAGTACCGTTTCCGAAACCCTGCTTGATCCTTTTCTTGATTGCAGTCTAAGGTTGTCCTGATTCTATTAGCGATTACCTTAGTAAATACCTTATACGTAACAGACAGTAAGCTGATTGGTCTGTAATTTGTAAGGTCCTTAGAGTCCCCTTTCTTGTGAATGAGGATAATGTTTGCATTCTTCCATGGTTCCGGTACCGTCGATGACACCAGGCACTGCGTATACAGGGTGGCCAGTTTTTCTAGCACGATATCCCCCCCGTCCTTCAGCAAATCTGTAGTTATCTGATCCTCTCCAGTTGATTTCCCCCTTTTCATAGTTTCTAGTGCTTTCTTGACCTCGTCCTTCGTCACTGGCGGAACGTCTGACTGTTTTTCTCTACCGCCAATCTCGTTACGATCCTGACTACTTTGGCTACTTAGAGATCTGTATAGAACTCCTCGGCTACTTTGACTATCTTGTCCATATTCGTGACGACGTTGCCCGCCTTGTCCCTTATCGCATACATCTGGTTTTTACATATGTCCAATTTCTTCTTTACTGCTTTAAGGCTTCCCCCGTTCTTTACAGCATGCTCAATTTTCTCCATGTTATACTTCCTTATATCGGCCACCTTGGGCTTATTGATTAGATTTGATATCTCTGCCAATTCGATCTGGTCTGTTGGATTGGAAGCTTTCATACTCTGGCGTTTCTTAATCAAATCTTTCGTCTCCTTAGGCAGCTTACCGGTATCCTCTCTAACTATCCTACCGCCTACTTCTACCGCGCACTCAGTAATGATATCTCTGAAATTATTGTTCCTTGCCTCTAGGGTAATGTCGCCATCCTCAGTTAGAGCTAAATACCTATTCTGTAGCGAGATCCTGAACTCTTCTGCCCTCCCCCTCACCGCTAATTCGTTGATGGGTTTCTTTCTTACTAATCTATTGCGTTCCTTCTTCAGATTTAGGCTAATTCGGGACCTCGCCATCCTGTGGTCACTGCATCGCACTTTCCCGATTACCTGTACATCCTGCACAATGGTGGGGGTTGAACACATTATGAAGTCGATTTCATTTTTAGTCTCTCCGTTAGGACTTTTCCATGTCCATTTCCGGTTCTTCCGTTTGCTGAAGAAGGTACTCATGATTCGTAAGTTATTGCGCTCTGCAAATTCAACTAGTAACTCCCCCCTGCTATTCCTAGAACCAATGCCATAGTCACCTACTGCCTTGTCTCCTGCCTGTTTTTTCCCTACCTTGGCACTGAAGTCGCCCATTAATACAGTATACTGCGTTTTTACTTTTCGCATTGCCGATTCTACATCTTCATAGAAGCTTTTAACTGCCTGGTCATCATAACTACATGTAGGTGCATAGGCCTGTACAACCTTCAGTTTTAGACCGTTCATTAAGCCTAATTACGATGCCTGCAACCCTCTCATTAATACTATAGAATTCATCTATATTACCCGCTATATACTTATTGACAAGGAAACCTATATTTTCACTTATTCCTAATCTGCGCAGTTTAAGAAGAAGTTTATGATGCGGAACTTTTCGAAAGCCTTCGCGAAATCCACACAGACAACATCATACCTGCTGACGTTTGTCTATCACCTTACAAAAATCGTTCACTGTTTCAATCAACAGCGTCACGGTTGAAACGCCGGTCCGAAAACCCCGCTGGAATGAACACAATATATATATATATAATGTAGGTCCTTTATTTACAATAAATTGAGGATCTGTTTAGCTGTTAGGGCTCAAAAACCTTGCAACATACGGAAGTGTGTGGAACCAGTCTACAGTTCTTTACGAGAAGTCGATTACCACATTTAAGAACCGGAAGTACTATTGCGCTGCGCCAGTCATTAGGTAAAGAATGATCCCGCCATGACTTCTCAAATAAAATTTGCAAGTAATAGGACAACCACTTAGCATACCGTTTAAGGAATTCCATCGGTATTTCACCGCGGCCGCACGATGTCTTCGGGTCCAGAGACAGCAGCTGCTGACAAATGCAGCGAGTATGGCAACGTGTAAGTTGTAGTATTATCACTCTCATTGTCATCCTTATCCCTACTAAAGACCGACTGGAACAAATCATTAAACAGCTAGGTTTGCAATATCCTTTGTATCAGTTACCTCATCGTCTCCATCCATTACCTGTTCGATAGCGCTCTTCCTCGCTGAAAAATATCGCCAGAAATTTTGCGGTGAGCTTTTGAGGAAGTTAGTTTCGATTGAAGAACGTTTTGTTTTTTCTTTTTTTAGAATCTAGTAACGCTGTTTTGAGCTTCTTTTTGGGCACTGCCGCCTTTTTTTTTTTTTCTTTCGTAGCCTTTTTAACTTTCTCTCTAGTTACCCAAGGACTGAGCCGCTTCGATTTCTTTGAGCGAGTAGGAACTATTTTATCAATACAATACTTTTTTGTGCCCTTGAAACGTTGCCAAAATTCCTCAACACTTTCACGGTGTGATGCATTTTGCAAACTGATTTAACTTTGCTTCTAAGACGTATAAGATAGACGTCTTAGCTGCCCGGCTGTAATCTTTGACACGTATTGAAACGTGCGATTTTTTACGGACTTGTGAGTTCAACAGCGCATTCAAATAGATAATCTTGTGGTCAGATAAACCCGGCTCGACAGATACAGAGTGGTTTGCCACTTTACTAGATAAAAAAAAAAAAAAAACCAAGTCCAACAATGACTGGGACCTTGATGCAACCTTTGTAAAATCCTTCACTATTTGCTTAAGGTTATGCGCAAACACAACTTTTATCGTTTTATCCGCATTGCTTATTTCAACATTACATATTGATAAAGTTTCCCAATTAATATGTGGCAAATTGGAGTCACCAGCCATTATTAGTCTAGTTTCTCATTTACATGAGAGCTAAGGAATAACAACAATTCATTCAAAAATTCAGGAGATGTAGAAGGTGGCCTGTACACATTACCTACTAAATGCACAGCGTTCCCACAAGAAACCTTTGCGCGGGGAAAACAAATATCCGCCCGAACCAAGAGGGCCAATGATGGCAGTCAATGCACTAGAATTCGCTGCGTGAAGCGCACTTTTTCACACTTGCTATAAAAATTAATTCACGTCTTCCCCACTGCCCAACTTGTCTGCTCCGTTCAATGGAGAAGGTGCACGGTGCCGTTTCCGCTGGCGCTATTCGAAGGCGTTCAGCAGCTGTCAGGCCCCTGACAGCTCCGCTGCTCTAGCAGAGGATTCTTATTACCTGAATTCAATGACCGCTTAACTGGTTATGGGACAGCTTTAGTTGTTTTTGTTTTCCATAGCAGCAACAGCAATGGTGGAGCCGGTGTGCGTCGTCGTCGCAGTAGCCAACTTCAACGACGCGCTGATTCGGTGCTTTCCTTCCGAATGAGTGAGTGTAATACCTCCAGTTAAGCTCATCAGACCCAGACCGAGGAGTATGTTAAATAAATAAATGAACGTAATAGCAACACTCAACTAAACTGCCCAGGAAAACATCCTACAGCAAGTCAACGCAGATTATCCCACTTAATGCGTCACGCGCCCTGCCAAGAGATGGCACCACGGTATGTCCTCGAGCCCAATATGCTATGTTGCTTTATAGTTATGATTGAAATATTACTTTAATGTTCGGAACATAATACTGCAAAACATTTGCTTGCAACATTAAAATAATTTTTATGATGCAACACGAAACATTATATAACATTATAATAACATTCAAACGTCCGCATTAGCATAATGTCTTTATTGAATGTTCTACTAATATTGTTTTTATGTGGCAGAATGGTAGGCAACCTTCAGGCAGCTTAGATAACAATTTTATAACATTATTCTAATGTTCGGTGCTACCAGGGACGTGATCTCTACCACTTTTCCTCCCACCTTGCTCCCTCCCCTAAGGTCTGACAGATACTGAGGCTTTCCTCTCTTATAAATCAACTTACAATTTACAAGAAAATGATTTGAAAACGTGACCTTGACCTGGTAAGGTGTAGGTGTCTACAATTCGGTCGTGTCCACCCAGAAGTATAAGGCGTCTTCATTTCCCAAAACTTAACTGAAAGAAAACTTATGAAAAAAAAACAAAAAAAAAAAACAAGAATTAAAAGGGCGGCGGTAAAGGCCGCTCGCTATTTGACCAGTTCCGCAAGCCTGCGGTCCGTCCGCATGTTTCCTGTCCACTTGCGGACGTGGTGCCGAAGGGGTGCTGTGCGATAATTTTGTCGACTGCCGGTCAACCGGACGGTTACAGCGTCCTGATTGGCGAGCCCTGGCAGCGCCTTCTGTCAAATAACCAGACGGAGGTCAAAGGTGGCACCAGGACTTTTTGACGGGTTAGTTGGTACATGATCTTGATTTTTATAGCGCTGAAGAAACACCACAGGAAGAAAGACACAAAAGGACAGAAGGTGGCATGCAACCCATGCTGCGGGGTGGCAGGGTGCTGCCGATTTCGGCATCACGGCGCAGTTCACTTGCCTCGGCTCTCTTAGCTGCAAAATGAGCTGCGCTTCAGTAGAGTTGTTGAGTGATTACACGGATATCACCGTAAATTTGAATTGGCTTTTGCTCGCGCGCTTCGTCCAAGGTAGCACCGAAATATTAGAGCAATGCTACATTTTTGTTTCAGTCGAATGTTATTTTGATGTTGTTAATGTCCTTTTTTTCTAATGTTTTATCAACGTTCCAAATAAAGATGTGTAACGTTTTGATAAACATTTAAACAATATAAATCTAACATGTATGCAACATAAATGTAACATTCGCTAAAATGTAGAGCAATAGTGCACGAGCATGTAGGCCCACCGTTCATAATGGTACACAGCTTGCACGCTTCGCAAAAACTGTAATACAGTACAACTACGTAATAGAGCGCAACTCTTACACTCGGCTCTGAATAAATATCAGTCAAGCTTTTCTATCCATCGCCGACGGGTGTTTCATCAGTGATAGTGGCCAATGGATAATAAGCAAAACTTTCTAACAAAATATTAGGGATGCGCTTGCATTCTACAGCAGGTATCATTTCAAAGCTCAAGATACAAAGAAGTGTTATTGAAAAAGCGTGGCTACTAGAAGAAAGAGGGCTAAAGTGCTGGGACTAGTGCTTGAAATATGTATGCTGTGATGCTTTATAGTTATGACTCAAATGTTACTTTAACGTTTAGAAGGCAATATTGAAACAACAACTGTTTTATAACATTAAAATAATGTTTATAGTGCAACATAAAACATTGTATAACATTATATAACATTCAAACGTTAACATTAATACAATGTTTTTTTTTTTTAACGTTCTACTAATGTTATTTTTATGTGACAGAACGGTTAGGCAACATTCAAGCAACTTAGATAAGAATTCTGTAACATTATTCTAATGTTCGGTGCTACCTGGGGTAGCTGCCGCCGCAATAATTCGGTCTGTCCACTTGCTGACTTTTACAGTATCCCTTCGTTGATTTATCTAGATGTTTCTGTGCCGAATTTAAAATGAGCACTGCCGAATGCAACGTGCATTCATAGTTCGACGACTGACGAGCACGACTGCTGCTATTGACGCAGCCTTTTTTCTTTATTGTTTTGTGGACGCAAGTCAGCCGAACAAAGAGTTATAGTTGCAGAAGAAGCACGCACCGGTCCCTTTGATGCCAAGGTATACGTGTGCAGCGAGCATGAAAGACGAGTCTGCAATGGCGACATACATCAGGCGTTAAAATCACGAATGTTGAAAGAAACATTCAAAAAGGAATGATATAACGGTTGGGGCATGTATACAGAAAACGGCTACAAAAAAAAAAAATGTAGTAAAGCCTGAACCAGTGCAACCCGGGAAAGAGAAATTATAGAAGAGGATCTAACTATGAATAGCCTCACGTGTGAACAAGTCCAAGCTTTCTTTCGACCTCCACCACACCAATATGGGACAGCGGTGTGAAATGGAAACAGACACAACAGCATTACCCAAAGAGAAAAACAGCTCACTCACAATTGACTGATTCCTTGCATGCAGTTCAGTGCGGTAACATGCAAGGTAAAACATGAGTATTTCGGCATGAAACATGTATAGCTATTGCTATGTGGGAATAGAGGCAGGGTAATTATTGCCCAGGCCTGCAATTAAGGTTTTTACATCAGCTGCAGTTTGCCCTGTTTGTTACTACATGTTTGCTCCACCGGGCTCTCTTCGCGGTGCTGCTTTATGAAAGCATATTGATGTCGGGTGAATGCAATTTATTTTCATCTGGGAAATGCTTGTGCAATAAAACACATTCTTTTAATTCTCGAGTTCCAAAAACCAAACCCAAGCATATTGTGTGATATACTTATTTAAAACAGAAGGTGGCTACAACGTTAAGGCAACTAAATAAAAGAGGCCATGGAGTGTGTTATGCACCAGATGTCCTAGCTTTCAAAATGTTGATGTGTCCTAGCCCAGTGAAATAATCCAGCTGTGGGCTATTGACAGTGCCTGGCCTAGTCTGCTGTTTCATTATAGAACTTTATATTGATTAAGACTACATAGTTAACATTTAAGTTATTGGCTTCAAGGGCAATTAGTATCAATAAGAAAGTAGTAAACCGTCTTCCAAATTTGCACCAAGGTGTCTGCTATTTGCATAATTTTTTTCACGATCTTAAACGGCAACAAGCCCAATAAAGAAAGTGTCTGCATGACAGTTATTCCACTTCTATGTCCCGAAACGTGGCTAGAAGAACAAAATTGGCTTTTGTCAGAAGTGCTCTTCATGGTGTGGCTTTCCTTGATATGGGGGAGAGATTTGTGTGAGCAGCTGGTCACATGGTAGCTCAGTTTGGAAGCAAGTGAATGAACTTATGGAAATCATACCTTGATACAAACAGTGCGGGTAGCAGTTTTTCAAGACTATCTAAGACTTTAGAATTGATGCTTTGCTCCTGGGGCCAATAAATAAAAAAACACTAATTAGTTTTTATTAACTGCAGAATCATCATCATCATCAGCCTGATTATACCCACTGCAGGGCGAAGGCCTCTCGCATATTTCTCTACTTTACCCGGTTCTGTGCTAGCTGCATCCACTTGACCCCTGCGAACTTCTTAATCTCATCCGCCCACCTAACTTTCTGCCGCCCCCTGCTACGCTTTCCTTCCCTTGGAATCCAGTTTGTTACCCTCAGTGACCATCGGTTATCCTTCCTTCGCACTACATGTCCTGCCCATGTCCATTTCTTCTTCTTAATTTGCATTAGAATGTCGGTAACTTGAGTTATTTCTCTGACCCACTCTGCACGCTTTCTATCTCTTAAGTTGCCTCTACCATTTTTCGTTCCATAGCCCTCTGGGTTGTCCTCAACTTAAGTAGAAGTCTCTTGGTTAGCCTCCACGTTTCAGCCACGTGGAGCCGTGGAGAGGTAGCATCCAACCAGTCTCCAAGAAAGCAGGGGTTGCAACACAAAAAGCAATCTCTGAAATCCAAGCTTGAAACATTTGAAGACCCCAAATGCAAGACAACACTTTTGTTTTCACCAGTCAAACATCCAGACAAAACTACAATGAGATCTGCTAGGAGAGGGTGAAAGCTTAATTGAAAAATTAAATTAGAAGAAAAATAAACTAGAAAAGGGGCTGTCATCACTGCACCTTTAGTGATGGGCATAAAACCCAGAGTGATGCGTGTCAAGCCATAGTTTAGGCTGTTTTAAAAAATGCTCCATACAAAAAAAATAATCAGGCAGGACTCACACTTTTTATTCTTTCGTCATTCCCCTCCCTTTTTCATGTTAACAGGCCATGATGGGCTGAAGAGGAGCCGTGGTTTCTAGAAGAGTTGTCACCTGAGCGCCTTGACCCAGCCACAAGGCAGCGAGCTGTCAAAGGTCACTTCGCATACGTCAGGGGCAAACTTGACGTGTTGGCCTGATGATGGCCGCGACGGAGCAGTTGTTGAGGAGCGCTCGGTGGCCACGGCATCTGAGAACTGGCGCACATACCCTGTAGGGACTCCACATGTGCTTGGCACCGATGTGGCACACTTGGGATGGCACACTGCCCCACACTCTTGGCAGCGCGAGGCGTAGCGCCCAAAGTGAATGATGTCCAAGCAGGCTGCACACTTGGCTGGCCGCATACATAGGGTCGCCTGGAACCTGTGGGGGATGTTGGGGTGCATGTGCAGGGGAGGAGGTGGGAGCGCACCCTCCCCGTTCACGTTGTCGCCCATGTCCTCGTGGTTCACCTGAGCCTTCGCCACCCCTGTGCGGGCAGCTCCACTGACGCTTGGAGAGAGGGTCAGCGCAGTGAGCAAAGCACGGCTCTTTGGGGAAGTTGGCTCTGGGGCTGTCTCAGATGCCTCGTGATTGCCTTGGCGAGCCTCAGCAGCAGCCTGTGCATGGGCCAGTTGTTGGCGCAGGGTCATGGCCTCAGAGCAGCTCCTGTCCAGAGCATCCTGCAGCTGGCGGCACTTGGACTGGTACTTGCTGAGGCTGCTCTCGAGGGTGGACGTCGGGTTGGTGCCACAGCAGATACCATCCTTGCCCCTGCCACCCCACAGCTTCTTTTTCTTTTTCTCTGTTTCTGTGATTTTAGCCTGTAGGAAATTGATCAGCTTGGTCTGCTGCGCAATGGTCTGATTCAGCTTCATCATCTCAGTATCGGCAAAGCTCTTCTGCCCATCCATATCACTCTCTAGTTTCTCTAGATACTGCAGGGTATCCCTGTGGGTGGCTTCGAACTCTTCCAGGTCACGGCTCAGCTTCAGGTTGCTTGCCTTTAGGGATGCAATGGTCGTGATGTGCTGAGACGCCTCTTCCTTGAGAGCGACTGCCTCCAGTTGGTAGGCGGCCTCCTTGCGCTGCCAGGCCTTGGCAGAGGCCTCGAGGGCACCCAGCTGCCGGCGCAGCTCAGCCACCTGGTCGCTCAGCTCCCGCACCTGGGCCTCCCGCTCATGCAGGTGGTCCTGCAGCGACTCCAGGGCCGCATCTGTTTCATTCTCTCCCTGCAGCCGGTCCTGAAGCTGCTCACCCAGATTCTGCTTGCTAGTTTTCTCAAGCAACAATGATTCCTTGAGCTCAAAAATTCTCTTGTTCAGCTTGTCCACAGTTTCCTTGTGAGCCACCCTTTCAGCTTCAAACCCTGCATTCCTCTTCTCGGCCTCTTCCAGCTCTTTTTCATAGCTGACCACCTGCTTGTCCAGCTCCTCATATGTTTCCTTGAGTATCTCCAGAGTCTTGAGCAGTTTGTCGGACCTGGCGCGCTCCTTCTTGAGCTCCTCCTGAAGCTCCTTCGAGCTGATCCCGGCTTGTGTGCGCACCTCTGCCTCACGCTGTGCTTCCAGCTGAAGCACCTTGCATTTCATAGTGAGCTCCCAACACTCGTCAGACTTTGAGACACATTTGGTTTCCAGGTCTTTCGTTGACTCGTGGGTGAGCTTGGCCGAGGCGGCCTCTTTCTCGGCCACCGCCAGTGCTGCCTCCAGCTGGGCCACCCGAGCCCTGAGCTCTTGGGCCTGCTTCTGCTGCTCTGCCATCTTTTCGTGGAGGACATTGTGGTGCTCGCGGGCCAGGCGCTCGCCCTCTTCCAAGCGCTTGGCTTCCCTCTTAGCCATGCGGCCATCCAGCTGGCACTCACAGAGCTCCTCCTCCTTCTTGCGCAGCTGCACCTGCAGCTCTACACAGCGAAAGCGACTGGTGGAGAGGAGTTCGCGCGTCTTGGCAAGCTGGGCCTCCAGGGCCTTGCTGGACTCCAGCAGGGCCTGGTGCTCAGCCTCCAAGGATAGTGCCTTGGTCCCATTCACTTCAGTGCAGACCTTCTTGGCAAGCTGCTGCTGAAGCTCAGTGTTCAGTTTCTCAATTTCTTTCATGTAATGGGCGTTAGCCTCTTCCAGGGCACAGTTTCTCTTGCGCAAGGTGTTCAGTTCTTCCCCTTGCTTGACCAAAAGCTGCTGAGGCGCAGCAGCAGCTGCGTTCTCTGAGCAGGAGGCCTCCACAGTGCTGACAACCCCTTTGAGACGAGCCACAACCGATTGTAGGCCACTGGCATCACGCTGCAGCTTGTTATCTTGCGTGCGCTGGGTTTCCCAGGCCTCCAGAAGCCGCTGGTGATGACACCGCAGTTCAGTTGTTTCCCGCTCCAGCCGCGCCTTCTCCTCGGTGAGTCGCGTGAGCTCTACCTGTGAGGCCGCACAGTGTGAACAGGCAGAGGGTGCTGTGACCGCTGCTTTGTCCATGGATGCAGACACCTGCCCCTTGAGAAAGGCCACTTCCTTTTCCAAGGCGCGCACGGTCGCCTGATGTCGGCCACACTCGTCTCTGCAGGCTGACAGGGCCTCTTCAGCCTGCCGCTGCTTGGACACAGCCTCAGCAACTTCCTTGCGGACCTCATCGATGGAGACCACATTGGCCTTGTGCTTTTTCTGCATCTCCTCCATGCACTGGACGCCTTCCGAAAGAGCCGAGTTCAGCTGCTCCTGAGTGCACAAGGCTCGCTCCTTGGCCAGCTCCTCCTGGAGTGCGACCTGCAGCTCGCTCTGCACAGTCACTTCATCCCCTTCTTCTTCCTCCTGCTCTGGCTGCCCACTGCTGGCCTCCTCGTCATCCACCACGAAGGACCTTGGAATGGGCCTCCACACGGGGCTCAGCACAAAGTAGCCACCCGGGAAACCAATGTCGGCTACTAGACAGCTTGAGTCAGCTTGACCCGTCTAAACTCGACTGCGGCTTCAGTTAGCCTCAAAACAGACATCTTGAAGACATATAAATTTTGATGCCTTTTAGACGTTTGCTTATAGGCGTCTAGAAGACAACTCAAGTTTGATGCCTTGTAGACATTTCCTTATAGACGTAATTTTGACAATAATGTACATGCATGCTTGAATGAGACGCAATATTCTGAAAAAAAAATTTTTTTTCTTCGAGGCATTTGTGCCTGTAATATGGTAACCCATACTTCATTAATTAGATCCGCGTATGCTTCAGGCGAAAAAAAAATTAACATATCTCAGTTGCACCTACGTGCGCTTACAAAATGTTGCAGGGAGCATTAAAGTAGACACGTCCGGATAGCACTTATAGAAACGCTGATATTTTATATGCATACTGCGCGAAAGTCACGTTTTCCCGCCATTTGTTCAAAAATAAAGTAGCGCCACCACACCTTCATTTCTTGCTCTTCAACTTTTGAAGTATAAAGCTGCATACAAAATGATAAGTAAATGTTGTTATTACATTTTTAAAAGTAAAAACTTTTGATATACAAAGTTTTGTTGGTACTAGTTTTAATAAGCACATTGCACGGAAAACACGTCTTTTGTCTTTTGTACAGATGCGTCGCGGCGCTGCGAGCGCCGCACTGGCCGCGTTTTGTCAGTTTTGTTGCTATGCTGTGTTTCACGCAGTGTTGCCAATTTAGCGGTTTTCCGGCTAAATTTAGCGGGTTTTTACATTATTTAGCGGGCGAAAGTCTTGTACTGCGGGAGGCGGAAGTTTTAGCGGTTTTTAAGCCTTTCTGGAGATTTTTTGGTGGTTTTTGGTAGTTCTATAGATTTTATTTCTGAACCGTAAACGTGTCTTAAAATTCTAGTCGCGTCTGCGAGAAAACGTCACCATGTGAGCGCATGACGTCGCTGGGATGGCGCTATGCTACAGTGAGGAACATTGGAACACACCATGACTCGATTTCTGCGGCACTTTTGAACCTAATCCTCGAACCTGCAGGGTAAATGCTGCTCAGACTACGAGCTGCCACCAAATGTAGTTCAAAAGATCGGCACGATGGAGGCGTACGCTGCCAAAAGCGCAGGAAGCCCACCTGTACCTGGTACCAGCAGTACGAGTGGTCAGTCGCTTGCAGATGAAGCATCTTTCTGTGATTGTGCCTGCAGTCAGGCAGGACTCAGCAGTGTCTAGTCAGTACTTTCCATTTCAGAAACTTAAAAAAAAGAATAGTTTTTAGAACTTTCACGTATATTATCATGTATGCAGCCTCTAGTCGATAAATAATATATTCAACTGTTTTTAGTCGAAAAAGAAAAAGTGCGTTCTTTCTTTTTATATTATTAGTTATATTTGTTTGCAAACTGAATAAAATGCACAAAAATGAACTTTTTGGCACAAAAAATACATTTAGCGGTTTTTAGCGGGTTTTGGGAGTTCCTGTTGCGGGTTTTTTATTTTTGAGTTTGCAACACTGGTTTCACGCCATAAGCTGCTCCGTCGGAACGATTGCTGCGGTTGTGTTAGCGGCAGCACGCCAAGACTGCGAGTTCAAAAGGTAGAGTTTTTAAGTTTTTCTTATGTCTTCGAGGCGCACTAAAATCTTCGATGAACTGTCTCGGTGGCGGAAGCGTCGGCGCATTCGTTCGATGGCTGAACCGTCGCCCGAGGGATCGGTTTCGGCGAATCCTTTTCAGCAAGGGCCGGTGCCGGGATGTTCAGAGTTGCAAACTTTCGGTGCGAATGTGTTCGCTATGTCAGGCGACCCATCCACAGCTAATCAAGAACGAGGCAACATTTCCAGTTCTGATTCAGACTGTATGGAATTAGAAACAGAAGTGTCTGCTGTGCCTGGAATTGTTCAAAGTGAAGTTTGTACTGGCTTTTCTGGTGTTGTGTGCTCAGATGAGAAAGGTCACGAAAGCATAAGCGACTTTTTGAGAAGCTGGACAGTACGAAATGGGGTGGGCCTCAAGGCTGTCAGTGATGTTTTAAAGAAACTGAAAACGCACGGCTGTTGCCCATGCTTCGCTAATTTGCCTTCGGATGCCAGGGCGTTGCTCGGAACACCTAGGAAGCATGATATTATTGTTGTGCCACCAGGGAGTTATGTACATATGGGAGTAGAAACCTGTCTGATGACTCTGCTGAAGGCACTTGTAGACATTTCAGTGGCGCCAGCATGGCTCAAGCTAACACTTTTCATTGACGGAATTCCTTTATCGAAAAGCTCAACGATCCAGTTTTGGCCTATTTTATGTCGGACAGAGGGAATCCCAAACAGCGGTATATTTGTTGTCGGCTGCTACCACGGAGAGTCAAAACCAGAGTCTGCAGACACCTTTCTCACTCCATTTGTTGATGAAATGTGCAGTCTGTATCAGAGTGGACTTTGTGTAAAGGGCAGGAAATTCACAATAGAAGTTAGAGCTTTTGTATGCGACGCCCCTGCACGAGCCTTTGTGCTAGGTGTGAAAACTCACTCTGGTTATTTCAGTTGCACTAAGTGCACAGAAAAAGGAGAATTTGTAGATCAGAGGGTTGTCTTTACTCGCACAAATGCACCCCTTCGCACAGATGATGACTTTGCTAGCAAAACTCAGAAAGAACACCATGTTGGCAGCACTGTCCTTGAGAGGCTTCCCATTGGATTAGTCTCAACTTTTCCTTTGGACTATATGCACTTGGTATGCATAGGAGTCACCAAAAAGTTCCTCTTGTTATGGGCAAGAGGTGAGCTGCCCCATCGTCTGACAGCTTCTGCTGTTGCACAGCTTTCAGAGTCCTTGCTTGCTTTGAAAAGTTACTGGTGCCTGGAGTTCGCTCGCCCACTGCGGTCTTTAAAGCATCTTGATCGCTGGAAAGCAACTGAGTTGCGTACTTTCCTTCTCTATGCAGGTCCCATTGTTCTGAAGCCTGTTTTACCTCGTAAGAGTTATGGGCATTTTATTGTTCTCCATGTTCCTGTACGAATCTTGGCTAGCCCTTCTTTATGCATCTCACTGAATAGCTTTGCAAAAGAGTTGTTGTTTTACTTTGTAAATTGTGTGCACAGATATATTCAATATATTTTTTTTTCAGGCACGCCGACTTTCACTGATAGGTGGAAAAAACATCAGGGCTTTGACTGCAAACATCTTGCGCACAGTGTTCACCGACAAAGTGGGGAAGATGTTCAGCATTTTCGGGCAGAGGGGCAAGAGAAGCTTGAAAGACCTGCTTGTCTTCGGTGTGATTGAAGGTGTGTATTTGGTAGGCTTTTACAAATAGTGCACGAGCATTAATTCATTCCTACAAGTATGCCAGTAGGGCCTGCACTGTTGGCTTGAATTTGAAAAATTATCATAAAATGATAGATGGTATAATAGTTTACATGTTATATTCTTAATGCCAAAACAGTTACTATTTAGCCAAACTGGAGTTCATTTCGTGGCATGAGCCACTAAGACTTCAAATAAGCTCTTGGACAGTGCCTGCAATTCTTCAGTAAGGTGTGCCTCTTTTCAGAATCTATACGAATGGACAGGCGCTATGCCTCTGCTGATTCCCACACGATACAACAAGCAGCGACAGGATGGCTGAAGAATTGCACATTGAGGGTGACAACAGTCTCTAGAAGGTAATTTGTCCATTCATAATTCTATTTAAAGAATCACTAACATAACATACTGTTATGATCGTGACATTTGCATTATGGTAACATGAAATGCATTGCAGTCACATATGTCCATTTGCTATGGGTCATTTGTAGCATGTTTTAGCTGAATCCCCAATGTTTGTGACCCATGGGAACATTCTTTTGTGTGCGTGTGCCTTTGTATAAAGCAGCAGTGTGAACATGATTCTAAAAATTGTGTGCTGTTTTACATGAACATGGTTTTCTACATCATTGATATGGATATAAATAAAAACACATTTTCAATTGTTGCATTTTTTATTCAGGCAACACTGATGCAAATACTGTCCTGCTAGAAGAGTCAGTAACACTGGGTGGTCAATCAGGTGAATGCTTCCAGCTACATGCTGTAGAGCATTATATACACAGACACATACCATAGACTTCACCTGAGTTATAAGTGTCATTTAGCAAAATAGTAAACAGAACTGGGTGGGGCTCTTCATAGCAAATGCGCCAGCCAAAGCTGTAAACTGCATGTATAATGAATGTGGAACTGTCGGCCACAAGTTTCATATTAGTGCAACTAAAACCTGGCTTGCGTAGTTGAAGCAATGATGTAATGTACCTGATCAGTTCTGTAGCTATGTACATTGAACAATGATTGTGATTGAGCCGGCTAAGTAAAACGAAAAATTCTGGGGGATGGAGGGGGGGGGGGGTTCACTTTGGACCACTAAAGTGTGAAGGGAAAGCTTTAATGGTGCAGTGTTAATTAATTTCAGTTATCACGATATCGCTTTAAGTGAATGTGCAAATGCCTGCACATATATTGCCGCTTTAACAATGCAGCTACACTGTGGCGTCATGGCCGAGCGGTTAGCAATGTTGACTCTTCCGGGAGAACCCGAGCTCAAATCCCAGCGCCATTTAAAATTTATGGGAAATTTTCTTTTAGGTGATGTCATTTGATTGACAGGTTGAGTGTGACACCTTCTACAGATGCACGCATGCACACTCATGAGCCTATAATATTTTTCAAAGGCCAGGGGGGACGTGAAATTCACTGTAAATTTCTTTTCGTGACACCAGGGTGCTGTTTCTCGCTGTTGTGGGAGCGCCGCGACAGCATTGCATAGTAACATTTACTGGTGCATGAAGAGTTCATGGTAACACTTCAGTGTGCTTAGATGAATAAGCTGACTTGCTGACTGTATATATCTTGTGCATCCAGCTTCTGTTGAGCATTTTTATCTTCTTCATAGCTTTTTGTCAGTATTTAGTCAAGTTAATGGCGCAAAAAGTTAAGCATTGCATTTCATTTGAGAGGGAAGTAGGTTTTTCATTTTATTTCATGCTAAACGCAATGTTTTTTTTTTTAATATTGCAGAGTAACAGTTTTTGAACCAGCTGCACAGCCGATGAAAATCATGACGCTTTCAAGGATGGTGTGCTCCCCTCGTGTGTCTTACTCATTCAGCGGGCCTCTCAAAAAGTTGCAGTAACAATTTTATACCTTTGCATTTGCCGTTTAGCCTTCTTTAGTTTCTGCAATAAATTATAAACTATGCAGCCCTTTTTACGTCTTTAGTTGCTGAAAGGTTCTGTTGGTAGTTTCACACATTTTTGTTTTTTCAAGTAGTTGAATTTGAATTCAATTTGTTCTGTATCTTCTAGTGACTGGAAGTTTTCGTGACTATTTTAGACGTGTATTCATTTGGAGTTCTGTAGTTCATAAGCAGTTCTTTACTTTTAAGAAAATTATCTTGCAGCCGTTGATAGTTCTGTAGACAATTTTGCACTATTTGTATGTATTTGCGTTTTGTCTTAATAATTTTGAACTGAAATTTCTTACTAGTCATATATTAAGACCTGCTGTATTTATTTGTAATTTTGAAATTTTTAACCAGTTTTCTATTTTTGGATTTTGGAGAACTTAATCATCTTGTAGCTATTGAAAGTTCTGTGATATATTAAGTACTGGCCATATATTAAGACCTGCTGTATTTATTTGTAATTTTGAAATTTTTAACCAGTTTTCTATTTTTGAACTTTGGAGAACTTAATCATTATCTTGTAGCTATTGAAAGTTCTGTGGAGAATTTTGCAACAGTTGTATGTATCTGTGTTTGGTCATTTTTAGTAATGTACTTTCTAGTCGTTAAATGTCCTGGTGGCAGTAACATTGTCTTTGTAGTTTAGATGCTGTATCATATTCAAGTGGTTCTTATATATAAAGTTTGAGCTGCTCAACTTTTTTGTATCCGGTTTGTTGAAATTTCTGGCGACAGTCTTCTAATCACTGAAAGTTCCTATGACAGTGTTTATTTGCAATTCTGCAATATTGAACTATAATTCTGTATTTGTTCGTTTTCAACTCTATTTGTTTTGTATCTTATTCTGAAAGTATTGGTCACATATTGATACTTGCTGTATTTATTTGAAATTTTGGAATTTCTAATCAGTTTTTTATTTCAATTTTGAACCACTTGTCCATATTGTTTTTCTAATTCACTGAAAAAGTGAAAACTTTACACTTTTTGTATTTGTGAATTGCAATAAATATATTACTGGTTTTAATGTTGGTTAATATGCTTTCAAGTGTGACATTCACCACACGCTCAACTGATCAGACGATTCTGCAGCATGGTTGAAACCATGCATGGAGTGTACCGATTCCAACCGTAATGCAGAATTCTTAAAGGGCCCCTGAAACGCCATTTAAGGCCGTATTTTGATGCTACATGTGTTTAGAGGTGGTCTTAGTGAGCATCGAGATCACATTCAAAAAGCTCTGCGTGTTAGCTGTAATTTACAAATAATTTTGGAAAATTGCCGCTCGCAGCCGATTTGGGCGACACACCACCGTGCGTTTTCAGCCGCCCAGCCCATGCGACGTCATTGGGGTTAGCGTTATCATTGGCCATGGCCATATGACGTCACGTGTAATTTTTGCAATTATAGATTTTAAAATTAGCACTATTCTTCCTGAAAGAAGTATTTTATTCGTTAGTTATTATTGTACATTAAAGAAAGGTAAGAATTCTGCGCGCATCTTGATAGAAGCGGAACACTTCCGGCAGAGAGATCCGTCTGCTCGCAAAAGCACGTGTTGCCCGGTTGTCAGTCTTGAAATCTCGCGATCTCAACTGCTGCTGCTTTTTTTCTGATCTGCAATGGACCACCATTGCTGTGTAGTTGGCTGTAAAGCCGAGGACAGGAAAGATGTTATAATGCGACATCGTGTCCCTACAAAGCAAGGTGTCACGCGGGAAAGCTGGCTCCAACGCGTCGGGCTGTCATCGTCGGACAAGCGCCAGGAGCTCAGAGTTTGTGGCCGCCACTTTTCCCGTGACGCATACCAGTATAATCCCAGTTTGGCGCAGCAAACTGGCCTCAACATGAGACGTCAACGCCTCAAGTCCGACGCTTTGCCGACGCAGTTTCTCCCTGGAATGGTAAGTTTTCTGGGTTGCGAGTTATTGTGGAAACACGCGTAGCATGGCTCGGAGTCTCGCGAAGTGCATGAAGCCTAGCGCAAGTTTTGCAGGCGCAGATTCCTTGCGCGCAAATCGCTCTTGCGAGAGGACCACTACAAGTTAAGGCGCTGAAAATGTATGAAAGGGAGCTCTCGCCCTGCGGCGCGCGGATAAGGGGGGAAAAAAAAAGATAAGGCGACCTGCGCACATGAATTAACATACACTAACGTGTACGCGATCACAACAATCGCAGTATAATTTGCCTGGGTGGTGCAGTGGGTTAGGGTGGTCGACTGCTGTGCCCAAGGCACAGCGGCCGCTTTTCGACGGAAGCGCAAGCAAGGTGCCCGCGTACCGGTGCGGACAAAAGTAAACGGAGCACGCTTTTTCTTCATTTTTCACTCGGTGCATATTTGAAACTGGTAGTCGTGGGATGCGTGGACCGGTAGTAGACGCAAGTGTCCTTTCACGGACAAATATTTCCTGATCTCCAGTGAGGAAGGCAATTTGACTGAAAAAGCCTAGCTGCTCGGTTTACTTACGTCCGCGTACCTGTACATGTGCTGTGCGATGTCACTCAGTGCTGTGCGGCGCCTCGTCTGAGTCGAATTTGGGGCGTTGAACCCCATAAACCAAGCCTGACTTGTAATAAAAAAATACCAGCACACTAATAATACAGATCAACTGCATCCCCCCCTCCCCCACCCCCCATCCACCTAAAGATATGCTTATTTTACAGTGCGTTTAGTCTGCTCTTGATCTTTGCCTTTTAACACCTGTATATGCATGTCTTTCTCATTCATGAAGCGGAAAATTGAAGGGGAAATTGGCTCGTTATGATACAATTAATGAAAGGAGCCAACAGTCGAGTCCAAGGTAAGTGTAGGTTTTTTTTAAATACTTTTGTGGTGATATTGATCAGAATTAGTCCTGTAACGATTTTAGGCAGAAAGATGATTAAATACCAAGTGGAAAGAAAAATAACATGTGGTATATAGATAAAAAAAAAAGAAGGTATCCCCTATGACCTTGCACTTGCAGACTTTTGTCTCCTTTCATTCTCATTCATGTGCAGAATAATAAAACTGCCATTAACACAATGTTGATTATGCACAAATTTCCTTTCTTTTCCTAGCATGGCAAACCATCATCGCCAGGAAGCCCGAAAGACCTCAGCACTACACAGGTTTCCTTTGGACAGGTTAGTACTGTTATCATGGTATTAATAACAATGTATATATGCTTTTATATTTATATTTATGAATATTTAGGCCACATATATAACTTTGGAATATGTTGCATGCATATATGATGGCTCTATTGCTAGAAGCTATATAAACTAGCACAACTGTTGCTATGTCATTATGCTTTCATGCAGTTAGTTACGTGTTCAACCATTGCTTCAGGCACCTACCGGAGGTGATCCAAATACCACAGCTCTTCCTGTAGAGGTGAGAATATTTTGGATAGTTCATTTTGTCCAGTGGATGACGCAAGTGTTTTGACATATGTACACACTTAATTTTCAACTGTACTGAACAGCTTTGTATTATATTGCATATGATGGCTCTATTGCCCGAGTAAGTAAGCTATGCAAATTAGTGCAAATGTTATGTCTGCTTCCATGCACAAGCTCGATCATCGCTTGAGGCACCTTCTGGAAGCAATTAAAATGTAGCTCTTCCTGTATAGATGAGATTATTTTGGAGTTCAAATAGTTAATTTTGTTTAGTGGATGATGCAAGGCTTTGGTGTGCACTGGCACACCATAAAAAGAAACTCGGAGCACATATATTAACTGGATTAACATGGGAGACCCGACGTTAAAAAATAATGAGCTGCTGGATTGGTTCATGGAACAGTGTATTAGTCGACTGTCCTGCACTGTGTCTTTTGTTTGTGCTGCTAACATGCCTCCAAATTTTTCAGGGCTCTTGAAACTCCACAAACTACAGCTTGTCTGTGCAAATTTTTTAGTCATATCAGTTCTCCACTTTCAGAATATTTGTGTATGTGTAGCAAGTTGACAATGTTTGCATTTTGTTACGGGCAGTTCTCTATACAGCACCTGAAAATGAAAGCATGAAAAATTTCAAATCTGCAACCATCATTATAATTATGAATATCTGTCTGCAGGAAGAATCACCAGCGGGGCCTTCAACTACTCGCACGCATACTGTGGCAACACAATGTGGGAGTGCCATCCTGTTGGTAAGTCATTATTGATAAAGATGTTGTAGTGTTGTGAAAATGTATTAAAGAGCTATATGATTGATTACATTAAACGTAGATGGGGTGCTTGCGAATAATTTTAAATATATGAAATTTTTCCAGGCACACAGGTGTCTATTGGATTTAAATCTCTAGTCAGCACCAAGGTTTAAACAGAGAAGCCTGCCACCAGAGAAGTCGGTGGCAGGCTGCTATCACTGGCCAGTTACTGCTATCACTGGCCGCTCGTTAGAACTTCTTTCATCCACTTTTGTGCATTTGCTGGCTATAGCAGGCAAGAAAATTTGTCATTTAAGCACTGTTCATTAGGCAAAAAAAAAAAAGAAAACTTGACGAAATACGTCACCTATGTGTCACATATTCACTCATTCAAACCTGCAAATATACCCTCCCTGTGACACAGTCCATTCGAATGACAGCGTTCATAACTCTCATGCATGGCTTGACATGATTAAGGATGTGGTAATACTCACAATGGGTCAACAAATATTGCCTTGATGAGTCTATAGAGACCATGCCTCATACATACCTTGCACACCACTAATCTCGGACGTGGTGTTAGGTTATTCACAGTTGCGTCAGGTAGCAAAAGGGCAATTTTTCCTTACATAATATGGTCATGCTGTGTCTGCCTAGTGTACATTAGTGCTGTCTTTAGAGCTACTACGGAGCCATCACATGCACTTTGAAGTTTAATTTTGCACAAATATTTGAACAAGTCACTAAGATGCACAAGGATATTTGATTCTGTTGTGAAAAAAATATAAGTTGCGTAGCCCTAAAGTGTACCTAATTTGCCATGGCATTTTTCTGTTCCCTGTTGATAGAATGAAAAAAAAAAAATGCATACCGACAATAAACTTTGACAGCAGCTTTATTTAGCACATTTTACAGCCAAGACATTCCGAGATGAACATCCACGGCTGCTACGTATTAGTTCATAATATTAACAATCACACGGCACCAATCGCTGACATCACTGCACTTCTTTTTCAGCGACCATCAGGATGAAACGGCCCAGTCAGCGATTGAGGAACCCCTCTACAAAGAGCGAAAATTCCTTGTGTTCGAGGGTTGCCTGCGGCAGCTTCTTGAGACCTGAACAATGTGCGGGCAAACAAGAACCCTTTACTTTAGCATAGCGGGAAGCCTTGTGACTGTGAAGGGGACATGCTCACTGCAGCATTCTTTCCTCTGAAAAAGCCAACCACTGGTTGAAGGAAAAGCAGCAAGAAATGTCCTCCTGGCTGCAGGCATCTTGTTCTCTGGCTGCGGTATAGCTTCAGTTCTTCGGTTCCTGCAATCCATTGGGGTGCAAGGCATCACAGAGAGGACCTATTACAACTACCAACGGGCATACTTGCTACCTGCCAGAAATGAGGTTTGACAATAAGGATATCTCTCATACAACATTCAAGTCAAAGTATATGTCATTAACTCGATAACTAGATGTCGCATCCTTTCATGACAACAACTTGAAGCTACAATGCAACATATAAAACATATAAAATGCAGCATATATGCAACAGCGGAGGCATTGCAGTGCAATGCACCTGCTACTGCACATCTCTGTTGCCTTTGGCTACATGTTTAATAGACCAGCTGCATGCTCTAGCACTGAAGGCATAATTTTTGCAACATTTTTTTTTTAGTAAATGTGCTGTGAGAAAAGTGAAAAGCAATGCAGCATTTGAAACCTGCCCCCCTCATCCTAATATGCATGAAGGCAATCACATGACTGCAAGTTTGTAGACTCTAAATTGAACATCTCCTTCTTTGCAGCTTTTTCAGCAAAGGCAAGCAGAACTTGCTAGTGAGCTTGTAGGGACAACAACAGACCTGGCAGGGGATGGTCGCTGTGACTCGCCAGGCTACAGCGCAAAGTACATGACTTGCAGTGTACTAGCTGTGCAGAATGGAGCCTGTGCAAATGCGACTCATCCTTTCCGACAACTGAGGTTCCTCCTAACATCACATCCTATCTTACGGCATTTCAACCCTTCTGCTCCAACTTCAGTGCACACGGACGCAAGTGGCATAGGCCTCAGTGCTGTCCTCGTTTAGCGCTATGACGACTGTGAACATGTGATTGCTTACGCCAGTCGGACTCTAAGCAAGACTGAGCACAACTACACCATCACCGAGCAGAAATGTCTCGCGGTTGTTTTCACCGTGCAGCGGTTTTGCTGCTACCTGTACGGAGAGCCTTTCGTAGTAGTAACTGATCACCATTCCCTATGCTGGCTACTCAATCTCTGTGATCCGTCTAGTCGCCTAGCCCGCTGGGCACTTCGCTTGCAAGAATACGACTACAGCATTTCATACAAAAGTGGCCGACGGCACGCAGATGGAGACTGCCTCTCCTGGTTGCCACCTGCCACGACGGAATGCGACGCGGACAACTTTGATCCTTACGTCACTGCTTTATCTCAGAGATTTCCAAATACTTATACCTTTTGAACCGAGGAACACACCGATCAGCATCTGGAGTCGTTCTTAGCTGCTGCTCAAGACCCAACCTCGAACAGCCAGTTTTGCCTATGCCTATGTGATGGCCTGCTATACAAAAACGTTTACTCTCGTGGCTGCTTGCTCCAGGAAAGTGTCTTGTTTTTTTCACTCAGCCCACGACCAACTTGTCGTCCCCACTCCCCGTACGGCCGCCGCTACCGGCCAACTCTGCGATTACGATACTTCATTAGATAAGAAGGCTGTGAGAATCCGTTTTGCTACAGACTGTCGGTTAATTGAATATTCTTTTTGGCTTTGTTTAAACCTTGACCTGGCTTAGTATTTTACGCTGTGTTTTTGTGTAACTCTCGCCCTTACTTACTATCTCTGGAATACTTGCTTTGTTATTTTATAGTCTTCTTTATCGCAGCGTTTGTTCATTGTCGGTTTTTTTCTCTTGTCATTTATTGAGTCGTTTTTTATTACTATCATGTCCTGGTGTTTTATTAATTTTTTTATGCAGTGTAATTTGGACTACTACCTATATATGTTCCCACTGTGTGTTAAAAAGTGACGCATAAATTTATTCCTTGATCACACACCAACACACGCACTTCACTGGTTGACCGGCCTAACTTTTAACTGTGTTCTCAAACCTCATAGAGG
Organism: Amblyomma maculatum; assembly: GCF_055883805.1. Taxonomy (NCBI): domain Eukaryota; kingdom Metazoa; phylum Arthropoda; class Arachnida; order Ixodida; family Ixodidae; genus Amblyomma; species Amblyomma maculatum. The sequence continues at coordinate 49,120,013 of NC_139344.1, forward strand.
GACGACGGGTAACCGTAAAGTGGATCCCGCACCTCTGTTAATCGTTAAGGCGGGGTCTGTGACAATATAAAACAGACCAAAACTGCAGGAAAGGTATTACATATGCTAAAAAATTACAAAAATTACAAATAGGTCAATGAGCTGCAATGATTCATGGGATTTGCCAACTTTGAGAAAAATTTGTGGCACAACCTGCATACTCTAGTGCAGTGAAAAGAACTGCTCCCCCCCCCCCACCCCTCCAAAAGAAATTGCACGAGTGCACTCAATTCTGCTTAGGTGCAGTAATGTGAAACCACTGCAAATTATGTCACACTGCTTAAATTGGTCCGACACTACGCTAGCAAACCTCGGCCGCACTCGTCCAGATGGCGTACGTGTATGCCATATTTACCCAGGTTAAATGAAGGAGTGGTGCAGATGGTACTTCATGAAGATCACAATGTTTGCCGCACAGCTGAACAGTATGTTGTAGTTTGAACTTGATGAAGAGAAGGATGCTTACTGCACAGCATGAGAATGTGTTGCAAAGTGCATTGCTCGTACCGTAGACTGGGAAGCCTCAGCCCACATAACCAAAGTAGAAGCCAGTGGAGGCCGCTTGGAACCGTCAAAGCCGACAGCCCACCATCACACACCCACGTAACTGGTCGGAATGCTCTGCCCCAAGGCAGATGACCTCTTCCCCTTGGATAAGTGCTCCCTTCTTCTCTCCTTGCAAATTTCATCGTGGTCTTTTTCTGCAAAGCTGTAAATTCTTCAGTTCTGCTCCTTCTATCTGGTGCTCTGTTCTATACTGCCTTTCGTTTTCCTTTGACTATCCTGCACAGATGAATAAAATGTAAACACCAACACTGGAAAAAGCGACCATGAAAAGAAGCCACAGAAGAGGAGATATGCAGATAGAAAAGCGACAGTAAAAACTAGAAACATATTCACAGATCTCAAGGAAGCAAGATAACAAGCCAAGCTGTCAACAAAGTTCAGGCCCCAGAAATTGCAAGAGAACAAGTTAAAAACATCCTTATCAACAGTGCCAAATGAATGAATTATGAAAGAAGCTCCTCGCTCTATAAAATGCCAGAGGGATAAATATTAGAACAGGCAATGACAAGGTCTCCCAGCCCAACTAAGTGATTCCTGCGGTACAGGCTACAAAATGAGAAGCAGTGGCTACCTTAGCTGGCAGAATTTGTGTACATATATTCACTGTGAAAGGAGAGCGATGTAATGCACAGTTAGATACAGCTGATAATCAAGAAATAGGGAATTATGTCCAGGCATGACAGCTGGTGATAGCCGAGACAGCTAAAATAAGGCTTTTAGACCATTCGCTCTACTTCTCCTGTGCACAAACCTCAAAGTGAATGCAATGTTGACTTTGAACTCTCACGCTGTGCAGCAAACAATTTCATCTTTATAGCTTAGACATGAGAGCACTATGCTATTGCCACAACCTATCACACCTCGTAGTAAAACTACAACACACTCTCCTCTGTACAGTAAACATCGCCTCCATCAATTTCTAATTGCAAGACATTTTCGTGCGCTACAATGGTCATCGTCTTAACGTTTCATCTACTCCTTCTCCTTCATGAAACTTACGGAAATACACCATGCACATACGCCACCTCACTATAGACGGAGGTTGCAACCGTGCCAGACAGCCTGCCGAGACCATTGAACAAAGAGAAGCCAGACTAGCCCATTGCCAAAAAGCTGAGCAAGAGTGCAAGCGAGCCAAGATCGAAGTGGCAGCAGCAGCTGTGACTGCGACCAATGGCTAACGCTCATGAAATTTGGTTCAAGGACGGTTGAACCTGCACAACGTTTTGAAAATATGCAGTGCTGCCCCTACACTTTGGCAAACACACCTGAAAGGGACCAGCTATTACTGCAGCTTGGAGATAAGAAATGTAACACTCTGCAAGCGTATTAGACTGTAAATAAATTCAAATTAATAATTCAGATCAGCAAATGCAGGAACAAGAGTTGTGGTTTGATCTGTGCTTCACCTGTATTACTCCACTGCTGGAATGGATGTATTCTGCGATCTGTTGTCATGTATTCACGGCTAGGAGTATCAATAAACAAACCTTCAAGCACTCATTTCATTGTGTCAGTATTGAGCACTCACACACTCGGTATCATTCAAAACACAGAATGCTTGTGCTGCCTCGGCATAAGCATTCTGTGTTTCGATTTTAATTTCTTTTTTTCTATAAAATTCCATTCCAAATAAATGAATGTTTACGGTAGATGCTTAGAAGCATGTGCTCAAGCAGACTTGGCGATGCTCGGCATTGTCCTCCATTCTGGATTGTTTTTGGATGTGTATTTTTTTTTTACTAGGATTTGAATTTTCTTCCCAGGCTTTATTTTTCACTAACTAACAGTTCTACACCTTTCTTGCTTAGATATCTACAAGTTCTGGCACTTTAGAGGAACGAGATGTCTGTTCTTAAACAGTGCCACAAAACAGACACTTGACGCAGTGCATAACTTGGCGTTCATAAAATAGCATTCTCTATTTTTCCACCTTAAAAATAAACGCACTTCCATGCACCACTCGAAGCAGTGCGCCTGCACACGTGATAAAGTTTAGAATACAGCATGCAGTGAAGCGACAATCACCTGAGATTAAAGGGGAGGGTGCCTGAATCCCACGTAGCTCGCCGACGGAAATTCACGCCGAACCCGGCAAACGACGCAGGCTGGCAGGACCACCCTGTTGCCTTCGCCCAGCCTGCCCCAAATCCACTTGGTAAACAAGCGGTAGGCTATGAAGCGGTGCTGCCTGAAAATACCACGCTTTACAGTAAACGGATCATACACACACACAAAAAAAAATAATGCGAATCTGTCACCTGACGCTTCCGCACTACCTACTTGTTTACATCTCCGTCTCCATCGATGTTCGCTCCCTCCTCCTCTCGTGCAATGTGCACAGCCCGAAGGACTTCGGGCGTTAGGCACACGCTTTGGAACGCTGGGTGGATCGTAATGCAGCCGCCGTCCTGCTGGCACACCACCAGCACCTCCGGCATGCTGCGGCAGCACACATCTTCTTCAGGTGTGGGCATGCTTTCGCAGCGGCCGCAGCGGCACCTGCGCATAAGTAAAATGTGAAAAGGCCGCGAAGCAAACACGAAATGGCATTTCGTGAAATAAGAAAGTTGTAATAACTTATGTGCAGTGGCGCGTGCGCCACGGAACGCACCATAGTAGGCCGTCGTCTCCGTTGCCAGCGGGTGGTTCAGAAGGGCCAGTCGATGGCGTGCTGCTGTCGTCGCTGTCTAGCGGATCACGAAACGGAGTATAATCATATGGATCAAAGTCCAGCTCGGCAGCGGCTTCACGCAGCCTCGCTTCGAGCTCGGGATCCATGCGATCCATGGCGACCGACACGCGAACCGCCGCTCCGCAAACACGAAGGGGAAAAAATCGGAGCACTACCGGAAGTAAACAAACCGAGAGTCGGTGGCGTCACTTCGTGACGCATTATGGGCGGGGCGTCGGCCCGGACATTTTCTTTTTTTTTTTGGCCGGCGCATCGGCGTGTATGAGTTGAGGGCTACAGTGACGGGAGAGGAGGAGCGTCATTTTTAATATGGAATATCTGCGCTATTAAAGATGTTAGCCTAAAATTTTTTTGCGCTTTGCTGACTAGCGAAGGCACGCCGACCGCTCGTGCGCCTTTCTTAAGCACGGCTTCAAGCTTTTCATGGGCCCTTTAACAATTCAGTATTTCTTCGTGGATAGCCTGCAAAATAATCCAGTAATAGCTGTGAATCGGACTGCCACTCAATAAGGCAATTTCAGCACGCATCTGCAATATCTACTGATGTTCTTGGCCGAAGCTTACTAAGACGTCTTCAAGACGATATTGGAGGGAGCGTTAGCAGAAAAAAAAGCTGAGCATGAAGCCGGCTAATAGCAGCTAATGGCTTGAAGAAGACGGCTTGTAGTCAGCCTGCTTGGCTAAACTAGCAGAGAACTAGATGTCTTGAAGATGGCTTTGTGTTTCCTGGGCACTCCGGAGGAGTTCATCTTGCCTGCGGTATTTGCACTTCATGGAGTTCAGAAGCTGCAAAGCCTTTTTCCTCCGACACCAGCTGGTTCTTCCGCTCCAGTTCCACAAGCATGTTCAGCTTTTGGTTGTCGGAGCGCAGGTCTGCTTCCCGTGCCTCGGCGTTAGCTAGGGTGCTCTCGAGGGCTGCCAGTCTGGCCAGTGCCTGTGCCAGCCGGGAGCGGGCCTCGTGGCGCAGGCTTTCCTCTCGCTGGGTAACCTCCGATAACAGCTGCTCCTGCCGCTGGCTGCGACGACGCAGGCTGTGGCCCGAGCTCAGGGTCTCCCGCATTGGAGAGCCCCCTGCCTCCAGGAAGCTCACCGTCCTTTCCAGGGCAGAGTTGCTGGCATTCTAGGTATGCGTGAAGCCCACAAATGGCAAGCTGGTGCCCTCAAAGCCTTTCTTCTGATCCCGCAGGGCCGGGCTTTTGGGACGAGCAGGTTCATCCTCAAACTCGTAGAAGTTAGACGTATCTTCCTCCCCACTCAGGTTTGGCACAAATGGAGGCACAGTCTGTCAAATGTTGTCCATGTCTACTGGGGCAAAGAACTCATGGCGGCACTGTCGTCGTAGGAGAAACGCTTGTCAGCAGGAGCCGGCAAGCCTTTCATCATCTTCACTGCTGCTTCGGACACAGTTGGTTCTGCAGAATAATTATGGCAAATGGAAAGCCACTGGAGACTAACTACAGGGCTATCAATTCTGAACAGTTCTAGGCTGGTTTTACTAGCCTAGACCACTCTACCTAATGTAAAGTTTGATTAAATTTAGCCAGGATAATTCGTATGCATGGTTTGCTGGCATAAAGACCGGTAAGCTTTCCTCTAGGGGTCACTTTCAAGTGAAACGGTTGTCACACAGCTGTGGTCTTCAGTTATAGGGTGGAAGCTGATGCCCCCCCCCCCCTTCAGAAGCCTTCTAGCAAGTGAAATTTCCTTCTGGTCATTTTTCAAATCAAGATATAAAAACTTTGGAAGCAGCACACTATTATTCAAGCTATAATATTGTAAGGTAAATGTAGAAATGATTATGCACGAATATTGCTCACATAACCATTGTTTGCGAAGCATGAGTCAAGATAAAACATTAACTTTGATTGCCCTTTATTTTTCAACAACAAAGTGCATGGTATTGTTTGACAAGTAAAGAGTAAACAAAGAAATTTTTTCTATTCCGTTTTTTTTTAAAAGGAAGCCCTTTTGCTCCCCCTAGAACCAAACCTTGGGACTGCCACCACCGTGATATACAAAGGACTGATTACTCGGTACATATTATATCAACATGTCATGCATGACCGTGTCATACTTTGCCAGGTCGCAGTTACTTGAGATGTAGATTTAAAGTTGCTATACAAAGAAAACATTCACTTTGGTCATATTGTACATTGGAAACACATAAAACAACATGTAACAATGTTCTCCTGAATAAACTAACAGAAATTCTGCAGCCTTTTCATCTGCAATCACCGAACCTTTCCTTCCAGCATCTGCTCGTCCTCTAGAGACAGGCCTCAAAAAGCGGCTCCATCGACAGTACTATTTAGAATTCTGTCCAATATGCCTATTCAGTGACATGGTGAAGAATGTGTATTGCATTTGTCACTGCTGTTAAATGGATTCAAGCGCTATGCGAGTTGTAATTTTGTCTCTAGAAATCAACTGCACAACATACGTTGCGATCAATACCAAATGAAGTGCCATTCTTGATTGTCAATGTAATGCATTCCTTCATCATCATCATCAGCCTGACTATACCCACTGCAGGGCGAAGGCCTCTCCCATATTTCTCCCCTTAACCCGGTCCTTCCTTCCTGTATGCATTCCTTATACAGGTTGATAGTGCACTGAGACTAAGTACATGGGTAGAGTCAGTATATATATTGTGTCATATGCAATGCTTACATAGTCTTGCAGTCTCTCATCAGATGCTCTGTATTGGAAGGGGGTGCATGCTTTTGGGATTCGGATCAGAATAAGCAGCATGAAATGCTCTATGTGCCATGGACGTCTACTGTTTGCTTTCCAGGCATATAAAAAACTGACCTCATTTTTCACAATCAGATGCCTTTTCTCTGGTTAGCCAGAGTATAAGGTGGAAAAATTGAGGAGAGACATACTGTGTATTTTTACCTTAGACTGCCGCAATAAGTTGCAAATGTCAACAAATACTAGGAAGCACACAACTGAAAGTAAAACTGGCGCTTTCAACTTGTAACTATACTAACACCTTGATATGTTTTCAGGCCTATTTTTAGTCTACATCCATCCATCTAGATTGGCTTTACAATTGGCTCTATTTTCAGGTGCTGACTGGCTGAGGCATAAGATCGGACGCTTTGTGTCTACAAGCCCTTCAGGTGCTGACTGGTAGAAGTATACAATTGGATGGAAAGTGTTTACAAGGCCCTACTATTCGAAAGTTCAGTCACGTCTAGTCACTAGGAGCAAGTTAGCTAGTGTGATTTTTAACGAATGCAAAAAGCCTCCCCTTCACTGTGTTCAATGGCCTAAAAGAATTCTTTCTATTGGGGCCTCTAAGCATAAAAAAAAGGCAGCTATTGATATTCATTTCCCAGGCGCTAGGTAAAAGTTATTCTATTGTGGTCAACTCATTTCAGTTCATTCGTTCTAGACATACTATCTGCGCTGGAATGGCAATGCAAGTGAAAGGTACTTCTTGACTAGGGCTGTGCACCCGATGTACAGCTGAACTTTGAAGTCCCTCCAATAAACCACAAAATGAAAAGCTGGTATAAAGAAAGACTAACTCTAAAACACACTAAGCAACGTATGAAAACCACAATGAATAGAAAAAAAAATACAGAAGCAGGTTCTTAGAAACTGCATGCAGACAGTACAAAATAAAAAAATAGCTAGACCAAACCAAAAAGTCACTAAGCCATATATCAGCTGATGGGGCAGCTCACATTTCTGAAAGATAACGTGCAGCTTCGCACACACCACCCCTATCATATCATCAACATTTTTTGCCGGCTATTTGCAAGAAATAGAGGAAAACACAAGTTGTTTGGAAATATTTGTTACCTAATTTTTTCCCAGTGCACAAGAGGGAGTACAGTATAATAAAAAGAAAGGTGGAGAGGTCCGCCAGCAGAAGTATAACCTTTCCTACACCCTATGCTTTGCATTCACTTTAGCAGCAATAACTGCAAACAGAGGAATAGGGCATGACCATGCAACAAGTTCATTTTAGCACAATGAAAGCATGGCATGGATGACAACCCTTTGGAGGATACAGCAGCCATGCTTTTTGGTTACTACAAGAAAACCACTTACAGTGATATTTCTGGCTTCCCGACAAGTAAATATAGTATCGGTGAGTGTAATAGTGATTCTCTTTCCAAAACCGCAAGGCAAAAGAGAACACTGCTAATTACGAAGTGATGTCTTTACTTTCAATACCCAAATCTTTCAGAAGTGATGTTGGTTGCCGACTAGTAACATTTTCAGCCTAATATAGCTTCTTGCATTGTTTGTTTGCTTTCCAAGGAACAAATTAAATGTAATATCAACAAGCATCAAAAACTTGGAAAAGCTCAAGTTGAAGTTAGGCGAAATAACACCGAGGAAAAAGAAAGGGCAGTGGTGGCTTGCATCTTTTACTGGCATCCTTTCCCGAGTCTTGAAGTTTGCCTCTATTAAGTTATTGATCAAGACTTAACTTCATTTAACAATATCCTGGCTATGCATTCTTGTCTGTGTTCAATTCCCACACTAACTGGGGGATTACTGGCAAGACAGACTTTGAGGCCAATGTATGATGAGGTGGGTAACGTACAGTGTGCATTACAAGTATACGTACATACTGCTTCCTGTACTTTGTCCGGTCGTCACTCTGATTAAGGGCTTGATCCAAGTGCACTGTAGGGATAGCTTCTGGAAAAACTAAATAAGAAATTGCATGATGAGACAAGGAGAACACCAAGAATTTCTACCTAGTAAGATGACATTTATTCTTTCCTAATGTCCTTATCCTTTAGCAGTGTTTCTGCCAACTCTGCAGGACCCATTTTAATATGTTGTGTAAAAGTATTAGGAGCAGGTTAAACCGACATATTCTTCACTCAACAAACTTCTGTTTCATGAACATAATGTTGAAATTATCTTTCACACCTTCCAGAGAGAAATGTCCTTCTTGAGTCCCACAGTTTAAAAACACACAGCCTGGTCCCACAGTTTAAAAATACACAGCCTGGCTGTTATGTGTCATTACCTTAAGTAAATATGAAATAAGTTCACATATACAGCTATGCCTCGTTAACACAGAACCTGTTAATATGGACATGAACCACTCATTTTGCGAACATTTTTTTTTTTTGTGTGGATGAAACTTTCAATGCATTTACACTTCATTAACATAGAAGTTTGCTGTTTGGACAATAAACAAGAGCCTATTGGGGCCTGTGACCCACATATATTTCATTAATAGGCACAGCACTGCATGCAAACATAACTGCCACAGTGGTAGCAAGGTTTATACTATAGCGTGTGAGGGCTTTTAAGGCTCTTTGTATTTGAGTAGGAAAGTAAAACAGACTGAATTACATGGCTGTTGCTCTGTGAATCCTGCGGTGGCCATATAACAAATGAGAACTTATATATGTACCAGAAAACCTATTGGATCACCGTGCAAGTTGCAAACATATTTAGGCATGCGGCAAATGCAACAAAGACTAAAGAAGTCTGTAATGCATCCTACAGTGCCGAAAAATGTTGGGTTCGCGCATGCCACCATCGATATCACTAAGCAGGCAAGTAATCATGGGGGCCACAGTGAAATGAAAGCAGGAAATAGACACAAATATGTGCATCGACCACCTCTAATTCTGATGGTGTGGAAAATACCTGAATTGGTGAACCTTAGCAAAGAAACACAGCTGAATAGCTGCTCAGTACCAATAAACTGAGTTGGCATGTAGTCTGGTGAGAGTAGAGCTGTCAAAGCAACAAGTACGGGATGTAACATGTGCAACTCCATCACAGCAACATATCAATATAGAACCTACATCACATTATTTGTATAAGCAGTTGTCCAATGAACTTAACTCACATAAGTTATACAGGAAGAGAGCAAATTGTAATCACAATAATTTTCTAAATTTTCCCCCCTTTTTAACTAATTATGTTTTTATGCTCAACATGCCTTAGGTACAATAAAGTGTCCATATGATGAGGCACAGTTGCATATGGTTTGCCTTTATTCATAAGCATAACCTCCAGTCATTCTGTTTCTTTTTTTTTTTTTGCGTCGCATCAAACGAAATTTTTTTGAGAAATACCTGATGTGGTGATAATATGTTTAGCCCATCACATACAGAAGTCGTGTTTAGTCTACCGATTCATTGCGCAAATACTTATTGCAGGCATAGGTGCACATAGCCAGCAGGGGAAAAACATGAACAGGAACGTACTCTAGAAGTGAAAGCTGCCGCGAAAGTATACAAATATTTTCACACTTTACCCAGTGCCCTCGAGAACCTATATCAGCACAAAGCGCAAACCGCAGAATAGTCGCAAGTAGCTCTACAGCTGTGCAGCTAACATCGTTTCGCGTGCGTACAATGTAGTTTTCGGAGGGCTCGGCGCACGCACAGCATTTTTCAAGTACAGTACACACACGAACCGCGATCAACACAGGTGATCGACGGAAACAACGTCATGCGCTCGTTTCTGTCGCGGTCACTGCAACCAGCGGAACAGGTACGACTAGCTGGTACAAAGTTAAGTTCAGCATTTGGAAAACCCATTGTGCGACGAACTTTGCAGATGTGAACAGCTCTCTTCCTTGCTAGGAGGCACTCGCTCAAATCGTAAACACTTTCGCAACACATGCACGGGCACTTTACAATGTGCTGTTTAACAGCCTCGTGCGCACGATGATCACCGCGAGAACAGATTTACTGTGCGTTGCCTGTTATTAGGTTTGCGTCGCGTGCGCCTGCGTATTGGCCTCGAGATCGAGCAGAGTCGCCACCTTGCGGCTCAGCGGCGAAACCTACTCAGTGTGGATGCGTTTTCGCGTCGCGTGCCAGCCCGCAGTGATTTACGCGCGCATGCGGCGTGTACAGGAGTGTTTTTGTTTGTTTCGCAGTTCCTGTGAGCTTTTGCTTACCTGTATACCTCTTGCAAAATAAATATGAACAGTCTCTAACCCCACGCTTAATTAAAAAAAAATACTTGTCCGTATCGAGTATGTCATGCTTGGATAAGGACATCATCCATCGCGGTCTTCGGCGCTTGAGATCCTTTGACATGCAATGTCTCAAATGAAGTGGTACTGTCGTTACCGCCGTGTCAAAGCAAAACAGGTCGCTGCCGTCAATAAAAGTTAATGCAAACGCTCAGAAATCGCATATTCCCGTTTCTATTTAGAATACCGCAGCTACTAAAACATATGCCACCGCAGACTGCTTCATATAGCAGAATGCAGTTTGAACAGACCACTCTATGCCTACTATGTCTTCTGCATTCACGATAGAGTTGTGTGAGTACCTTTTTTTTTCTTTTTTTTTTCTTTTAAACCTCTGTCGCGGTGTCTCAATGGTAAGGGCGCTCGACTGCTGGTTTCGTGAACGGGGGATTCAATCACAACCGTTTCGAAAGGCGCTCCTCTGCTGTGGGATTTGACTGCACAATAAACAATCCCACGTGGTAAATGTAGTGTTAAAATGAAAAAAGAAAACGACACTAAAACCAGCCTCTGCAATCATCCGTCATAGCCGATGCCGCTTTCATGCGTTAAACCCGGGCCAATATGCATTTCTTTTCTTTTTTTTTTGTTGTTCAAGGCTTCTGTGCAAAGTTTTAGTGGGCACATTTTGCTTTAGAGAAGTGCTCAATGTTTGAGAAACATATTCCCTGCGCCTAATTGTTACCCTAAATATTACATAATACACCTAGATTAATGTACTTTACTGGTAGCCTATTATAATCATTATAATCCCTTTTCGTCCAAGTGCTTTCTTCCGAGCAAACTCGTCGTTTCTGATAAGGGGAGTAAAACAGCTTCATGCTGGCTTAAATATCAGTGTTTAGTTCGGGAATAAATACATCTTTATAGTCGCATGATAAGATCACATCCATTACTTTCGGACTAGTTTTATATCCGGCATCTGTTTTGAAAGCAACCCTAATATTTTACTTCACATAAGATTTAGTCATTGCTAAATAATTAGTGATAAAGAAATTTTCAGCCTGTAAAATTGCTTCCCAGAACATGACAGTGCCCATGTGCAGTTTATAACGATGTCTTCGCAGCGAGTAATTCGCAGCTTGCGCTTTAACGTTACTGAAAATTAATCGCTAATTATTGTAAATTCTGTCAAGTGTGTAAAAGTTCTCTCACACGGTGAAATTTATTGGCATTGCAAAACAAAATAATTACGCTACTAATTTACCGTTATATATTAACATCACATCACACACATCAGAAATCCCTTATACTTTCCTCGGTTTCAGGAAATCATTTACAGTTAGTGGCGCATGCAGTAATACGCTATCACATTCTATGACAGTGGCCGCAAAAAGCATCTCGGCAAATTCAATCCACTCAGCGCTGTACACGTGAACAATCAGTTTTCCTGCGCTGCGAGGTTTCCTGTATAGTGTCGGCGTGATCTCATTTTTGGGGAATACTTGTGCGTGGTTCTCTGGGCCAGAGTTGATGTGCACTCAGTCTAAAGCAACTCGCCATGCAGTGCGCTGCCAGTGCTACATTTAACCTGCTTAATCCTCGAGTCAAGTACGATATAATGAACCAGTCTGCATCGATTCAATTAAAGTATACTGCAGGTATCTGCGTGGGCTTGACACTAAATTCGCCAGTCTCACTCGCATGAGACACGCGCAAACTGTTTAAAAGTCGATAAGAAAAACAAAGCTGTCATTAGGCAGGCCCAAGCGCGTGAGCGCGGTACAGCGCAAGAAACGTGCAAAGTAAATCTGGAAGTCTGGTGGTTGCGTGCTTTGCTTTCCTAAATCTTCTTCTGCTGCATTGGCGAAATCCTTGGCTCTTTTTCTGCAATATTGCAGAAATACTGCAGAAGACACGTTTTCATCGCCAACAAACCCGCCGTAAACTCGGAAGCAGACCTACGCAGCGTGCGTTTCTGCGAGCGCCGCCGGCTGCCGATCCACACTACCGGATTGACGGTGGCGCCACCTCTAGGTCGATCTCGCGGCGAATCGTGCCACTGCCAGCAGTTATTATGTTTGGGGCTCGCGTGCTCAGCCCACCGCTGACGCCAGTTGTTACGTTTGGCTCGCGCGACTGGGTATCGCACCGCCGACAGCCAGTTATTACATGCGGCTTGTGGCCCCTCGGTAGCGTTAGCCTGGCGGCTCCGTGGCTCGGCGGACGGCATCAACGGTCCCAGCAGAGACGAGGCGTCTTCTAACGAAACAACCTTTACTACAACATCATGAAGAAACGGGCAGAGAAGCTGACCCGGAGAGAATACATACACTCTCACACAGCTGGTGTCTAGCGTCGTGCCAACGGCGCGTCAAAGTAGTCTCTGTCGCAGCGGAGTCTGCCGCTGCTTTTTATAGGCTTGCCAGTTCACAGGGAAAGGGAAAGCCCTCACAGGAAATGGAGAGCCCAACAAGTCTGAGCAAGACGGGATGACTCAATCGGAAGTGGCCCGACCGCATCTCCTTCACCTCCTGCAGACGGGCGAGGGCGACGCACTCTCCCTCGAGCTCCGGGCTTTGGCCAGCGTTTGCGCACACACGCACGCACGTACACACATTTGGCGCGTGGCAAGATCACGTCGAGACTTGCCCGCGGGAGGAAGCGTTGGGCGGCCGATGAACGGTGCCGAAATGGCCGATCCGCTCGCGGTTCTGCCTGTTGCTATGCGGTGGCCGCGTCAGCTGTCCCACTTGTCGGTGGCGAAACGTAACAGACTGCCCCGCCGGGGAAGGGAGATCCCGAAGGGCAGGGGACTGCATCCGTTGTCCGGAGGGATCGGGATGTTGCTGGTAGCCGGGGGCGTCCGACTCCGTTTCTCTTGAGCCCAAACAGCACGAAGACTTCCTTGGCAAGTCCTGGTTCCCAAGGCACCCTGCAACTTGTCTTCGGGAGCGTTTTCTGACAACCCACAACGTCACAACCGCGCTAAAAACTCAACCGTTCAGCCAGCAAGCACGGCACAAACTTCACTAAGTGATGCCAGACTATTTCCCTCTTATGCCCCCATCTATACTAAAGGGCAGCTCAGCAGAACTTGGAACGCGTCCACAAATTTGAAAATCGCGCTTTCAAAAACACCACTTTCAAACAAAGATAATACAATACAATATGTTCAAAATCCTATGTCAGGAAGAAAAACACCAACAAGTGAAAACTGAGGCTTCTTCTCACGTCAATGGGCTCCGACTTAAGCCATCGGCATTACCGTTGAGGTCACCCTTTTCACTAAAGCTTCGGCTGTCCGTTTCACGGAACAACCGTATCTTCCTGTTTCTGTGCAGATAAACACATGAGCGTGAGTCGCTCACTTTTCTAAACAACCTATCCCTCTCCTTACGGGTTGCGCACCAGTCATACATTTTCTTTGCACGGGTGCATTTGTGCCTTTGGGATAGTCGCTTTCTCTTTCGCGATAGCTTCAACTTGCTCCATTCTTTCTCGCGCCTGCCTTTCCTCTTTTTTTCTGCGGTAGCACTGGAACACAGGCTTTCTTCTTTCTTTTTGCAATCGTTTGAGTTTGCTCTCCTTACGATGGCAGCAATCTTTCTCGCGCCTGCCTTTCCGCTTTTTTCAGCGGCAGCACTGGAACACAGGCTTTCTGCTTTCTTTTTGCAATCGTTTGAGTTGGCTCTCCTTACGATGGCAGCACTAGAATACTAGCTTTCTGCTTTCGTTTGGCGCCATCTCTGACAAGCTAGCGGTTACCGTTCTAGCGGTAACCGGAGCTAGTAGGGCACGGGCGTCGTTGAAGCGGTCAAAGTGCGGCGCCGCGTCTGATTCGCGGCCAGCAGCGCATGACTCACTTTCAGTTGTCGTGACGCTGGGACTAAATCGACCCGGCCTTCACTTGGTAGCGTGCAGAGACTCCGGGTTGAAGAAGGATTCAATCTTCGAAGTTGGTAAAATATATACAAGCAGGTTTAATGGCACTTTGAGAAACTTATTTACATGAAAAAGAAGGTTATATCAGCAATATGGCAAGCGTTAAGAGTTCATAGCGAGAAGCGTCTGGATGAGCCGTTTACCCAGGGCTCAGAGCCTCCTTTCGTGCTCTGCAACGTCCTTAAAACCCCCTATGTCCAACCCCTCTCTGAAGATGCTGACCAACCAGTTCCAGGGCACACCCCTCAGATATCCGCATCCAATCGAACACATCACTGCACTGATGGTCTGATGCACTGACTGGTCCGGTATTGTTTCGTTGGGCGTGGTCACTTGTTGGCGGGTAGAGCTTGGGAACGGCGAGGAGGTACATTTCTATTCTTCAGCAAAGATCCGATATGGTGTTTCCGGCAAGTGGATTTCCTTCTCAGAAACCCAAGTGCACGTGCGCGCCACATACTGCTCCCAGCATTGTCCCTTTCCGACAATCGCAACTCTTTCCTGCGTTCCCGGGAAATCCTCTAATGGCCGTAATCACCTTGCTCCTTTCTTCTCCTGTACGTCAGCGGACGTGTCACTCTGTCGTCTCCTTTGGACAATAGGCATTCCTCTCTTGATAATAGCGCCTCTCGACGGAAAGGGTGAACGGTTGAACAAAGCACTTCCGGCTATTTCTCACAGGGCGACGTTTCTTTGTATTTTTCGTGAGGTTCCGTTGACAGGGCCAATTTGGCGTTTGCAGGGTCTTGACAAAGCCAAAACAGGCTCACACAAAAGGATTCATGGAAACAGGCTCACTTAGAGCCCTTGCACCAACAGCACATATCCATGCCCACAGGCGAACAATAGAGCGCGCAAGTGCGGACCATGCACGGTCATAACACAGTCAAGTCCGAACGACAACGGCTGACGTCAGTCGCGTCAGTCCCCCTTCTAGGCATTTGCTCTGGCGGCTCGCTACTCAGTGCGTCGCCTCGCTCAGAGCTAACCGGGGCACGATCAAGCACCTTCGACATCTGGGGCGCTTCGGATTGCGTGAGGGCCATATGTGCCACGTCCGCGTTCACACTGGGGTTACTTTTCTCGTGAACACAACCTAGCGTGGTTTCGGGGCACGAACGATTCTGACTCTGCCCTGGACGTTTGCTGTCGCCTTCGCAAGTCTCGCTCTCTACAGCGTACGCGCACTCCTCGTCGGTCTGCCCTGGCTGATCACAACTCGCGGGCTGCGCAGTTTCCCTGATCGGCACTTTGTTTTTCTGCGTGCCCTGCTCTACGACACAGCTGATTTCGGAAACCGAAATTTTGTCATCTCCTAGCTCGTTTCCATCTCCGCCACGCTCTCAACAAGCCTCTGCTTTTAACTCGAGAGGCGGTTCGGTTACTACTAATTCCCCACACTCATTTGATGGAACTGTATCTCCTACAGCTACTTGGGTCGGCGTGCAGTTCACCTCGCTTAACGGCGTCACTTCGGACTTCTCGCTGTTGGAGCCGGTGCTAACCTTCTCAGCTAGTGGCTTGACCAAGGTAACGGGATACTCTTATGCTCGAGGCTCGGTCGGCTCGCTACTGCGGTCACGTTGCTCGGCCGCTTCCCCAAGCTGTAGTTCACTCTCCGGTGCAAGTTCGATTTGCTCCGGAACTTCCGCACTGTCTAGCCATTCGCTTACAGCGACTTTCAACTGATACGCCAAATCAAAGTACGACTTGCAACAATTTTTCTCGCTCTCATATCTTTTCCGAAGATCATGAAGTGTTATCTGATATTGTATCAGCAATGACTCTTTTAGTTCATCATAATTTTCCAAGCGGTTGCCAACCAATCGCTTGATTTCTTCCGACGCTTCAGCGGAGAGAAGAGCTACCAACTTCTGCGCCCAACTATCTCGCTCGAAACGTTTACTTCTACAGACATTCTCAAAGTCTGCCAAATACTCTGCCATATCCTCGGCGATGAGGAACGGTGGTGGACCGTCTCGCGGTATTGAACCGTTACACTGAACCGCATTTAAAAAAAAAAAAAACTTTAATCTTTTCCACGCTCATTCCATGTGCTGAAATCTCCAGCTACATCAGTTTCCTTACGCGGGCATCCTCTTTCTCGTGACGTTCCCTATGCTCACGATCCTCTTTCTCGTGACGTTCCCAACGTTCACGAACCTCTTTCTCGTAACGTTCGTCAATGATCTCAAAGAATTCCAAAAGCTCATCATCTTCAGCTTCCAACGCAAGAATAGCCTTTAACACTTCTGGTTTTCTGAGTTTGCCTGACAAATTCAGACCCAACTTCTTCGCAAGCTCCAGCAATTTCGGTTTGCGCAATGACTCCAAATCCATGGCTGTTCCGAGTGCTGCCTCCTCTACTGCCCACTATTGCCTTGCTGCAATTAACCCAGCAACAACGACAACACAATTACCAGCTCTGTTCTCTACTTAACAAAAGCCTGGCAAAACTCAGTAGAAGAAAGTCCCGCACTCACCAAACCTCGCAGCCAAGAATCCAACGCAGTCGTTCCGCTGCAGGCAACCAGTCATCACACAGGGCTCGTTGCACTGCTCCCGGCTTTTCGCTGAGCTGCTTGTTGCACGGGTCACGCCTGGGACATCTCCGCTCTTCCCACCAGATGTTGCACCTCGGTCAGGTCTGGCTCGTTTCTGACCACGGTCACGGCTTGGTCGTTCTCGTCCCTCCGCTGTGCAGTTGTCGGACGACGGTATCGCCTACCTCGTCTGACTTGTCGCTCCGACCACGGGTACGGCTTGGTCGTCCCACCGCTGCCTACCAGTTATTAGGTTTGGATCGCGTGCGCCTGCGTATCGTGCCGCTGCCAGCAGTTATTATGTTTGGGGCTTGCGTGCTCAGCCCACCGCTGACGCCAGTTGTTACGTTTGGCTCGCGCGACTGGGTATCGCACCGCTGACAGCCAGTTATTACATGCAGCTCGCGGCCCCTCGGTGGCGTTGGCCTGGCGGCTCCGTGGCTCGGCGGACGGCATCAACGGTCCCAGCAGAGACGAGGCGTCTTCTAACGAAACAACCTTTACTACAACATCATGAAGAAACGGGCAGAGAAGCTGACCCGGAGAGAATACAGACACTCTCGCACAGCTGGTGTCTAGCATCGTGCCAACGGCGCGTCAAAGTAGTCTCTGTCGCAGCGGAGTCTGCCGCTACTTTTTATAGGCTTGCCAGTTCACAGGGAAAGGGAAAGCCCTCACAGGAAATGGAGAGCCCAACAAGTCTGGGCAAGACGGGATGACTCAATCGCAAGTGGCCCGACCGCATCTCCTCCACCTCCTGCAGACGGGCGAGGGCGACGCAGCCTCCCTCGAGCTCCGGGCTTTGGCCAGCGTTTGCGCACACACGCACGCACGTACACACATTTGGCGCGTGGCAAGATCACGTCGAGACTTGCCCGCGGGAGGAAGCGTTGGGCGGCCGATGAACGGTGCCGAAATGGCCGATCCGCTCGCGGTTCTGCCTGTTGCTATGCGGTGGCCGCGTCAGCTGTCCCACTTGTCGGTGCCGAAACGTAACACTGTGAAGATCCTTACTTGCGATGTTCACAGAACATTTTCAGCTCAGCGCATGGTGACGCAGATGATCCTAGACTTGGGAGGAAATGATCACAATCGATAGGAACACTAGTTCTAGTAACGAGCGCAAAAGTATTGGTTTTTCCGGCAGAGTAACAACCACCACCTACGCTTCGTTTGTCACTACCTCTGGCGGCCATGTTACCCTGGCGAGATCGAGGAGTAGAAGCCGGAGACGTCCCTTACAGAGCATCCAATAGCTGCACTCTGTTCTTTAAGATTGAGTTGCGCTTTGGTTATGCGGGCCCTGCGGACCAGTTGTCGCAGCGCGGGTAGGGTGGTGCGGGCGCACACGCACGGAACGGGTCAAAAAGCGAACGTACAGCGGCCTCTATCGCTGCAAACCTCACAGTTTTCGCTCTATCACTAGATTCAGGCCATTTCATTTTTTTTTCATTTATTTAATCCTTAAGGGCCCGAGGGCATTACATAAGGAGGGGTTACAGTTGCGGTAAATACAATCTTGGTGAAGGCAGGCACAGTTAACACAAACACTACAAATTGTAAAAGGCAAGAAAAATAAAATAAATAAAGAGCATCAAGGTATCCGTGGGATCATGCAGAAAAGCAAGAAATGCGCGTGCGGCGCCAAGCAAAGTTGAAAGGCAATGAATGATTGATGGTAACACAGATGAAATGCTTACACATCTTGCAAATGACTAGCGAGTTTTGTGCGAAATGATTTGCGATCGTCGCATGTAACTATATATGTCGTTAGGTAGGGCATTCCAGAGAGTAATCGCGTTGGGGAAAAAAGAACTAGCTGAAGTGCCGCTCCTGATACCTGCTATGGGGAGGCTGTGGCTTAGGCGATTGGATGTTCTGAGCGGTGGTTGCAGCAAAGGGTGTCTGGAAGCAGGGTGGTAAAAGAAGCTGTGCAGTAGGCAAAGACGGGAGATGATGCGGCGCGACTTTAGAGTGGGCAGGGAGATAGAGCGTTTATGTGCAGTAATGCTGATTTCTTTGGAATATTCAGAAGTGATGAAGCGGGTTGCACGATTTTGGATGGATTCGAGTTCGGCGGTGAGGTAGGCTTGAGATGGGTGCCAGATTGATAATGCAAATTCTAGTTTGGGACGGACGAAAGTTTGATAAGCCAGTTTTTTCATTTCCGGAGATGCTGATTTGAGGTTTCGCTGTGAATAACCAAGAACACGTGAGGCATCAGAGCATATTGTTTGGACGTGATTGACCCAAGATAACGAAGATGAAAGATGTAATCCAAGGTACTTGTAGGATGATGTTTCGGCAACCAGGGTAGCGTTGACGGTGCACGAATGCTGAATTACTGTTCGTTTGCGAGAGAACAAGAGTTGGAATTTGTCTAGGTTCAAAGGCATGAGCCAAGTGTCACACCATGTGGCTATTGCATCAATGTCTTTTTGTAGTAGGTGGTTATCGGTGAGGTGACGAATGGGACTGTAGATGACACAGTTGTCCGCAAATAGTCTTAGTTTATTATCTATATTAGCTGGGAGATCATTGATGTAAATGAGGAAGAGTAGCGGGATAAGCCGGCGCCCTGGGGGACACCTGATGTAACGTCAGAAAGGGATGAGCGGTAGCCATTGCTTGATGGGAATTGTCTGCGTCCAAGAAGAAACTGATTGATCCAGGTTATTATATTATCAGGGATACCTAGAGAGGAAAGTTTTGCGAGCAAGTATGAGTGCGGAACACGGTCGAAGGCCTTGGAGAAATATAAAAATGTGGCGTCAATTGGAAAGTTTTCGTCCATAAAGTGAAGGATGTCATGAGTGAATTCAGCCAGTTGAGTTTCGCAAGAGTAGTGTTTTCGAAAACCGTGTTGATGGGGATAAAAGAAGTTTATGGAATCGAGGTGGCTCATTAGGCTGGATGATATAACATGTTCAAGTAATTTGGAAGGGATGCTGGTTAAAGAAATAGGGCGGCAGTTGGAAGGACTTGTGCGGTCACCTTTTTTGAAGATCGGGACAATTTCTGCTATTTTCCAGTCGTCAGAGACGTCTCCGGATTCTAATGATTGGGCAAATATTAGATGCAGTATCTGGCATGATACTGCACAGGTGCTTTTTAGTAGTTTACTGTTGATCTGGTCGCAACCAGCCGATGAAGAAGTCTTGAGTGAACTGATTAGATTAGCTATGCTTGCCGGAGTGACTATAATTTTGGGCAGGGCTACTGTTGAGATGGCTGGAAAAGGATTTGGACTGCCAGCTGCTGGGGAGAACACTGAACAGAAATAGTAATTTAAGATTGTCGCGCTCTTATCACTGTCTATTGGTTCACGGTTAACGGCTAGAAGCTCAATTCTATTGGATCGTGTTTTAGGGGAGAGAATGCGCCAAAATTTATTGGGGTTTGTTAAGAGGATTCGGATGAAATAAACCTTTTCCTTGGCGGAAGTCAATTTTTCGTTATATACTTTAGCGCACTGATGGTACCGTTCCTATACTTCGGCATGCTTATGCAAGTTAGCTGTTCGATACAGTCGTTTTTTCCTATTAAGAAGCCTTTTAAGTTTTCTATTGAACCATTCGTTATTAGAATCGGATTTTACAATGAAGGACGGAATGTGCATGTTTTTCAGGGTTAGCATAGTGGCCTTAAAATAGTCCCAGTTGGCATTGACCGTGTGAGAATGATAAAAATTCTGGAAAGAGCTGTAGAATTCTAATAGTGCACGGTTGATAGCGTCGAAATTGGCCCTTTTGTAGTCGGTTATTACCTTTTGCGTTGGGGATCGTTTTTTGATTGGTAATGAGAGGCGGATGTGAAGTAAGTTATGGGCGCTAATGCCTGGTAATGTGATTATACCTTTTACGTCGTCAGGGGAAGTAGTAAGGAGTAGGTCGAGAATGTTGTTTCCTCTTGTTGGGCTTGTGATGACTTGTCGTAGGTTAAAGTCAAGTGTTAGGTGGAGGAAATGTTTTGCGTCGGTGGAAGGTGTTCTATTAGCACTGAGACAGGGGCCAGCTAATGTTCGGGAAGTTTAAATCGCCAAATAAATATATGGGGGAGTTTGAAAAGTTATTTCAGATATTGGTTAAAGAGCAATACAGAGCATCACAGAATGTTGAATCGCTATCCAGTGGCCTGTAGCAAATGCCAAGAACAATTTTTCTAGCCCTGTCGTTCAAGCATGCCCACGTGAGTTCAAGGTGTCGTCGCTATTAATGTGAGATGATAGGGTGTTCTTGATAGCTATGAGGACGTCCTCACCGTTTTTCTTTTTCCTGTCATGCCGGTATATAGTGTAGTTAAGATTAAGGGAAAAAATTTCGGAATCTCTGATATCTGCGTTCAGCCAAGTTTCTGTTAATAGCACAGCATCAACATCAACATCCGTAACGAAACTTTCAAGATGATCACATTTTGGGATTACGCTTCGGAAGTTCGTGAACGTGATATTTAGGTCAAGGCATGGCGAAGGGCTCCGGATGGGGACAGAAGATAGTACCTGCTTTTTGGAGCGTCATGTTTTGCTTTCAGAAATGCTTGCGGATGAAGGTTCTGCGCTTCTTCGCGTGCTGGTTGCCGAGTTGATGTTTTCTATTACGCTTTCAGTGGTCGGGTCGCAAATATAGCATTTATTGCCTACGTAAAGCTTGTCAAAAGCCAGTTTAAAGGCACATTTCCGTGGGCGAATCAACTGAAGCAGTTTCGAACGTGCCTGCCGGGTTGGAAATTCAGAATCTTCTCTTATTGCGTAGTTGGTCCCTTTAAGTTTCCGCCCACAGGACAGAATGCTCTCTTTGGTCTTAAACTGCATGAATTTTACAATTATGGGGAGCTTTTTGTCGTTGCAGTAATTTCCAATGCGGTGGGCACGTTCAATGCTGTTTTGGTCAAGATGAAAGTCGAGGTGATCGGCACAAAGTGCCACAATTTTGTTTTCTGATTCAGACCATGATTCTGTGCTTGCGTCATCGAGGCCTAAAAAAAGCAAGTTGTTACGGCGCATTCGATTTTTTGTATCAATGCTGGCAGCTTTTAAGACTGCTATTTCTCGTTGGATGTTGTCTGTTTCGTTGGGGGGTATATCGATGTTAGGTATTGACTCTGATGACTCTAATTTGGCTATACGATTACTTAAGGACTGTATTTTTTTCCTGTGAAGATTGAGTGGCGGTGAGGTGATCTATTTCAACACGCAGTGCTTCAAGACTTTCTTCTAGCCGCTGCACGCGCGTTTCAACTGGGCCAGGGTTGAGTTCAACATCGCCTGATATCAACAGCAGCAGTTGCGACAAGTAGTTGAATGCTAGCACATCAATTAAGACGCGAAAAGCACTACGCCACTCAAAGTCGTAGGGGCACGCGACACCTCTAACAGAAAAGGGTTGCTACTTCGGAATGTTTTACAATGGTTTAGGTAGCTGACCTGAAACATCAGGAGTGCGGTGAGCATAGTGCGTTCACCGGTGTCGTGCCCCGTGTGGACCGAGCGGCTTTGCCGGTTAAATAGGGTAGCGTTGCGTCCCGTGATTGGTGACGTTGCGAATAGCGGTGGTTGCCAGATGGGGTCGGTGATTATCGCTGAGACCGGCATCCCGAGCGTAGCGCGAGTTGCATCTTCGGGTCCAAAGTTCCAGGCGGGTGCAGTCTGCATTTCGGATGGCGGATAGTCCAGGAAAGAGCACGTACAAGCAGGTGGCCAATACATCAGTACCTGAAACACCAGGAGTGCGGTGAGCATAGTGCGTTGACCGGTGTCGTGCTTAAAGCCCCCAAAGTTTCATGTTTGAAGCTGACGAGTGGCGAAAAGGAACCAGATGAAGCAGTGAAAGCATGCATGCAGAGGCCTGTATATGCGTTGCCGAGAACATGCGCATGCGACGGATGAGCGGAGCCGATGATTAAAGAACAGCTATAGATCTTGGTTGTGAAGCAATGTGCTTTATTAGCAGACAGTTATTTAAATCAAACCAACTCCTAGTTGCTAGGTCCCGGTCCACCAGCCATCTTGTCTTTTTCCACAGTGCCTGGGCCATCGCTCTTCGGTTGGAGCCCCGCTGGGACGCGCGGCAGTACGCCACCCTCAAAAATATTTAGCCTGCGAAGCATCTGGTTCAACTGCCTCAACTCTTCATCGTTTTGGATGGCCAGATGAACATGGCGTGACTGGATAATGGTTTTCTTATCCTGCAGCGCGGCATCGCGGCCAAGTTCCAACATCTCTGCTGCCATGTACTCCAGGACAGCTGCAATGTAGACGGGGGCCAGGGCTCCCACGCGCAGGGGATGGTGTATCTTTCTTAACATCCTGTGGGCGCGACCGACCGAGAACTTCAAATCCGCCCGAGCCGAGCGAGAATTGGGCTTGATCTGTGAAGACGCCCTTCCAGCTGCCTGGCTCTCCATGTTATGAAACTGCGCGCATGCAAGAGTGAACGGTCAACTGCAGCCGCAGTGGAGGTGTACTATGGATAGACAACAGCAAAGTTAGGCACAGACAAAGCCGATGCAATCTGGAACGTAGCTAAGTGCGACATCCTTATTCGTTGCATTGCAAAGAGAACCATTCGTTCCTTGTAATAGGACAAAAAATATCGCAAACGGGCGTTAACTTGTTCATTAAGGAAACATCTCCTGTGAACTGCTTACTGACGAGGTATAACAAACAAATGCGCTTGTAATTCATTCACGTATAGCAGTAGAGCGTGACACATATCTAACTGCTGAGACCGTCATCTTAACAGGTAGATGTGCCGTGAAAGGACAGGAGCCAGCGGGAGCGGCCTACCTTGCCCGGTAAGATGGGAGGAATCATGCGACCCTGCGCAGTTCGCCTTCAGGCCAGGTCAATGAGGGTGCGCAACCCTAACGCTGAAATGTTTTGCTGGTGCGGAAGTCACATGACAGGCAGGCTTCTTTCCCAGGTTCCCGTGTGCTCTGGGGATGATGATGATGTCCTCAGTCGTAATTGCACATGCCAACGGCGGGGGATTGGCCAGGGTGCATTGCAGATGCAAAGCGCTCATGGACAAGGAGGGGAGTATTTGGGTAATTTTGTATCCTGAACTATAATTTGAAAAAAAAAGTAAAGTAAGGAACAGAGAAAACAGTGAATTCTCATTCTAGCGGAAGAATCGACCTAATGCAATTAAATTGTCGTGAACAGAATTGTACACTGGTTACCTGGCGTATCCATTGGCGCTTGCCTTGAAGAACAGGAAAACCAGGATAGATGAAGGCCTAGCCGAGGGAGAGGGATCCTCAAGCAAATTCTACGAAAAGAAGCGAACTGCTGGCAGGAGAGGTTTCGCAAGGAAATTTAGCTGGCGTTAGCTTTTTTTTCTTCGATGCTTTGTTACCATGCTGCACCCCTCATCGCTACAGTTAGTTGCTGAAGTTGCAGCTGCAGACGGCTCCAGTCATAGCCTCCTTTATAGTATAAAGGAGGCTATGCTCCAGTAGACTATAGGCATATAGAGTACCAGAATAGAGGATAAACGATGGTCGTTTAGGGTAACAAACTGGATTCCAAGGGAAGGAAAGCGTAGCAGGGGGCGGCAGAAAATTAGGTGGGCGGATGAGGTTAAGAAGTTCGCAGGGGTCAAGTGGATGCAGCTAGCACAGAATCAGGTTAACTGGAGAAATATGGGGGAGGCCTTCGCCCTGCAGTGGGTATAGTCAGGCTGATGATGATGATGAGAATACCAGATTATGTGCTTTCGTTCAAGCTCTGCACGATTGGTCGGCTTCTCAGCTGTCGTACGCCAAACTACTGATTTGTGCAAACTATATAACCGTGGTCGAGCAACCGTAGGAAGGGCTCCGTCTGTCATCAGTGCAGATTTTTCTTGACTGCACCATTAAACCGCGCTGTTGCATTGAAGGCGAGCGCCTAGTTTAAGCTAATCGCTTTGTACGTTCCGCAGAAAAGCCTCCTTTACCGCGGACGCCGGCCTGATATAATTCTGATTCGTCAACACAGTCAGGATGCCTCAACCACATGACCTGGCGCGGGAATTTCAAACACCCCCGTTGAAATTTAGCGCAAATTGAGGAGGATCTAAACAGGGCCGAAATTGGCGGGGTGGTTCCTCTAGAAGGGGTACTTCATAAAATTGACGAAATTAAATAGTATCAATCTGTCTTCATTTGGCTTCAAACCCATGCCCTTCGGATACTATGCAGTCAAGCAACTGTTAACGTAAGGTAGTATAGGACATGAAAGGCCGTTGGTACCAATCGTGTTAGAGGCCACCTATTGGTCTCGAGATCGAGCAGAGTCGCCACATTGCGACTCAGCGGCGAAACCTACTCAGTGTAACATGGCCGGGCTAAAGGGCCCGGAGAAAAGCGCAGCGCATTTACGGCCTGCGCGCCGAACGAGGCAACAATAGGGTGCTTTCTCGACGGTTGGTTGCCACGCTCGCCGAGTGGGGGCGCTTAGACCCAACTCAACCTAAGGCTCCTCTATCTTTTTAAAAAAGATAGAGGAGCCTTAATTAAACCCAGTGACTTTAGCCTAACCTCACTCCAGCAGACGCCTCACCTCGCCTGGCACGGACAGGGTTCTCCGCACGTGTTTTCGAGGCACCGCGAACATTCACCGGACATCAGAGCACACATTCGCTGCTGCCACGTTCTGCCACGGCCGGTCTCGAGGGAGAGCGCGCTTCTCTTCTCTTACGGCCTCTCCAATTCATGGCCTCCGAGATCACCTCCGCGCGCAAACACGCGCGCGAGGGTAATCTCGGAGACCATGTCCAATGGGGTCTGTTTCCACTGCCCGCCGCGCCTCGGTGGGGTGGCCACCACCCCACTGCTGCTCCTCCGCCACAGCCGTTCACGCGCAAGGGAAACGCGCGCTCGCTTTTAGCTTCGCCCGCGTCAGTTGCAACCGGCAGGTCCTGATATTTCGCTCCTTATGGTTTATACAATGGCCGTAATCAGCATCGAACATTTATTGTGTACGAGGAATAAAATACAGTCAACAATCCACTCACGCGCGCGCCTTCGTCAGTGCGGCCGTGCACGGTTGAATGAAGCTTCGGGTACACTTAACATGTTTTGCCCCTAAGTTTTGTACAAAAAATAAATTTACCAGGCTATTCAATGTACCTTTGAATATTTTAAGCAGGTGTAGTGCGACCTGACGTGAGTGCATAGTTAACTGTTGGGTGGAGATTCTGTCAACCGCTACCATTTTCGTTTAGATCAAAAGAGGCACCGCGAAAATTCATGGCGCGTCTCAGATTCAGATAAAGAACAAAAATTTACTCATATAGTAAAAATGTCACTTGTCTAGTGAAGTGGGCTGTTCTAGCTTCGTTCAAAACATATCAATCGGTCGAAAAGACCGAAGATGTATATGTATTCTCGCGACTACTTTTAATCAAGGAAATGTGCATAAGCAGTTAAGAAGAATCGAAAAGAGCGGCAAACAATAAAAAAATTGTCCTTCAAAGTTACACAGTGCACTACATATTCATCAATTCATCAAAATACGACCTGCGTCTAGTAAATTCAGTCTCAAAATCTTCCTGTACGGCTTGTGCACATAAGGAGTTGGCCTCTCGGTCTTCTATGTCACTTTCCTGGCATAATTAATTGAGAAGAAGAATTGTGAGAAATTTTTCAAAAATCAAAGAAGCGGACCTAATAACATAGCTGTTGTCAATTCCTTTCGGGCAACTCAGTGTTGAATCCTCAAATTCTGATTAAATCAGGATCTTAAGTACTTCGAGAACATTTGTGTGTAGTAGGTGCATGGCAAAGTTTCGAAAAAAGAAAAAGCTTGTCCAATAGGGCAACAAGCTCCGGTTCCGGATAATGCAGTCCATTAGAATATTGTCCTCGTAGAAAAGTGTGCCACATGGGGCTGCTTCTTTCGCATGTTTCAAGAAGAATAGCGCAAGCGTCACACCCGAAGTTGAATAACTAAACGGTATCTCCAGCGACGTAATGTAAATCGGAATATGTGACAGTGGGAAATGGGATGGTAGGAGATGCCATCACTTCCTTCAGTGCCTTAATTTTGCTCTCAGATGAAACGTCTGTCTTGACAATGTAGTCATGTGCCGCTAGCTGTTACGGCCCTCGCATCTAGCATATGTCATTCCCTTCCGCACATTAACCTTACTTTCCCGAAGAGAGCCTCAATGGGTCGCTATATAAGGCTTGAAATGAGTCTTCAGTGAGAGAGTCCTTCTTTAACGCTTTAAAATTTCCTGCACACTTTCGATATAGCAGGTGATCTCATTTGTAAGTCACTGCATCGAGTATCACCTTCATCATTTATTGGCCTCTTTTTACCACTTCAAGCAGAAGTGGTGTCATGGATATCAAACCATTTTTTATTGTTTTCATATTAAGCCTAATATTACGTAAAAATTTCATTAAAACAATGTGTATTTGCAAAATTGAAATAATGCTAATAATACCACGCATTGGCTAATATATGAATTGTAATAACATTTAAAACTCAACCCTACAACGTTCACTTTGACTGTTATACTAATACTTTATAACATGCAAGCATTTTGCCATTTACATTATATTTTTGTGAAATTATTTTCATCTTCGGTGCTACATATGAATGGTTTCGCATCTAGCGCTCAAAGACGGTTTGCTGTTGCAGACGAGTTGTTGTCATGTTAGCCTTGAAGAAGCTTCAATGTGATCACTGCTCATTCAGTTTTTTTTTTGTTCCTATTCTTAATTGTACAGGCTTGGGAAAAATTCGGATTAAAATGGACAAAAGTAGCTACCTTGCCGCAATGTATGTCATGCTTGTCGAGCGTTTGCTGAACGACAGTGTTTTTTATATCCGTTCTCGTGTGTAGTACGTTGACGACATGCCGCTGCAGCATCTACCTTCTGTGTTCTTTCATTTCGGAGCTGCACTCACCACGAAACTCGCGAGCGACAGCGCGAAACCAGGCAAAAGCCACCCGCCGCCGCTGAAGCAGACGCGGAGCGAACAGTGAGCAGGTTGCGCCCCTTGCGGCGGCGGAGAGCGTAACTCAAGGAGAAACGTTCCCATTGTTCCCGGTGCGATAGAGAAGGCCGTAAGAAAGAGCGCGCGCTCTCCCTCGAAGTAGGTATAGTGGTTTTGACGCTAAATTCGTAATATATATATATATATATATATATTTTTTTTTAATTGATTGCTGATTGCGCTGTTAAAATTTTTCAGGGGGGTTCGTGTCACAGCACGTGGGCTGATCGGCATCTATATGGTGTACTGCTGCGTACCCTTTTGCCGCTCGTGCTCTGGGACGTTTCTTTTCACCAGTTTCCGATTGACGGAATGTTGTGCGCCAAATGGCAAAAAAACATCGCAAGAAAGGACATATTTATCAACGATAAGTCGCTCTCTACGGTCGTGTGTAGCCAGCACTTCCTTTCGATGGACTACGCTCCAGAAAGCTGCATCACGAAACTTTTGCCTGGCGCTGTCCCCACCGTTTTCGAAGGCTATCCAACCTACGTGTTACCTCCCGCGAAAAAGCCTCGTAAAGAACCTGCGGCTCGTTCTGTTCTAGCTCCAAAACAAACCAAGCGAAAAGCTGAGCCACTTGAATCGGTGCCTGTGGAGTGCAATCTGTCGGACTGCCCCGATGGACACACTAAAAGCGTCACTACGCAAACTACGAACAACGATGGCCAGCGAGCAAGCCGGTACCTCTCTCTGATCTCAAAGCTTCGCTCTCAAGTTGCATATCACCGCTCCAAGAGGCAGAAGTTAGTGAAAAAACACGCGACGGAAGAACAACGCACTGCATTCTACCGCAAAAACAAACATCATGCTTCGGTCGGAAGAATCGTGGCGGACGCACAGAATGGAGACAAAAAGGCTGTATTTCTGCTTCACCAAATAGAGCGATATAGAAAGCCACATCATACATATCCTGAAGTGGTTATTCGAGAATACATCATATGGCGATTTCTGTCACCGAAAGGTTATCATGCTCGAATGTCAAGGCTGCTGAATTTGCCAGCAAAATGCACCCTCCAGAAATACATGGGCCCAATTCCGACCACGTCCGGAATGAGTGCTGCGATGCGAGCAAGACTGGTTCACGAGGCTTCACTTCTGAGAAATAGGCAGCATATGTCATCATTAATTATTGATGACGCCAGCATAACACTGAAATACGCTTATGACCGCAAAGGCGACTCTGTGTTCGGTCTTAGACAGCAGCACGTCGAACACTCAGAGGATTTTAGCGAACAGGGTTCTGTGCTTTGTTCTGTGCGGCCCTAACAGCCAATATAA
Organism: Amblyomma maculatum; assembly: GCF_055883805.1. Lineage (NCBI taxonomy): Eukaryota > Metazoa > Arthropoda > Arachnida > Ixodida > Ixodidae > Amblyomma > Amblyomma maculatum. The sequence continues at coordinate 49,148,992 of NC_139344.1, forward strand.
GATACCCTGGTCTTATTATTTCACAAAACAGCTAAGTGGAAAAGACCTTTTTCAGTGGACGAAGGAAGTGATTGCCGCTGTCGAGTCGTGTGGATTTATCATAGTTCGAATTGTGACCAATAACTACTCTGCGAGCACCACAATGTTCAAGCACATAGGAAATGGCTCCTTGCGTACAGGTGTAACGCATCCGCATGACCCCGAGCGGGTTATCTTCCTTAGCTTTGACCCGTGTCATGTTATAAAAAATGACCGAAATCAGTTCCTCGAAAGGCAGCTCATGGGATGGCAGCGACGTTATAACTGACACATACGTTCAGAAGCTCTACGAGTATCAAAACCAGGTGACTGTGAAACTCGCTCGAAACCTTACAAGGAAACATGTGCATCCATGGAATCTGGAAAAGCAAAATGTGCTGCGTGCTGTTCAAGTGTTTTCACCGCAGGTTTGTGCGGCGCTACAACATCTACAGGAGAACCACCGTGGAGATAGGGCCTTGTATGATTTTAAAGAAGCGGGTGCCACCATTCGTTTCCTGAAAACGTGGAACAAATGGTTCGATATACACGACACTTCGTACACAGGAAGTGGCTACAAGGCGCCGATCTCCAATACTGACGATCATCGTTTGCTCTGGCTAAAAAACTAAAAAACGAGTTCAGTGTATACATAAGGCATGTACAGTCATTGTCGCATTCGTTAAATCAGACAACTTCGTAACAGAGCACAAACGACATCCGTTTATTTTTGGTTACAGCAGACGACTGACGCCCCAAGCGTCTCTCCGTGGTTTTGTCTTTGAAGCCTTCTCGTCTTCGCTTGTCTGTCAACTCAGGGCTGTCTTCTTTCGGTTTCGGTTTCGCAACACATTCCTTCCCGAAAATGACTTCTCATTTTTCTTCGTTTACGTGATCTCCAGGGGGTACAAGAGTTGGATTGGTCGCTTGAGAGATGATCCTACAGGTAGCTTCAGCAGGCACGATCTCACCTTTCCGTCTCTTCCCGGAAACAGTTTCTCAATTCTTGCAATCTTCCATTGTTGCCGTGGCTGCAGGCCATCACGAAGGAGTATCAAATCCCCTTCCTTGAGTGTTTTTCCTTGACGTTCATTCTTCTTTTGCACATATCGCAGTTCCTCGAGATACTCTCTTGTCCATCTGCGCCAGAAGGCTTCTGCAGTCTGCTGGCGTCGTACCCATAGTCTGTGAACTGACACGTTGACCTCATCTGCTTCGATTTTTCCCACGCTAGGCAGCGATGTGAGGCGTCTTCCCGTCAAGAAGAAAGAAGGGCAAAGGGGTTCCGGTTCTCCAAGTTCGTCGTAGACGTGAGTTGAAGGTCGGGAATTTAAGACGGCTTCAATTTCTGCCAGTGCAGTGATTAGCTCGTTGAAGGTCAGAAACTTGGATCCGATCACCTTCTTGAGCGCAAGTTTGGCTGATCCGACGAGGCGCTCATAAAAACCACCCCACCATGGAGCGCGCTCCACTATGAACTTCCATTCGATTCGTGCTTCTTCGACGTAGTCAAGAACCTCTGGTTTTCGGATAGAGCTCCATAGATAAAGGAGATCTCTGCTGGCCTTTTTAAGGGAAAGCGCGTTGTCACTGTAAATGACCCGAGGTACACCTCGTCTTGAGATGAAACGTCTGAGGATCATCAGAAAAGACTCTGCAGACATGTCTTTTGCAGCTCTAGGTGCACCGCTCTTGTTACAGCGCAGGTGAACAGTGTGATGTAGGACTTGTACAGCGAGTTTTCTCCTTTCACCAGAAGTGGTCCCACGAATTCAACTCCTATTACCTCAAATGGTTGAGCCTCGTTCACCCGATCAGTTGGAAGCGGTGCTGTCACTTCAGTGGCTGGACGGGCATTGTAGTGCTGACATGTTATGCACCCTTTGATGATACTTTTCACTAGCTGGCGGGCTCGCACATGATACCTCTCTCTCAACTGTACCAGAGTATCTCTTGCTCCACCGTGAAGCACTTGCTGATGTGCTTGACGCACGAGCAGTTCTGCCAGTCGATGTCGGCTTGACAGTACAACTGGATGAAGTTCGTTGTACGGCTTGGCGCTTTGTTGATGTCTGCCGCTTATGCGCATGATACCATCGTTGTCAATAAACACTGGAATGTATCTGAGAGGCGAGTCTGCGGGAAAGCGTTCTCCTTTTTTCACGCACTCAATTTCTATTTTCAGGTCATCTCGCTGAGTTTGCCTCATCCAGTATTTTTCGGCTTCATTCAGTTCCACCGCCATCAGTGGACCCTTGTCACTGCTCAGACGTTGCAACTTCTTGATGTATCTAAATACCCATGCAGTCACTCGGAACAGTCGTGTGGCACTGCTGTATCGATATGTGTCCAACAGCATGGGAACTTCTGTGGTACTCGTCGCTTGAAGGACTTCTACGCTTCGTCTTTCCTGCTCCATTGTGGGAATGTTCCTTGGAAGCGAAATACCAATTTCGCTTCCAAGGAACATTCCGACAATGGAGGAAGAAAGACGATATCGATAAACTTCCTAATCCCAATTTGGAGCAGTGGGAGCCATTCTGCACAGCGAGGACCCCGACCAACAACGAGGACTGGTTCGCAGGGCCCACGCGCCCACGCTGCGGCGCAGGCCACTAGGCTGCCGGAATAGGCGGACCACCCACAACTCCGAGAACTGCCATGCACTCAATAAAGTTTTCAATCAATCAATCAATCAATCAATCAATCCTTGGAAGCGAAGAGATCTGTGGCCACGCGTTTTCAATTGCCTTCATCCAGTGCGTTCCTTCCCACCAGGTGGCGCTCTCAACAAGCTGATCAGCTGTAACTCCTCGAGTCATGATATCCGCCGGATTATCTGACCCCGGGAAATGCCTCCACGCTGAGGTATCGCTAAGAGGCTAGATTTCCATTACGCGATTCTTCACAAATTGCTTCCATTGCGACGGCTCTCCTACAATCCAGTGCAGTGCTATCATCGAGTCAGTCCAGAAATGCGTCGTCTGCGGTGGCTTTTTCAGGCTCTTCAGAATGTGTTGATTCAATCTGGCAGCCAAGAGGCACGCCATCGGTTCCAGTCTTGGCAGACTCAGTTGTTTAATCGGGGCGACCCTTGACTTGCTGATTAGGATGCTCGAAGTTGTAATCCCATCCGCATCTGTTACGCAAATGTAGGCCACTGCTCCGTATGCCACAGGACTGGCGTCAGCAAACACGTGTAGGACTGTTTTGGTGGTAGGCTCGACAGTGTCGGATTTGTAGCACCGCTGCACTTGAACTCTTTCCAATTCGTTTAGTTCCTCACACCATTGCACACACTTCGTGTCCAGATCCATCGGTAGGATATCATCCCATTCAACATTTCTCTGCCACAGCTCCTGGAATAAAGCCTTTACTCTGACGATGAATGGAGCTAGCCATCGTCATAGAGTTTCGCCGTAGTCTTGAGCACAGACCTTTTGGTGCTTGTACCTAGCTCGGGTGGATCGCTTGCCAGTGGGGTGAATGTCAGATTATCTTTGTTTGGGTTCCATGTCAATCCCAGCACTTTGAGAACTCCTGGCAGGTACCCGAGGTGCCTTGCTTCGCAGTTATCCGCCACAAAGCGCTCGTTCAATGCCGGATTGTTGTATGCCCACTTGTGCAGTTTCATAGATGCCGCGCTGAATATTGCATTCGCTTCGTCATATATCTTCAGCGCGTCGTCTTCGTTTTCTGCTCCCGTTAAGAAGTCATCCACATACAAGCACTGTGCCAGTAGCGAAGCAGCCTCCAGATAGTCTCGTTCCATTATCTTCAAATGATGCTGGAGAGTCGCTGTCAACAAGAAAGGACTTGCGGTGGTTCCGAAAGGAACTCGCTTCATTCGCCAAGTCTGTATCTCGCCTGTTGGTTCATTTGCATCCGGTTTTGTATGGTGCCACAGAAAGCGCAATGCATCTCTGTCGTTCTCTCTGATCTCGATTTGCAAAAATGTCTTTTCAATGTCTGCTACCAAAGCTATTTTGTGGCTTCTGAAATTTATTAACAGTGCTACAAGGTCGGCTGTCAAATTCGGACCACTTTCGAGGTTTTGATTCAGGGATATTGCCTTCTGTCCATGCGATGAAGTGTCAAAAACTACTCGCAGTCTCGTTGTATTACTTGTTTCCCGAAAAACCGGCTGATGGTGCATGTAGTAGATCAGCTTTCCCTCTTCATCTTTTTCTACTATCGGTTCAGCTATGCCTTCCATGCAATACTGTCTGATGACATTGTCGTACTCCTCCAAGAGATGAGTTTTTCGAAGGCGGTTTGTCAGCTGTGACAAGCGTTTTTCAGCAACTTCCTTGTTGTCACTTAAATATATATTCTCCTCCAATGGAAGGGCTACCTCGTATCTAGAGCCACTGCGCCTGATATTCTCTTCGAAAGAATCAAGCAGCTTGTGCTCCGCACAGCTGTCATCATCCGTGACTCCGATCGACTCGAGAGTCAAGAATCGTTCCAAGCAGTTTGCAGTCTCTCGGCAAGTGATACGAGAAGAACAGTGATTTGCATGCATTGCGAGTGACAAGTCTTGTACTCTACTGGGCTCGCAGTTTCCTGTTGAGCTTCTTGTTTCTTCCCGTAACAAGTTCCCAGTAGTGCTCTGAGCCGATAAGCAGGTCTACGTCACCTCTTTCGTTTTCGCAGGTCATATGTCAGCAGCAGTCAGGGATCCAAGTAATTCTTTAATCTTGATGTCAGGGATCGGGATTCTTTGCTCGCATATTATGTTTGTCTCAAGAACTTCGATCTGATACATCTTATTGTGCGCGGTTAGTGACACCTGCACTCTGTTAAAATCTCGTTCTAAACGGTGTCCGCCGAACACCCCAACTTTCAGCGTTTCTTTTCCAACAATTTTACAACCGAGTTTTGCCGATGCTTTCTCAGTAATGAATGACCGTCGGCTTCCGCTGTCAAAGAGAGCACGTAAGTAGAGAGCTTTACGTTCGCCGGAACAAAATATCGTTGCTGTTTGTAGCAGTACTTCTCGCTTTTTAGGTTCTTCTGACGTAGACTGCAAGTTCACGGGGACAGTCGTCACATCGTTCACATTAGTCTTGACTTTCGGATGGGTGAATTCCGGATCCCACATGGTTGTCGCGTGTCGTCCTGCACAAATTGTGCATCTAATCTCGCTTCTGCACTCGTTAGCACGGTGACCCTGCTTCACGCATCGAAAGCAACGTCTTCCCGATCGTAGCATTTTCTTCTTTTCTTCTAATGGAATGCTAGCACAGCAATCGGCAGTTTCGTGGTTACTCTCCTTGAAAAAGAAACAGCAATTTGGTTTTGCAGTTTGGTGAAGTAGAGTTGCTGATTATTTAAATTTGGTTCCAGCGCTATTCTTGTTATTCTCTGCTGGGCTGAACATCTTCGGCTTTGACGCCTGCTGCTTCCTAGTCATACTTTGCTGCGCAACCAGGTTTTCGCAGCTTTGCACTTCAATCCTCAGAAAATCAACGAGCTTGGTAAGTATAATGACAGCGTACCTTTTGTAGCTGTTTCTCTTTCTGTTGACTCTCCCGGTGCGTCGTCGTCCCGCAGCGGAATTCCTCCTCCGGGCCGGGCTCCGTGTTATGGTTTCCGACCCTACCCCCTTCGCCACGGTCCGATGGAAGTTGAGCAATAATTCTTTCGGCAGAGCGCGCAGAACGGGGGGGAAGAGCAGTGTTCCGTACGTTTCCCGCTCCTGACCAAGCACCTGCAGGCCTGCAGGCCGCGGATCCGAGAGACGAGGGTATCGTATAACTTCCGGAGGGAGCGTATGTCTTCGGCGCTCCGCACAGGCTCGAGGTCCAAGAGCGCACGCATGTGCACTTGCACGATGGCGTCCGCTTTTTCGAAACGTCTGGTGAGCAGCAATATATGGCGTCGTCATAGCACTGCGATGTGGGAGGGAGGCCTTGTATCGTTCTCCCTGCTTCGCCTGTAACCGCCGACTTTAAGTATCCGAATTTATCCAAGGTGATCAGACGGTCGTTTTTGCAGGTCAAGCAAATGCTCGACTGCTCCCAAAATTCTTGCCATGACACTTCTTTGCCGTCAAATTTTATGAGCTCTAATCTTGGAAGCTTCACCTGGCAGGCCCCGTTCGTCGTGGCTGCGTCGTTGGGTGGTGATGCTCCTTTCGGATGCCTCTTTCCTCGAACTTCTTTAATCTCCTCTTGCAGCTTCGCGATGTATGTAACGATCTTGTCGTCATACTCGATAGATTCCTCGTAGTCCTGCTCAGCTTCTTTCTTTGGCACTAGCGTCTCGACAGAGGCGTTAACTTTGTTCAGATGGGTCTGCAGAGAGTCTCGCCAACAAAACACTGAGTTCTTTTACATTGTCCATGCGGCTCTTCATGCAGGAGTCAATATCGGATAAGAGGCGGGACACCTGAGACCGAAGAGCCGTTCTCTTCGCTTTCTGTCGTTCCATGTCGCTGCACTCTGGTAGCACTGGACGGCGGCTTCAGGGTAGAAATTGGCTATTTCTTCGTTATTAGTCACCTCCAGTACTGGCAGTTGTCTTCGTTAGGCCGCGGCGTACATCCCAGGTTTCAGCACCAACTTTATCTTTATGTCGCATTCGTTAAATCAGACAATTTCGTAACAGAGCACAAACGACATCCGTTTATTTTTGGTTACAGCCATGGAGGTTACAGCAGACGATTGACGCCCCAAGCGTCTCTCCGTGTCTTTGAAGCCTTTTCGCCTTGGCTTGTCTGTCAACTCGGGGCTGTCTTGTTTCGGTTTCGGTTTTGCAACAGTCATGTTCAGTCGCCTCAGGCAACGGCGCACTCACAGAAGAGACATTTCAAGCCTTGCTCTTCACAACTCAGTCCACTGTGGCGGCAACGTGCTTCTTAATGCAAAAAGGCGTCAGCTATGTGCTGACGAAAAAATTTAATAGCGACCCAATTGAGGCACTTTTTGGTAGAATTGGACAGATGTGCGGCGGCAACGATCAACTGGATGCGAGGGCCGTTACGGCTGCTTTTGATCGGATTGTGAAGGCCAAGTCGTTAATCCCGAAGGAAGCTGAGACGCCCGATAATGCTGTTGAACAAGTGGCTGTTACACTGTCTGAAAAGTTTTACGACGAGCTGGAAGACCTAAGGGAATATTAAGTGGCTACACCAAGGTCGGTAACTTACTCGGGCTTGTCATATGTTGGTAGCTACATTTCCAAGTTAATAACAGATTTTGGTTGCGGGTCCTGTGAAATTCTTGTCACAACATGCAACAAAGATGATCCTCTGTACGCACTGTTACAAGGCCAAGACAGGAGCGGGCTATGCTGCCCAAGGCCAGAGTTCCTTGCTCTTTTGAACAAAGTACTGGCTTTTTTTGAGCGCGTGGCAAAAGACTTGCCACGAACGAATACACTTGAAGCTCTTCAATTGCTCATGGAGCGTCGGCTTGCAAGCGCACCGGTACTAAGCTGTCCAGAGTGTGTTGACGACAGCCACGCAAAGCGATCAGCGGCTTTAATTGCCGAAAAATTCACGAGAATACTTCTCATCAACCATGCAAACAAAATAACAGACGCACAAATAAGCCTTCCAAATATGTGCACAAGCCCTCCAGGATGTTAATCAGAGTCTGACCTTGACATATATGAGCTTAGGACCTTTGATGAAGAAGAAAAAGTCCAACTACAAGCTGCTTGCTTACAGTCTTCAATGCCTCTCCTGAGTGACTATTTTTAATCGAAGTTTGTACTCAACTTTGCTGGAATCACGATGTTCGAAATGTAGCAGGTATGATTCAATAAACAGTATATTTAAGAGCAATTTGCATCAGTTGCATCATAGCCTTTGCGTTGAGCATTTCTTTCAGATGTTTATGATTAGAAGCTTCTCAGCAATAATTTAATGCTGTTCCGACCGTAAGCCAAGAATTCCAGCAGTGGGGAGGGAATCACCATTTTCAGGACGCCCATGGCAAAGGCAATGTCATCATCATCATCATCATCATCAGCCTGACTATACCCACTGCAGGGCGAAGGCCTCTCCCATATTTCTCCACTTAACCCGGTTCTGTGCTAGCTGCATCCACTTGACCCCTGCGAACTTCTTAATCTCATCCGCCCGCCTAACTTTTGCCGCCCCTTGCTACGCTTTCCTTCCCTTGGAATCCAGTTTGTAACCCTAAGCGACCATCGGTTATCCTCTATTCGCACTACATGTCCTGCCCATGTCCATTTCTTCTTAATTTCCACTAGAATGTCGGTAACTTGAGTTATTTCTCTGACCCAGTCTGCACGCTTCCTATCTCTTAATGTTACCCCTAGCATTTTTCGTTCCATAACCCTCTGGGTTGTCCTCAATTTAAGTAGAACTCTCTTGGTTAGCCTCTACGTTCCAGCCCCATAGGTGAGTACAGGTAAGATGCAACTGTTATATACTTTCCTCTTTAGCGATACCGGTAAGCTGCTAGACATAATCGGCGAGTACTTACCAAATGCGCTCCATCTCAATCTTATTCTTCTTGTTATTTCCTTTTCATGGTCCGGATCTGCGGTTACTACCTGTCCTAAGTAGACATATTCGCCTACTACTTCCAGTACTTCGCTGCCTAATGTAAACTGCTGTTCCTTTCCGAGGCTGTTGAACATTACCTTAGTATTCTGCATATTGATTTTCAAGCCTACATTTCTACTTTTCCTGTCTAGGTCATCAATCATTATTTGCAGTTCATCCCCCGAGTTGCTTAGCAAGGCAATGTCATCAGCAAATCGCAGATTGCTGAGGTATTCTCCATCTACCCTTATCCCTAACTGCTCCCATTCCAAGTCTCTGAATAATTCCTCTAAACAAGCTGTGAATAGTACTGGGGAGATTGTGTCTCCTTGCCTAACACCTTTCTTTATGGGAATTTAAGCAGATGCTGTAAGCAGATGCAGCGCGACCTGGCGTGAGTGCATGGCAAACTGTTGGCTGGAAATTCTGTCAACCGCTTCGGTTTTCGTTTAGAGCAAAAGAGGCACCGGCGAAAATTCATGGCGCGTCTCAGATTCAGCGTAAGGAACAAAATTTACGCATATAGTTAAAATTGCACTTGTCTAATGGAGTGAGCTGTTCTAGCTTCGTTCAAAACAAATGTTGACAGGCATAAGATGTATATGTAGTCTCGTGACTGACGCACGTACGTGTATAACAGACGTAGTCGGTTTAATACATAGATAAACAACAACTTTTATTCAAGGAACTGGGCATGAACAGTAATGCCTAATTGAAAAGAGCGGCAAACAATAAAAAATTGTCCTTCGAAGTTGTACATTGTACTACATATATTCATCAATTCATCAAAACGTGACCTGCGGCTAGCAAATTCAGTCTCAATCTTCCTGGCCGGTTTGTTCATATAGGGAGCTGGCCTGTAATTCCTGTCTGTCACTTTCTTGGCATAATTGACAACAAGGATTCTGATAATTTTTTTCAGATATCAAAGAAGCGGACCTTATAGGCTGTTAATGCCTTCAGGGCAACTCAAAAATGGTGAATTCTCAATTGCGCTGCTCGGATCGGGATTTGAAGTACTTCGAGAGCAGTTGTGTGGGGTAGATGCACAAGTATTAAAAAAAAAAAAAACTTGTTCAATAGGGTAATAAACTCTGGTTTCTGATAATGCAGTCCACTAGAATTCTTATCCTCGTAGAAGAGTGTACATGGGGCTGCTTCTTTCGCTATAGTTTCAAGAAAGGTAGCGCAGCGTCACACCCGAGGTAACTGATTAACTTATTAACGTATCCGTCGACGTAAGCTAAACCGGAATATGTGACAGTAATGGGATGACAGGAGATGCCACCACAATTCCGTCATTTCATCGGTTACATGATTGGGGCCGAGCAGAAATGATTTCTTTGGCATCGACAAAAATTGCCTTGATTTTGCTCCATGATGAAACGTCTGTCTTGACAATGTGGTCAAGTGCCGCTGTTACGGCCCTCGCATTTAGCATGTCGTTCTCTCCGCACAGTAGCCTTACTTTCCCTAAGAGAGCCCTGATGAGGACGGAGCCGGCACCTTCCCCCAGGAGGTATTCTACCACTCGTACAGTAGACCCGTGATGAACAGCATTTCTTGAAATGTTTCTTCAGTGAAAGTTTCCTTCTTTAACGCTTTAGAAGTTTCTTGAATGCTTTCGATATAGCAAGTGAACTCGTTTGTCAGCCACTGCAATCGAGTATCACCAGCTGCGTCATTTATTAGCCTCTTTTTACCGCTTTCAGCACAAGTGGTGTCATGAATATCAAACCATTTCTTTATTGTTTTCATAATAAGCATAATATCATGTAAAATTTCATTAAAACAGCATTAATTTGAAAAATAAAATAATGTTTAAATACAACACATTTGCTAATATATAAATTCTAATAAGATTGAAAACTCAACCTTACAGTCTTTACTTTGACTTTTATACTAATACTTTATAGCATGCAAGCATTATGCAACTTACATTACATTTTTATGAAATTATTTTCATCTTCGGAGCAATGTACGGATGGTTCCGCATCTAGCGCTGAAAGACGGTTTTGCTGTTGCAGACGAGTTGCTGTAATGTTAGCCTTGAAGAAGCTTCGATGTGATCAGACTTTTTTTTTTTTTTTTGCTATTCTTGTGCAGGCTTGGGAAAAATTCAGATTAAAATGGGCAAAAGTATAGCTACCATGTCGCAATGCATGTCATATGCTTGTCGAACGTTTGCTGAGCGGCAGTGTTTTTATCTAAAGACTCAGTTCACGTGTGTAGTACGCTGACGACATGCCGCTGCAGTATATACCTTCCGTGTTCTTTTATTTCGGGGCTGCACTCACCACGAAACAAGCGAGCGACAGCGCGAAACCATGCAAAAGCCGCCCGCCGCCGCTGAAGCAGATGCCGAGCGAACCGTGAGCAGGTCGCGCCCCTTGCGGCGGCGGAGAGCGTAACTCAAGGAGAAAAGTTCCCATTGTTCACGCGACGATTGAGAAAGCCGTAAGAAACAGCGCGCGCTCTCCCCCCGAGACCGGCCGTGGCCAGGGTTGGGTTTCAGCGCCACAAACAAGCGGCGGTGAAAGGTGGGAACTGCCCCGAAGCGCAGGCCGTAAGAAAGAGCCCGCGCTCTCCTTAAGGCCTGCTGCCCACCTTTCTTTTTTTTTCTCTCTCTCTCATGTAAATATTACCTAATAAATGTTTTTCACCACCACCTCCCTCGAGACCGGCCGTGAGTGTGGATGTGTTTTCGCGCCGCGTGCCCACCCACAGTGATTTACGCGCGCGCATGCGGCGTGTACAGGAGTGTTTTTGTTTGTTTCGCGGTTCATGAGCGCTTTTGCTTACCTATATGCCTCTTGCAAAAGAAATATGAGCTGGCTATTACCCCACGCTCCATTAAAAAAAAAAAAATACTTGCCCTTATCGAGTATGTAATGCTGGATAAGGACATCATCCATCGCGGTCTTCGGCGCTTGAGATCCTTTGACACGCAGTGTCTCAAACGAATTGGTACTGTCGTTAGCGTCGTGTCAAAGCAAAACAGGTCGCTGCGGTCAATAAAAGTTAATGCAAATGCTCAGAAATCGCATATTCCTGTTTCTGTTTGGAATGTCGCAGCTACGAAAACATATGTCACCGCAGACTGCTTTATACGGATGCAGTTTGAACAGGCTACTCTATGCCTGCTATGCCTTCTGTATGCACGATAGAGTTAAGCGGGTACTTTTTTTTCTTTGCTTTTAAACCTCTGTCGCGGTGTCTCAGTGGTAAGGGCGCTCGACTGCTGATTTCGAGAACGGGGGATACAATCACTACCGTTTCAAAGCGCTGCTCTGCTGTGGGGTTTGACTGCACATCAAACAATCCCACGTGGTCGATGTGGTGGTAATAAGGAAAAAAAAAAAAAAAAAAAAAGAAACGACACCGAAACCAGCACCTGCAATCATCCGTCATAGCCGATGTCGCTTTCATGCGTTAAACCAGGGCCAATATGCATTTTCTTTTTTCTGTTGAAGGCCTCTGCGCATCCGTAACAGTGGTAGTGAGCACATTTTGCTTTAGAGAAATGCTCGAATGTTTGGGAAACATATTCCCTGCACCTAATTGTTACACTAAATATTACATAATATACCTACATCAATGTACTTTACTGGTAGCCAATTATAATCTTTAAATCCCTTTTCGTCTAAGTGATGTCTTCCGAGCAAACTAGTCGTTTCTGACAAGGGGAGTAAAACAGCTTCATGCGGGCTTAAATATTAGTGTTTAGTTCGGGAATAAATACATCTTTATAGTCGCGTGGTAAGATGACCTCCATTTATTTCGGAATAGTTTTATATCCGGCGCTTGTTTTGGAAGTAACCCTCATATTTTACTTCCCATAAGACTTAGTCACGGCTCAATAATTAGTGAAAAAGAAATCTTCAGCATTTAAAATTGCTTGCCAGAACATGACAGTGCCCATGCACAGTTTCTGACGATGTCTTCGCAGCGAGTGATTCGTAGCTTGCACTTTAACGTTACTGAAAATTAATCGCTGATTATCGTAAATTTGGTAAAGTGTGTAAAAGTTCTCTCACTAGGTGAAATTTATTGGCATTGCAAAACAAAATAATTACACTACTAATTTACCATTATATATCAACATCACACACATCAGAAATCCCTTATACTTTTCTTGGTTTCAGGAAATCGTTTACAGTTAGTGGCGCATGCAGTAATACACTATCACATTCTATGACAGTGGCCGCAAAAAGCATCCGCGTCTTTGTGAGCTCGGCAAATTCAACCCACTCAGCGCTGTACACGTGAACAATCAGTTTTCCTGTGCGGCGAGGTTTCCTGTATAGTGTCGGCGTGATCTCATTTTTGGGGAATACTTGTGCGTGGTTGTCGAGCCAGAGTTGATGTGCACTCACTCTAAAGCAACTCGCCATGCAGCACGCTGTCAGTGCTGTATTTAACCGGTTTAATCCTCGACTCAAGCACGATATAATGAACCAGGCTTACTCGATTCATTCTAAAGTACTGTAGGTCAGAGCACGAACCTTGTATCTGCGTGGGCTTGACACTTAATTCGCCTGTCTCACTTGCATGAGTCATGCGCACAGTGTTTAAAAGTCGATAAGAAAAAACAAAGCTGTCATTAGGCAGGCCCAAATATTAGGCTCGTGAGCGCGGTAAAGCGCAAGAAACGTGCAAAGTAAATCTAGAAGAATGGTGGCTTCGTTCCTTGTTTTCCTAAATTCCGCGCTTCTTCTGCTGCATTGGCGACATCCTTGGATTTCCTTCTGTAATATTGCAGAAATACTTCAGAAGACACGTTTTCATCGCCAACAAACCCACCGTAAACTTGAAAGCAGACCTACGCAGCGTACGTTTCTGCTAGCGCCGCCGGCTGCCGATGGCACACTACCGGAGCGACGGTAGCGCCACCACTACGTCGACCTCGCGGCGATTGGTTAACGTGTTGTGGCCCGTATAACTCACTAACATGCGGGTGGGATTTGTATTGATGTTGCAGTAATATAATGTTTTAAATTATACAAGTTAAACAAAAAATAAAAATTTCTGAATGAAGAGGTGGCGGTAAAGGGGTCATGACAGCTAACATTTGAGCATAAACTGATTATTGCGTTTCACAACATCAGGTTAAATTATATATCAGCAAAATTTGAACTCGTTCGGTGCAGTAGATAGTTTTAAAATGAATTTTTATTAGTAGTATCTTAATCAACTTTCTGGCCTGGTAACCATTAGCCACTGACGTCACAACGAGATCTCATCCCCTTGTTATCTGCTAATCGCGGTGTCGGCTGCGCTCTTGCATGCACGCCGTGGACGGTGGTCACTGAGAGTTTTTTTTTTTTTCGGCAAAAATATTTTATTCGCATATTCTTTTTTTTCTTTTACAAGCCTTCACTATAATCGTCGACCTTGTTAACCCTCTGTTTTATTTTGGGCTTCGTCTAGAGATGTAGAGGAGGCCGAAATCAATGGCCTCATGCTGTATTATTTAAGCATACAATCAGAAGCATATTATTCTTACGTTATGAGAGTTAGCTTGTTTAGCAACAAAACGCTGCCGCATGTAAAAAGGCGCATATTCAACGTTTCCTTCCACCGTGTGCGCAGCGAGGGGGGGGGGGGGGGGGGGGGTGAGCGTGTGTTGCGGACTGCTGAGCTATTTCTCGTCGCTCTTTCGGTCCAAAACTAAGAGGAAATGCCAAACAAGCTTACGCTGACGCGATAGCATACCATACGACATTACAGAAGCAGAGAAAACGTTTGAACGAAGCGGTACGCCTTGTTGTGTTGTTATATGCGCGTGTTAGTCAAACTGAATTATTTTCGGATGGTAAAGATTTTTTTTTTTTTTTTTGCAAAACTATGTTCAGTCTGGCCACGGCCAGCACACGAAAGCATACGCCGCCACCGCCGTTGCAGTCCCATCATCTCAAAACCCAACGCAATTCGAATGCGCTTCATTGCCTGCACCGAACAGGAGCCTCTCATCTGCCGCCATCTCCGCGTCTCGCCTCCCGCGCATCCGCTCGCGCGACTACAATACTCCTGAGCCAAATGACGCCTCGTGAGTGCTTCAGCGTAAATACAGTAAACATACACCATTTAGAATTAAGTGTGTGATCCCTAAACTGCCGCAGGAATGCGCCCATTCGCAGATTACGACTGCGCCCCCAGCGTTTACCCACCAGCGGCGCTGACAGCTGCCGGATAGTGCTCGTCAGACAGGGCCACATCGACGCTTTCCGCTCAATGTGCGCGCGCGTTGTGATGTAAGCAGTCATCGATTTGGGGTCACTACTGCAAGAATTACACTCCATGGCCACATGCAACCGCTAAAACTTGTGAATGCGCGCTCCGTAAACACCGAAACTCTAGACATTCTGAAGGGCGTTGCTTGCTGCGGCATTGTCGTGAAGATTCATCTCCACGGGGCACAGATTCGGCAACCCATCTACAACGTGGAGGAAGGCGAGAGCCGTTCTCTTCGCGAGGTGTTGAATTTCATTGGTGAAATTCGTCGGTAAAACTGTCGCACAGCCGCCATTCAGGTCGACAAGATCGCGCGCAATAGCCACTCCCTTCTCGAGCAACAGCGAAGGGTCACTATCAGCAATACCTTCATAGTCGTGAAACCAGTCGTTCCTCCGTTCCTCACTAACACAAGCACACTGGACCGTGGTGGCAGCATTACGTCGTCTTCGACAATACGCAGAGCGTTGACTCCTGGGTCTTCTGTGTCACTGTGCGCCACGGCTTGCTTTGTCGAAAATGTGACTCGCGCCTCGTGTAGGTCGATCACCGCACCGTTTGCCTCTAGAAAGTCGAGGCCCAGGATCAAATCCCTCGAACACTCGCGCAAGACGACGAATTCACCGACGTAGACGAAACCGCGGATGCTGATTAGGGCTGTGCACCTTCCGGCCGGGCTAATGAGGTGACCTCCAGCCTTGCGAATGCTAGGGCCCAACCATGGCGTCAAAACTTTGCTCAAGTCCTGGGCGATGGCATGGCTCATCACCGAATAATCTGCACCAGTATCAAGTGAAGCGACAGCCTCAGTACCGTCAGTTGTCACGCACAAATCAGAGGTAGCACGTCGGATGCTGTCGCTACCCTGCCCCTATGAGAAATCAGCGTTTCGGCGTATTGGCGACGGAGGATCTTCGGTTTTTCCGGCAGCAGCGGCCTTGCCTCCGGAGCCGCTGGAATTAGTTTTCCCGACGTGGAGCTGGGAGAACGCTGCTCAGGATAGCCGACAGACGACGACAGACGCTGCACGGGCCGACAGACGAGCTTCAATTTCGAGTGGTCGCTCGCTGTTCCGTGGGCAAGGGTCGACGGGCGCGAAACCACCCGCCTCACCACAGTGGTAACAGAGGGGCCGCCGGTCTGGTGCACGCCGCACATCACATTTCCGTGGCCGCTGATAGACTGGTCAAGCAGGCTCACGGGCAAGACAAGACTGCTGTATTGCTTGAGTCACGGTATTCACGTCGTAGCCTGGTGCTGGCGCCCGGCAAAGGACAGATGCATAGGTAGGTCTGACCTCATTCTGACTAGGACCCTCAGAGAGTTGTTGCTCCTCGTCCCGGACGACTTCCGACAGCGATGTAATGGCGCGCAGGAAGGCAGCTGGAGGACTTGTAGTTCCTCCCTGACGATCGACCTGATTAGGTCACGTAAAGCGGCCACATCGCTCCCAAGCGACACCGAAGAAACAGCGGGGCCAAGCGTGCTCTCATGCCGATTGTATTGCCTGGCTCGTTGCAAGAGCGTTGTTTCCATGGTGGTCGCCTCAGTGAGGAATTCAGCAACAGTACGCGGTGGATCGACTGCGCACAAGACCGGCAAAAAGCTCCTGCTTGACGCCACGCATGAGGTGGCGTAACTTCTTCTCCTCCGCCATGGAGGGGTCGGCACGCTTGAAGAGGCGCGTCATGTCCTCCACATGCATGCGGACGCTTTCGTTAGTGCGCTGGTTGCAGGAGTGAAGCGCAGCTTCCGCTTTCTCCCGGCGGTCTGCGTTGGGGAAAGTAGCTATGAGATTTAGGCGAAATGTCTCCCAGGTGGACATGTTGTTCTCGTGGTTCTCGAACCATGTCTTAGCAGAGTCTTCAAGCGCGAAAAACACGTTATGGAGCTTACGGTCGTCGCTCCAGCCGTTGTAGCGGGCGACCCGCTCATAGGTGTCCAAACAGTCCTCCGCGTCTTCGTATACATCGCCGTGAAAGGATGGCGGTGTTCGCGGCGTGTGGTAGAGGATGGGCGCCGGGGACCTACTATCTGTGGCCATTTCCGGTGTAACCGTCGGTCGAGGCTGTGTCGTCCTCTTAGGGGTGGTAAGAAGTCCGAATTCAGGAGACAGGCCGCGGAGGCGGCGCCTAGGGCGCTGATGAACCGGTGTGATCTCCTTGTTCTTATCTCGTAGGCGTACGCAGGTCGGGAAGCGTATACTGAGCACGATTCCACCAGATGTTTAACAGTTGTTACACAGAAACAACTACTGTGGGCGCTGAGCGAGAGCACTGAGACAGCTAAACCAGCGAACGAGGGCACCAGGAACGGGCCCCACACTTCAACGTCGTCTACTTCGTCCCATTTCGCTCCTTTATCTTCTTCTAGCTCTAATCCACGTGTCAATAAAACTATCATAGGAAATGATAATGCTTACGCAGCGTTCGTTTTTCAAAAATAACAAGCATTCGTGAAAAGAAAAAAAATATCACCTGTAGTTCGCGATTGCCCAGGAATAGTTGTTTACCTGTGAGGACTGTGAGCTCATCCGAAGCAAAGATATTGGAACTTCATATGCAGTTCGCAGATTCTTACTCTAAATACTGCGTCGACGGTCAACGAACTCTTTTGTCAATTTATCCGGAAAGACCAATTTGAACTCTCCTAAGGCAATGTTTCTACATAAATTTCTATATTGTGTTCAATACACTGACCTAAGCACAATAAATAATGTTTGTTTCTGAAGTTTTCATTATACGGATAATTAAATATTTTTGAAAAGCAGGCGCCCATAAAAAAGTGATCGGCACACATCAGGCACAAAAACAATTTATTAACACGCTGAAAGAATACGTAATTTGTATTTACATTTTTTTTGCAGGGACTGTACGCTTTTAAATAGACATTATACATTTTACACACAAGTCTCTAATTAGTTATTTTCACTTTTAAAGAAGAGAACATTTCCATAATATCATGCACCTTTCTTCCTTTGAACTTGCAAAAGACATATATAGAGAAACTTCTGGTTTTTACACAAAGGAGAGAAACATTTCACAGATATTTAACTTTAATTGTGGCATGCATGCGTATAACAGGACTACTCTTTTGATTTCTTGTAACCAAATGAAGGGTATTCACACTTCTACATGCGTTTCGGGCCTTTTGCTGGGAAAGCCTGCTAATTAGATCTTCGATGTTGACCCGCTTAAGGGTGTCCGTCTCCACGCTCAGCAGCGACAAATCGCTGAGACGGCTGTCAGTCATCAATGATCTAAGTCTGTTCTTGATTAATTTCAGCTTGCTGAATGATCGCTCGCCCGTGCAGTTTGTGGCGATCAGGCACAAGAAAATTCGAATAGCAACATGGACGTCCGGGAATGAAACTTCATGCTTTTGTCGATTTAAAACTTTCAGCATGTCTGTCACAGAAGAACAGCCTGCGTTTCTCGCAAACGAAATAAACTGCTCACGTTCATCGAGTAATATGCCAGCAAGATCAGAAGGATACCTTTTCACGAGATCCATTGCCCGAAGCCGCCCCTCTTCTGGAGAAAACCTGTCACAATCAGTAATAACAGTAAACTGCGAGCAGACTTCAGTATAAGCACTAAAGCGAGTAGTGAGGGCTTGCAAAAGGTTGTCAATCATGACGAAGAAAATTTCACAGCGAACTTTACATGAGGGATCTGGTGGCTCGTGCTTGTATGTACATACAGGCTGTCGTATCTTTCTGCTTGTTTTCTATTTATTTATTTATTTATTTATTTATTTATTTATTTATTTATTTATTTATTTCATAAATACTGCCGACTGCCCTTTGGCGGTCAAGGCAGGAGTGCACAAAGAAAAAAAGAAAAAAAAAATTACAATGTAGTAACAACCAAATAACAGCAACACAGGGCGATTACAGTACGAGAACAAAATTCAATAAGACCAACGGGAAGCAAAAAAGTACAGGCAAATCATCCGACGTCAAACAGAATAAGTGAACACAATAAAAACAAGGAAATCGAAATACACTGTGTACTAGACGCGCTACTGCGATACATGAGCCGAAACAGCAGACAAGAAAGATTCTGAAGATACCAGGTTGGTGATATCGCTTGGCAGTCGGTTCCATTCGGAAATGGTGCGTGGAAAGAAGGAACAAGAATATGCTTTTGTTCGGCATCGTGGCATCAAGATAGTCCGTTCGTGTTTGTTACGGGTGGGGCGTGTTGTGTTGTATTGCATGTAACTCTGAAAATTCAGTTTTGTTTTATTATGTATGATATTGAACAACATTTTTAGTCGGTGCTGCTTTCGACGGGATTCAAGCGTGGGAAGCCCAGATCTGTTGAGCAAATCAGATACCGAGACCTGCCGACCATAAGCGTCTCCTGCCGTAACCTTTTCCAACCCACGAGCCCTGGTAAGCCGAGCACCAGGACGGGCCGTGGCTTGTACCCATTTGAGAAAACCGGTGGGTGTCCGGCCGGCAATGGGAGTCGAACCCACTACCTCCCGTAGCCGAGGCGGGTACTCGACCCCGGGGCAAGGTACAAAATTGGCTTGCGGGTTTATATTTTTTTTTTTTTTTGTCGATACCCCCAAAAAATACCCAGCTGGCGATACCAACCGCGGCGGCCTCCTGCTACGCCGTCTGCTAGCGACGGCGTCGGTGGGGCATGGTCGTCTGCAAGTGTGCGCGGTCAGTTTATCGTGCTGTGAACAGTCCCGTAAATCGTCAGACTTGCAGTATTTGCAAGGGAATGTAGTGTGCGCTTCAGCAATGTCGGACGACGTGAAAAACTTGTCGGAATCTGATAAACAGCGCTACAATGAAAAGCTGTTGATTTATGGCGGTGTGCACCTGGACCCATTTGCTATGCCTGAACACATTGAGAATCTGGACTGACGCGGGGCGCTCTGCCACAATTGGGCATGGGAGACATCGTTGTGTATTTGATTTTTTTCTCCGAGTCGCTTTACTGCAGAGACTGTCCAGGCATAAGTTCCTGAAGGCATACAATAATTTTTAGGCAGGTGGGTGCGCGCAAGGTCATGAACGTGCATATATGCTAGTTAATTATTTTCTCGTTTATTTGCTTTTTCCCCGTGGTATCGCTATGGTTCTAATAGACCGTTATGGGCTTTCTGTGGGGTTTCCCCGCCTTTTTTTTTTTTTCTCTTTCAGTATGGCGCAGATTATGCAGCGCGTGCACGGACGTAGGAATATAAAGCCTCTCAAAATGTTGGCTTACGACTTGCTAACCACATGCATGTATGGCGACGCAACTACATATGCATTCATTTTAATACTTACCGCTTCTACTTAGCCACGATAGATGTTTTCAGAACGAAATAACGGTGTGCCCGTTATTTTGCGTTTTATTCTTCTCAATAACTAAATGCGCCTTGTCTCGACGGCAACAATACTGCCTTACGCGGCTCATGCGCGTTGCCTGCACTTGGAATGTTTTTTTGTTTTGTTTTTTTTTCTTTACGAGAAGTCGATCACTGCCTTTAAAAACCAGACCTTTTATTGCGCTGCGCCAGTCATGAGGTGAGAAATGGTCCCGCAATGTCTTTTCAAATAAAGTTTGCAAGTAATAGGTCAACCACTCAGCATACTGTTTAAGGAATTACGTCGGTATTTCATCGGGGCCGCACGATTTATTCGTGTCCAGAGACAGCAGCTGCTGACAAATGCCCCCCCTCCCTGTTGATGCAACTGTTGTGCATCGAGTATGGCAACGTGCAAGTTGTAGTATTATCACTCTCAATTTGATCGTTATTCGTACTAAAAGACCGACTGGGAGAGGTCAATAAACAGCTAGGTTTGCAATTTCATTTGTATCAGTTACCTAATCGTCCCCATCCATGACCTGTTCGATTGCGCTCTTCTTCGCTGAAAAATATCTCCAGAAAATTTGCGGTGAGCTTTTGAGGAAGTTAATGTCGATTGAAGAACGTTTTTTTTTTTTTTTTTTTTTTCGAATCTAGTAACGCTGTTTTGAGCTTCTTTTTGGTGCTTGAAAGCTCTGCCGCCTTTTTTTTTTTTCTTTCGTAGCCTTTTTAACTTTCTCTCTAGTTACCCAAGGATTGAGCCGCTTCGATTTCTTTGAGTGAGTAGGATCTATTTTATCAATGCAAATATTTTTGTGTGCACTTGAAAGGTTGCCACAATTCCTCGACACTTTCACGGGGCGATGCATTTTGCAAACTGATTTAACTTTGCTTCTAAGACGTCTAAGATAGACGTCTTAGCTGCCCGGCTGTAATCTTTGACACGTTTTGAACATGCGATTTTTTACGGATTTGTGAGTTCAACAGGGCATTCAAACAAATCATCTTGTGGCCAGATAAACACGGCTCGACAGATACAGAGCGGTTTGCCGCTTTACTAGATAAAAAAGGAACCAAGTCCAGCAATGACTGAGACCGTGATGCAACCTTTGTGAAATACTTCATTATTTGCGTAAGGTTAGCGCAAACACAACTTTTATCGCTTTATCCGCATTGCTTATTTCAACATTACATATTGATAAAGTTTCCCAATTAATATGTGGCAAATTAAAGTCACCAGCCATTATTAGTCTGGTTTCTCATTTACATGAGAGTTAAGGAACAAAAGCAATTCATTCTAAAATTCAGGATATCTAGAAGATGGCCTGTGCACATTACCTACTAAATGCGCAACGTTCCCACAAGAAACCTTTGCGCGGGGAAAACAAATATCCGCCCGAACCAAGAGGGCCAATGATGGCAGTCAATGCACAAGAATTCGCTGCGTGAAGCGCACTTCTTCACACTTGCTATAAAAATTAATTCACGTCTTCCCCACTGCCCAACTTTTCTGCTCCGTTCAATGGAGAAGGTGCACGATGCCGTTTCCGCTGGCGCTATTCGAAGGCGTTCAGCAGCTGTCAGGCCCCTGACAGCTCCGCTGCTCTAGCAGAGGATTCTTATTACCTGAATTCAATGACCGCTTAACTGGTTATGGGACAGCTTTAGTTGTTTTTGTTTTCCATAGCAGCAACAGCAATGGTGGAGCCGGTGTGCGTCGTCGTCGCAGTAGCCAACTTCAACGACGCGCTGATTCGGTGCTTTCCTTCCGAATGAGTGAGTGTAATACCTCCAGTTAAGCTCATCAGAGCCAGACTGCAGAGTATGTTAAAGAAATAAATGAACGTAATACTAACGCTCAACTAAACTGCCTAGGAAAGCATCCTACAGCAACAATTCAATGCGGATTATCCCACTTACTGCGTCACGCGGCCCTGCCAAGAGGTGGCACTACGTTATGTTTTCGAGCCCATACAGCGGATAAGATAATTGGTCCGTGGCCACGGCGGTCGACCGCCTTTAAGGAATAAATACAGGGCACTGTTTAGTTTTCTAACAGCCCCCGGCCTATGTGACATACTCTGGCAGTGCTCCACGTCCGTTTTCTCTTCCCCTCTTTAATCCCCTTTTCCCCAGTGTAGGGTAGTCAACCGGAGGCCTTTCTGGTTAACATCCCTGCCTGCCTGCCTGCCTGCCTGCCTGCCTGCCTGCCTGCCCGCCCGTTTGTCTGTCTGTCTGTCTGTCTGTCTGTCTGTCTGTCTGTCTGTCTGTCTGTCTACTTTAACGTTCGGAACACAATACTGAAACAAAATTTTCTTGCAACATTAAAATAATGTTTATGATGCAACATGAAACATTATAATAACTTTCAAACGTCCACCTGTCTTGAATGTTCTACTAATATTGTTTTTATGTGGCAAAACGGTAGGCAATCTTCAGGCATCTTAGATAACAATTTTATATTATTATGTTCGGTGCTACCTGGGACGTGATCTTTTCCACTTTTCTACCCACCTTGTTCCCTTTACTCAGGTCTCACAGATACTGAGCCTTTCCTTTTTTATAAACGAATTTACAATTTACAAGAAAATGACTTAAAAACGTGACTTTGACCTCGTTAGGTGTAGGTGTCCACTATTCTGCTGTGTCCATCCTGAAGTATAAGGACCCTTCATTTCCCAAAACGTAACTTAAAGGTCCCCTGAAAGGGGTCACCAAGAAGGTTAAACAACGCCATAACACTGATAGTTATTGAACCACCCATCATTCTCCCGCAAAAATTTTCGATTTAGCTTCTGCAACACCAGAGATATCGGCGATTAAAAATGACCCTTCCAATTTTCCCTCTCAACTCGTACGCCGAAGGGAGCCATAAACAAATAGGCTGTGGCTAAAGGTACGTCGGACGGACCCGATCAATGGTCTTAAAGGTACGTCCGACGGACCCGGTGCGTTTTTCTTCGGGATACGACGGACGGATCCGGGAAATATTTTTCAGAGGTACGGCGGACGGACCCGAGCGGTAGGGTTCTTCCGACGGACTCAACGCATTTTTCTCCCTAGCAAAAAAATCCAATAGAAAACTAATAGCCTATCACATTATTGATATTAGTTTTATCGGTCTGCCAGAGTATTGGTCGTATGGGTATTCTAGCCTATTGGTTTTACAGGTCTGCTGGAGTATTGGTTTTATAGGTCAATTGTTTACTGGTCGTATAGGTTATGGTTTTATCGGTCCTATGGCATCTGATAAAACAGATAGGTCTGTAATGCTTGTACACCCATAGCTGTCAATAATCTGAGACCTACAAAACCAGTAGGCTACCTATTGGTTTTGTAGGCCCTATAGAATATTGGTCTCATCGAGTACCTGCGTGTGTTTACCTCTCCGCGGACACCTGAAGGGAGAGGGCAGCTATGTTCCATTTTCTAGGGATGAGTTACGCAGCAGGTGCATGTATACACATTTTATTCCACAATGACAGCGGCAACGCATACTGGCACATAATCCAAACATTGACTGCATCCAGGTAGCCCTCGATTCCATGATTGCGGAGTTCGGCCCGATGATGTAGTCTCTCCAATACTAAGGAACCTGAAAGAAATAAAAAAATGCGGTACAGCTTGAAAAATAAGCGATTTCATGAGCGCGACACCACCACGACTTTATAAAATCGGCGCACATATATACCGGCAACCGCGATTGCGCGCGTATTCATGCGGAGGCAGATAGGGGACGCGCCGCCATTATTGAACTCCGAGGTAGCTGCTTGCGCCTCACCACAGGTTCTGCCACTTGAACACAGTGCGCACGACATTCAAAAACAGATTAACGCTAAAAAGTTCCATCAATACTTTCAAGAAATCGTGCCGACAACTTTCAAACTCGGCGCTGCGTTATATCACATCGCGCGATTCAAATTCCTTCGTTGGCGTGCAGGCAACGGCATTCTACTACAACGCAAAGCCACATCATACACTGACAAAGTATAAACGTCAGCCCGAAGTTGCAAGTGATGCACACGCACCTGATCAAAAGCTGAATGTGCGCTGGAACGTTGATATCCTCGAGAAGCACCCCGAAAAACGGCGAAAACTTATAAACACAGGGCACCGACCGAACTGCGAACTGCCGCCAGCCAGACCAGCGATCGCGCCAGCGCCAATGCCTCTACGGAGCTGCGCATGCGCGCCCAGAGGAGAGGTGGAAAGGAGGATGAGAGAGGCCAGCACGGGAACGCTTGCGCGGGAGTAGGAATGAGAGAAAGAAAACCTACCTGAGCAAAGTAGAGTTCTGGGCTAGTTGGTAATACATGATAAGTGGGAGGCTTAGCGCGGAGCAGACAAGAACAGCAGAGGCACACAGGAGTGTGCCTCTGTGTGCCTCTCCTGTCCTTGTCTGTTCCGCGATAAGCCTCCCACTTATCATGAAACCTACCTCTCCGCTGCGAAGCACCGCCGGCATCGCGCTACCGCGGCGGCAGCTCGAGCCGTACTCGTCGCGCGCTCGATGTCGACTCCTCTCGCTTCGGCGGCGGTTGCAGTGGTTGCAGTTGCTTGGACGCGCGCCTCTCAATCCATTTCACCGCCCTGCTCGGCACATGTAGGTGATTGTGACTCAGCTGGGCCCCGACAGAACCGTGCTATATCCGCGTGCTTTCCCATCTCCATTCAGTGATCCAGTAGCAACAGCGTCGCGCGTCTTGCGGCTCCAACCGTACGTAGTTTGTTGAGACCTCGCGCGCAGAATTAAGTGAGAATATTTTGTGTCGCGGCGTTCTCAATTGTTATTGCGGCTAATATTTACGTTACGGCAACACTCAATAAACGGGATGAATGCGTGAGTTTTGGGGATGCGTCCGAGATGGAAAAGGAAACAATGAAAAAGACCTAAAATCTCCAACTGACTGATCCTGCATGTAAGACGTAAGACCCATAAACAAAGGCATACTGATGTATCAGACACATTAACCAATATGTAGTGGTCTATAAGACAAGCATGTATCAGCCTATAAGGTGTGTGGGCTTCTGCACTGGTCTGATAATTTTCTTATACAACCCACAGATAAACCTATGAAACCAATACTATTGCCTATAGGACAAATATGTACCAGTCTATTAGATTTATGAGATTCTGTATAAGTCCCATAGAAATGCAGATACAACACATAGAATACCTACAGAACCAACACCGATTCTTATAGAACCAATAACGCTCCCTATTGGTCTTTTTTGCTAGGGCTCCGATATGGGCCTTGGGATCCGCCGGGAAAGCCGGACGGATCCGAGATCCCCAGATGTGGTTGTAGCAACAACATGGTAGCCATATGTAGCCAAATCGAAGTTGGTATGAGGTGTACGTGTGAGATGCAAGAAGTATATACTACATACTGCATGCGTGAAATGTGAAATTACAAATAATAGTACAGTGGCAAGAATAGTGCCTAGAATGGGTGATATACTACGTGATAGCGTGATGATAGGTTTACGTGAGTTGGACCGCGGCAGGGTGGAAAGCTCGACCAGAGCGCAAGCGCATGTAATCGAGGTGTTGACGGCCAGCCCGCGGCCCGCACGCCCGCGCTCATTTGGTCCTCGTTATCGGATTAACGTCTACGACGGTCGTTATGTAGTTTTGATTCTTCAAAGTTTTGTCACTTCCATCTGTGATGAGATGTGTCACGTAACGCATCGCTTTCTGCTCGCATTGAGGTTTGGTGCTGCAAGTTCTACGTAGTACATATACAAGCGGCGCTGAAAAAGCTGGGTGCCGCCGGCGTGTCTCTAGCCCAAGCATCGCGTCATTCGTGTTTGTTGGAGGTGTAGTTTGTGCTTACCGTGAGATGCTGTGATGTACGGATTACGTCCTACTAGAGTGCTGTGTGAGACTACGAAGAGTGCTGTGATGAGTGCGCCGATGTGTCCGTTTATGATCGGCGGTGTTGCACGTGCATGTCAGTGTTTATTAGGTGCAGTGGTAATTTATTTACACGCGCTGTGCAACAATCAGACGAAAATAAGTCATCGACAATTTGTTAGCCCGCACTACAGAGCTCAAAACTCGGAAAATGGGAATGCACATGATGCAGTTTTCGCATGTTGGAGTGGACCGAAAAATAAGTGCCCAGCCCACACCGCCGGGATGCGCATTACTACAGGTGAAATGGTTCAGGTTTCTGTAAAATAGCTGCCTGGCACAGCACTTTCCTAAATATTCAGGCTTTGTACTATTGTTGAAGGCCACTTTATCATTAATAAAGGAACGAATATGCTTTATGTGTTAATGACTAGTGCTTTTTCAACATATGTTAATTTTTTTTCGTTTTTCCTTAGTTTCCTTTGTTTTTCATGCTAGACAAACACAAATAGTACACTTTGAAACTTGTCAGTCCAAAGCTGAACATGAATATCTGCCATGCATGTGACAGCTTTAATGATAGAAAGGTTGACGTGTATAGCATGTACGTAGACGCTGCGACATTTTAGTGGCACGTTCGGCTACTTGCCCCAATTCGTGATGTTTAATGCCAGTGATGGCAGTCGCACTATAGTGCAGGTGAAATGCAAATGCTTCTGTTTCCTGCAAGATGTCAACGCAAAGTACAAAGCCCGGTCAGTCAAATTAGTCTGGAGCTCTCCACTACGGTATATTTCATAGCTACATATATGTCACTTTAGGATGTGAAACCCTACATGCCACAGGTAGGCTGCATTGTTTTTTAGATTTTGTAACCTCTCATCTATGTTTTACAACATTTGGACAATTTTAGTTCTCAAACAGTTGTTAAAGATGAAACCGAAGCAGTTCTTGACATGATTTCCTGCTTGGATTAATTTGCTAATTGCAGTTCTTTGAAACTTGCATCAATGCTGGACAGTTCAAATAGCAGGCAGTTGAATTGCAGAAATGATGTGGACCGTGCATTTCAGTTCTGACAAATGGAAAGTAATGGTCCCCTCCTTGCATGCATAGGGGCCCTTAGACAAATACATACTCGGGTGTGTGATTGTGACGCATATCAAGGGTCAACAGAAGGCCATGTGGAGCCAGTGTGATATTCCTCATGAAGACTAAAGTAAAATTGTACAACAGCTGCTGCACCATGCAGAAAAAAATTGATCATTTAGTGTATGATTAACTGACCACGAATAGCATCTTACTCAGAGTATGATGTGATATATATCTGGTTTAGCATCCCGAAATAACTATGGCTATGAGGAACACAATAGTTGAGGGCTCCGGTATAATTTCGACCACCTGGGGTTCTTTTACATGCACTGACACCGCACGGTGCATGACGGCCTATTGTTTCGCCTCTATTGAAATGCCCCTGCTGTGGCTGGAACCAAATCTGCATCTTTCGATTCAGCAGCCAAGCACTCTAACTACTGAGCCAGCACAATGGGGCCAAGTATCAAAATGCATGCCATTACATTTCCTTCTAGCCTGTGGTTTTCTTCACAGAACTAATGTATACAAGGAAAAGTAAATAGCAAGAAAACACTAGTTTTATTGCACATTATATTCACATCTCAGCAAACATTCTCTAGGAAAAAATTTCTCATAATGTTTGCATGGAAACCATGAACATCTTACAAAAACAAAACAATGCACTTA
The DNA here is from genome assembly GCF_055883805.1 of Amblyomma maculatum. NCBI lineage: Eukaryota > Metazoa > Arthropoda > Arachnida > Ixodida > Ixodidae > Amblyomma > Amblyomma maculatum. Next base: position 49,176,699 of record NC_139344.1, read on the forward strand.
CTCCACTCCAATTATTAATGGGCAAGGTTGCATCTATGCTACTACACTGCACTTATCACAAAATCACAAGCCCCATCTGCTTTGGCCAATCACTTGATGAAACTAACGGAGACAGATGTCGCACACCACAGACTGGTCGTCTCGCAACATATCTCTGCATATGTTCTATTTCAATTTCATGCCTTTCCACTTAGCTTCAGCTGTTGCCAGCATTACTAGTCACCCATCTTTTCTGAAATTCCTTTTTACGCTGTTGAGATCAGCATCCTTGTTAACGATGGTCTCTGGAATTTTCGATGCTATCATTTTCACATCTTCATCATCTGGAAGAACGAAGGAAATGACAAGCTTTGAGCAGAAAAAAAATTAGGGAGACTCCTAATCTCCACCTGTAAGGGTATGGTGTGCCAGCGTTAATGGTTCTTGTCTGCAGATCCCACTGTGGATTCCCGTTAATTTACATGCCCTTTGCTACAAACATAATTGCTAATTCCTTAATTCATGTCTCTGTTATCTCAGATTAGCATACGGTCGTAGGCTGCCCTGTTAGGTGATAGACAACCTGGCATAGACCTCTGTAAGCCTCAACCTTTCTTAATTGGAGCTGAAACGTCCCAGAACACATTTCAAATATAACTTTGTAAGCTTGACTTAACAGCTCCTGCCATGTCGTGTGGCCTCGTGACATTTGGCTCATGGCACTTTTGGCTTGTGCACAGGGGTCATCTGTTAAATACTGGTTAACATGCATGAAAAATACATTTTCACACAAACTGGTGGCAAATGGTCAAGTGGTGCACTGCAGATTCTGAAATGTATACCTGTATGCATGCAAGGATCGCATCATCACATAACATGATCAAGAGTTCTATCAGTACCTGTAGTTACATAGCATTTCAATGCCCATTAAAGGACCACCTCAGACAATGGTTGTTGTTACCACAAGACCTGTTCTAACAGCGTACTGACACCATTCCACTGAGCGATGGACATGTATATGCATACCCTAGATAGCTCATGATTGTGGATCTCATTTATTTCTATGACTTCCAAGGAGTTCCTGTTGTCAGAAACCCTACACTTTATGAAATCGGGACAGTTGTCTTAAAATGTGATGAAAAGAAATAATCAGGTTACCTTGACGCAATGCTAAATTACAGAGGGTGAATATGCTGTATGAGGATACCAAGAAGCTTGTAGAAAAAAAAGTGAGAGTGAAATAGGAGGATTTTTGAAACATTGAAATAAACTACAAACTATACTTTGTCAAACCTGTCATTGAGGAATGGAAATCATACAGTAATCAAAAACACATGGAGGACATTTTGGGTCATCTTCACAAAACACATAACCACACCTGACACACAGCTTCATACTTATGAAAGAGGACAAACCAATATGCAAGGACTGTGGAGATGAACTAACAATAAACCATATCTTACATGTGCGCCAGAGTCGAGAAAATAAGAAGAAACCATTTTGTACAATTTTGCAACAGATCCCTTCATGATCCTAGGAGAGACGTGCAAATTTCCTGCATTTTTGGTTTCCTAAAATGTTCCTAAACAAGCTACATCCTAAAGAACATTTTAGTCATTACACACAAAATAAATACATTAAACCTTGTTCTTGGTGCATGGCAGCATTAGTCGCTTATGCACCATAAAAATCAACAAAATGCTGTAAGGTATACCTTGGTTAGCTATGTTATATGAGACAAGCTTTCGGTCTGGTGTGGTCCTTATTCACGTGACAGCGCTGTCATGAGGGTCTATGTCCCAGCGATCGGAAAGTGACCTATTCCAATAATTTTACTAACTGAAGGCGATTCTACAGATTTCTAAAGACTGGAATGCTCAACTGTTTTATCAACGTCCGCCTGCTTTGACAGCCTGGAGTGAAACTGTTGAAGAGAATACATTTTTGAACATTTAACGCGTTTCTGAAGGCGTTGCTTTCAATTACGGGGCCCACAAAAAGCAGCTGAATGTCAAACGCCGCCTAGGTAGGCTTTCTAGCAAGACAGCGGTGTAGCGTGGAAAATCGCTCCGCCGGTCCATCGCTGGCGCCGCTGACTTGACAGGCGAACTGTTCAAACTTATAGCTACTGACCACACCTGAAACACTGAATTGTGCATGATCAAGGCAGAATTTCTCTAACACTGAGCCCTGGTAGCTATCGATTTTGCGCCCAATAGTGTGAAAATCTGTCCTCTCTTCGATCACTGATACGTCCACGGTTGAACATTTATGCGCCTCGGGGTAGGCCAGCCGTTGGAACATGGATGCTTGGTTGTAGCAACGATCACTTGCATGGCACACTCTGAAAAATTTCAAGAGTCAGCTTCTGCAACGAAATGTGCAGCGCACATTTTCTACCGCGTACCTAAGTCCGGCGATGCATGCATATCGATCCCGATCGTTTCAAAGCTGCGCGGCCGTTCAGTCGGGTCATGCTAACCTCGAGCATGCGGGGGTTTAAACTACATGTACGCAAAATTCAACGACAAGAAAAAGATGCAGGCTAAACACTTTAGTCTAGTCTTCCCCTAAATACCAAAGAACATGGCCGTTCACAGGGAATTCGGATCATTCGCGCTTCCGGCTTTCCGGTTGTGCACTCTTGCGGTGCGGTGCAGTAGGTCTTCGCCTCGACGAGTCGATGTGCAGCTCGCCGCAGTAGTAGCGCAGGCCTCTAGTAGATTCGGCATGTCTTCTGCCACAGCTCTGAGGTAGAATTTAAACGAAGAATTTTTCCAGAAACATCCTGTTTCGTGAGGAACGAGCATAATGCCATTTCACGTACATACTTTGGACTACCGAATGTTCTGCACGGCGAGGTGTGTGTGTGTGTTGTGCCGGCGCTAGATCTTCGGAGGTCGATGCAGGACCTTAGACAGCGTAAATGATAGGAATAGCTCGCTCGCATTACGGGCAGATCGAAGTGATAGTTTAGTGCGAAGCGAAAGCTGCTCGTGAATGTGCGTATCTTGATGCCAGCTGGTGGAGCTGGTGCAGTACGTAGCATCGCCTGCAGCTATATGTGCGTGACAGCGATGCTTGCCGTACACAACCCTAAGTGAAGACCGCGATTTATGTTAGAACGGATGCACTCTTCGTAGCAGCTCATCGAGAGTCGCGGCTAGCTGATATCATAGAGGATAAGATTCATTCACGCGTAGCAAGCGGAATGTGGCCGCGTTCGACGTGCATATAGCCATGAGCCTGTATATCGACGTCCGCCGTATCTTTACGAGAATCGAATGGATATGTCGGACGTACCTTTAGACACTTCGAAAAAAAATACGAAGTGTCTAAAGGTACGTCCGACGGATCCATTCGATTCTCGTAAAGATACGGCGGACGTCGATATACAGGCTCATGGCTATATGCACGTCGAACGCGGCCCCATTCCGCTTGCTACGCGTGAATGGATCTCATCCTCTATGATATCAGCTAGCCGCGACTCTCGATGAGGTGCTACGAAGAGTGTATCCGTTCTAACATAGATCACGGTCTTCACTTAGGGTTGTGTACGGCAAACATCGCTGTCAAGCACATAGCTGCAGGCGATATGCTACGTACTGCACCAGCTCCACCAGCTGGCATCGAGATACGCACATTCACGAGCAGCTTTCGCTTCGCACTAAACTATCACCTCGATCTGCCCGTAATGCGAGCGAGCTATTCCTAGCATTTACGCTGTCTTAGGTCCAGCATCGACCTCTGAAGATCTAGCGCCGGCACAACACACACACACCTCGTCGTGCAGCTGAACATTCGGCAGTCCAAAGTATGTATGTGAAATGGCATTATGCTCGTTCCTCACATGCAGACCGAGGAAACAGGATGTTTTTAGCTAAATTCTTCGTATAAATTCTACCTCAGAGCCGTGGCAGAAGACATGCCGAATCTACTAGAGGCCTGCACATCGACTCGTCGAGGCGAAGACCTACTGCACCGCACCGCAAGAGTGCACAACCGGAAAGCCGGAAGCGTGAATGATCCGAATTCCCTGTGAACAGCAATGTTCTTTGGTATATAGGGGATTACTTGACTAAAGTGCTTAGGCTGCATCTTTTTCTTGTCGTTGAAGTTTGTGTACATGTAGTTTAAACCCCCGCATGCTCGAGGTTAGCGTGACCCGACTGAACGGCCGCGCAGCTTTGAAACGATCGGGATCGATATGCATGCATCGCCGGGCTTAGGTACGCGGTAGAAAATGTGCGCTGCACATTTCGTTGAAGAAGCTGACTCTTGGAATTTTGCAGAGTGTGCCATGCAAGCGATCGTTGCTACAACCACGCATCCATGTTCCCACGGCTGGCCTACCCCGAGGCGCATAAATGTTCAACCGTGGACGTATCAATGATCGAAGAGAGGACAGATTTTCACAATATTGGGCGCGAAATCGATAGCTACCAGTGCTCAGTGTTAAAGAAATTCTGCCTTGATCATGCGCAATTCAGTGTTTCAGGTGTGGTCAGTAGCTATATAAGTTTGAACAGTTCGCCTTTCAAGTCAGCGGCGCCAGCGATGGATCGGCGGAGCGATTTTCCACGCTACACCGCTGTCTTGCTAGAAAGCCTATCTAGGCGGCGTTTGACATTCACCTGCTTTTTGTTGGCCCCGTAATTGAAAGCAACGCCTTCAGAAACGCGTTAAATGTTCAAAAATGTATTCTCTTCAACAGTTTCACTCCAGGCTGTCAAAGCAGGCGGACGTTGATAAAACAGTTGAGCACTCCAGTCTTTAGAAATCTGTACAATCACCTTCAGTTTGTAAAATTATTGGAATAGGTCACTTTCCGATCGCTGGGACATAGACCCTCATGACAGCGCTGTCACGTGAATAAGGACCACACCAGGCCGAAAGCTTGTCTCATATAACATAGCTAACCAAGGTATACCTTACAGTATTGTGTTGGTTTTTATGGTGCCTAAGCGACTAATGCTGCCATGCACCAAGAACAAGGTTTAATGTATTTATTTTGTGTGTAATGACTAAAATGTTCTTTAGGATGTAGCTTTTTTAGGAACATTTTAGGAAACCAAAAATGCAGGAAATTTGCACGTCTCTCCTAGGATCATGCTGGGATGGAAATGGATCTGTTGGAAATTGTACAAAATGTTTCCTCTTTTCTCGACTCTGGCGCATGTGTAAGATATGGTTTATTGTTAGTTCATCTCCACACTCCTTGCATATTGGTTTGTCCTCTTTCATAAGTATGAAGCTGTGTGTGAGGTGTGGGTATGTGTTTTGTGAAGATGACCTAAAATGGCTTCCATGTTGCATTTTTGATTACTGCATGATTTCCATTCCTTAATGACAGGTTTGACAAGTGTAGTTTGTAGTTTATTTCAATGTTTCAAAAATCCTGCCATTTCACTCTCACTTTTCTTTGTACAAGCTTCTTGGTATCTTCATGCAGCATATTCACCCTCTAATTTAGCATTGCGTCAAGGTAACCTGGTTATTTCTTTTCATCACCTTTCAAGACTACTGCCCCGATTTCATAAAGTTTCTGACGACAGGAACTCCTTGGAAGTCATAGAAATAAATGAGATCCACAATATGAGCTATCTAGGGTATGCATATACATGTCCATCGCTCAGTGGAATGGCGCCAGTACGCTGTTAGAACAGGTCTTGAGATAACAACAACCATTGTCTGAGGTGGTCCTTTAATGGGCATTGAAATGCTATGTAACTACAGGTACTGATAGAACTCTTGATCATGTTATGTGATGATGCGATCCTTGCATGAATATAGGTATGCTATGTAACTACAGGTACTGATAGAACTCTTGATCATGTTATGTGATGATGCGATCCTTGCATGAATATAGGTATACATTTCAGAATCTGCAGTGCACCACTTGACCATTTGCCACCAGTTTGTGTGAAAATGTATTTTTCATGCATGTTAACCAGTGTTTAACAGATGACCCCTGTGCACAAGCCAAAAGTGCCACGAGCCAAACGTCACGAGGCCACACGACATGGCAGGAGCTGTTAAGCCAAGCTTACAAAGTTATATTTGAAATATTTCAGCTTCAACGTTTCAGCTCCAATTAAGAAAGGTTGAGGCTTACAGAGGTCTATGCTAGGTTGTCTATCACCTAACAGGGCAGCCTACGACCATATGCTAATGAGTATATCTGAGATAACAGAGACATGAATTAAGGAATTAGTAGTAATGTTTGTAGCAAAGGGCATGTAAATTAACGAGAATCCACAGTGGGATCTGCAGACAAGAACCATTAACGCTGGCACACCATACCCTTACAGGTGGAGATTAGGAGTCTCCCTAATTTTTTGTCTGCTCAAAGCTTGTCATTTCCTTCGTTCTTCCAGATGAGGAAGATGTGAAAATGATAGCATCTAAAATGCCAGAGACCGTCGTTAACAAGGATGCTGATCCCAACAGCGTAAAAACGAATTTCAGAAAAGATGGGTGACTAGTAATGCTGGCAACAGTTGAAACTAAGTGGAAAGGCATGAAATTGAAATGCAACATATGCAGAGATATGTTGCGAGACGACCAGTCTGTGGTGTGCGACATCTGTCTCCGTTAGTTCCATCAAGTGATTGGCCAAAGCAGATGGGGCTGGTGGTTTTGTGATAAGCGCAGTGTAGTAGCATAGATGCAACCTTGCCCATTAATAATTCGAGTGGAGTAAGTGCATTGTTTTGTTTTGTTCATGGTTTCCATGAAAACATTATGAGAAATTTTTTCCTAGAGAATGTTTGCTGAAATGTGAATATAATGTGCAATAAAACTAGTGTTTTCTTGCTGTTTACTTTTCCTTGTATACATTAGTTCTGTGAAGAAAACCACAGGCTAGAAAGAAATGTAATGGCATGCATTTTGATACTTGGCCCCGTTGTGCTGGCTCAGTAGTTAGAGTGCTTGGCTGCTGAACCCAAAGATGCAGATTTGGTTCCAGCCACAGCAGGGACATTTTAATAGAGGCGAAACAATAGGCCGTCATGCACCGTGCGGTGTCAGTGCATGTAAAAGAACCCCAGATGGTCGAAATCATACCGGAGCCCTCAACTATTGTTTTCCTCATAGCCGTAGTTATTTTGGGATGCTAAACCAGATATATATCACATCATACTCTGAGTAAGATGCTATTCATGGTCAGTTAATCACACACTAAATGATCAATTTTTCTTCTGCATGGTACAGCAGCTGTTGTACAATTTTACTTTAGCCTTCATGAAGAATATCACACTGGCTCCACATGGCCTTCTGTTGACCCTTGATATGCGTCACAATCACACACCCGAGTATGTATTTGTCTAAAGGCACCTATGCATGCAAGGAGGGGACCGTTACTTTCCACTTGTCAGAACTGAAATGCATGATCCACGTCATTTCTGTAATTCAACTGCTTGCTATTTGAACTGTCCAGCATTGATGCAAGTTTCAAAGAACTTCAATTAGCAAATTAATCTAAGCAGCAAACCATGCCAAGAACTGCTTCGGTTTCATCTTTAGCAACTGTTTGGGAACTAAAATTAGCCAAATGTTGCAAAACATAGATGAGAGGTTACAAAATCTAAAAAACAATGCAGCCTACCTGTGGCATGTAGGGTTTCACATCCTAAAGTGACATATGTAGCTATGAAGAATACCGTAGTGGAGAGCTCCAGACTAATTTGACTGCCTGGGCTTTGTACTTTGAATTGACATCTTGCAGAAAACAGAAGCATTTGCATTTCACCTGCACCAAAGTGCGACTGCCATCACTGGTATTAAACATCACGACCTTGGGGCAAGTAGCCTAACGTGCCACTAAGATGTCGCAGCGTGTACGTACATGCTATACATGTCAACCTTTCTAGCATTAAAGCTGTCACATGCATGGCAGATATTCATGTTCAGCTTTGGACTGACAAGTTTAAAAGTGTACTATTTGTGTTTGTCTAGCATGAAAAACAAAGGAAACTAAGGAAAAACGAAAAAAAAAATGAACATAATATGTTGAAAAAGCATTAGTCATTAACACATAAAGCATATTCGTTCCTTTATTAATGATAAAGTGGCCTTCAACAATAGTACAAAGCCTGAACATTTAGAAAGGTGCTGTGCCAGGCAGCTATTTTACAGAAACCTGAACCATTTCACCTGTAGTAATACGCATCCCGGCGGTGTGGGCTGGGCACTTATTTTTCGGTGCACTCCAACATGCGAAAACTGCATCGTGCATTCCCATTTTCCGAGTTTTGAGCTCTGTAGTACAGGCTAACAAATTGTCGATGACTTATTTTCGTCTGATTGTTGTACAGCGCGTGTAAATAAATTACCACTGCACCTAATAAACACTGACATGCACGTGCAACATCGCCGATCATAAACGGACACACTGATGTCCGTCCGGACATCGGCGCACTCATCACAGCACTCTTCGTAGTCTCACACAGCACTCTAGTAGGACGTAATCCGTAATCACAGCATCTCACGGTAAGCACAAACCACACCTCCAGTTGTACAACAAACACGAATGACGCGATGCTTGGGCTAGAGACACGCCGGCGGTGCCCAGCTTTTTCAGCGCCGCTTGTACTACGTAGAACTTGCAGCACCAAACCTCAATGCGAGCAGAAAGCGATGCGTTACGTGACGCATCTCATCACAGATGGAAGTGAGGAAACTTTGAAGAATCAAAACTACATAATTACATAACGACCGTCGTAGACGTTAATCCACATAATAACGAGGACCAAATGAGCGGGCGTGCGGTCCACGGGTTGGCCGTCAACACCGCGATTACATGCGCTTGCGCTCTGGTCGTGCTTGCCACCCTGCCGCGGTCCAACTCACGTAAACCTATCATCATGCCATCACGTAGTATATCACCCATTCTAGGCACTATTCTTGCCACTGTACTATTCTTTGTAATTTCACATTTCACGCATGCAGTATGTAGTACATACTTCTTACACCTCGCACGTACACCTCATACCAACTTCGATTTGGCTACATATGGCTACCATGTTGTTGCTACAACCACATCTGAGTCCGGCTTTCCCGACGGATCCCAAGGCCCATATCGGAGAAAAATGCGTTGGGTCCGTCGGAAGAACCCTACCGATCGGGTCCGTCCGCCGTACCTCTGAAAAATATTTCCCGGATCCGTCGGACGGATCCCGAAGAAAAACGCACCGGGTCCGTCGGACGTACCTTTAAGACCATTGATCGGGTCCGTCCGACGTACCTTTAGCCACAGCCAAAAAAATAAAGAATGCAAGCAAGTTCAAAGCTCCGCCCAGACATGGCCAGACATACGTCGCTTCGACGAACTTCCGGTTGCCGCTCGCTCGCTGGCTGGCGTAACTTGCGTCAACCCATCCTCGCTCGCACACGCCTGAGGAGTTTGCCAGTTCGCGCAGCGACGGTTAGTGCATGTAACCGCGAGCCCGTGGTTACCCTATGTTACACGGCGGACCAAACCATGGTTACACCACTAACCGCGGTTATCGCAAACCGAGCTTGACAACCTCAGTTTGCGTCGTTTAACCGAGGATATGACGGCGTCTGTTGACGGGAGCTACTCGTCGGCGCCCGAGTGTGCGAAACGTACGAGCGGGTCTGCTTCACAAAGTTTTTCATTTGCCCACTGTATCACGTTTAAAGATCGATGTATACAGGGTGTTGCACAATTAGACCCGCGCTGTAGAATGCTTCTCCCAGCTAAACCGCGGAATCCTTGCAGTTCAGATTTCGCACAGAAATCGCATTTTGTCGCTAGTATTTTTTAATACTAAATTTGTTTGTGGTACTTGCCTGATTCGATCAGAAGAAGTAAAATATTCCCATCGCCTGCGGCGGCGGCGACGCCAGACGAACCGCTGCCCCAGCGATGGGACTGGTGGCGCCACCTCATGCTGTTAACAACAACTCTGTAGCAGGAAAAGAGGGGGCGAGCGTTTCTGGCAGAAGGTTTGAGTTGTTGTAAGCAGCATGAGGTGGCGCCACCAGTCCCATCACTGGGGCAGCGGTTCGTCTGGCGTCGCCGCCGCCGCAGGCGATGGGAATATTTTACTTCTTCTGATCGAATCAGGCAAGTACCACAAACAAATTTAGTATTAAAAATTACTAGCGACAAAATGCGATTTCTGTGCAAAATCTGAACTGCAAGGATTCCGCGGTTTAGCTGGGAGAAGCATTCAACAGCGCGGGTCTAATTGTGCAACACCCTGTATAATATGGTGCCGCCCGACGTCTTCGATTACGGCCGACAGCGCAGCGACTGCGTACTGAAGCCTTGTCTTGCCTGCAGTATCGTTTGAACGGCTTGTTGCTGAGCAGAACGTCAAAAAATGCGCGGCCTTAGCTATGAAAGTACACGAGTTTGCAACGCTTGCAGCACGGGATGCCGCGAGCAGGCTGAGGTACGTTACACAATTACCGCGGGGGTGGGGCGCGCGAGCGCGGCGAACGACGGCGCCGTGCGTGACCGTCCCTAGTCGCGTCGCTGGGCCTGAATTGTTTCGCTTCGAAGCCGCGGCGGTCGACGCTTTGGAACATGATCAACGCTGTCGTAAATCGTCTATTTATGAAACTGCCTTATAGTGAATCCTATCCTGCCATACTAAAATAATTATAGGATCAACTCTGCCGACGCATTAATCGCAGAGCTAGTACGAGCAGATCGGATCAGCCGAAATGCATCCCCAGCGGCAGCTGGCTTGAGCAGAAACTAGCTTATATCACGGCTATCGCTCTTACCAGCAATTTGCTGCTGGTCAGCGATCCTCACAAGGGCTTCATACCTGATATTCGACTCAGTATTCCAGACGCTAATAAATTTTGGCACGCTTTATTTCCGACATCGGTGCTATCGTTGCGCCGTGTCGTTCGCGCACGGTATGCAGGAGGAGGGGCCACAGCGGCGGTGTTTATGGCGGTCGAGGAGGTGCTGCCATCGTGCGGTAACCGTGCTGTTGACGCCTCGTCGGACGACACTCCGGTACTCCTGAAACCACGCTATATAAATAAGATATTTGTAAATGCAGCTTCTTTCCGCCGATCACTGCGTTGCTTCGGTTGTTGTACTTGATGGGCAATGGCCGCCTAACCGATAAGGGCGGCGAGCTGTGTAACAAACAGTACCCATCTAGCCACCGTAGTAACAGCCCGCACAGAGTTCGAGCAGCGCACGAGCAGACGACTTTCGCAGCTACCAGAAGAGTGTCCGTGACGTCATGGCTGCAGTGGCCGCAGCGAATGGCAGCTTCTAGCAAGGCTTGCCAGTCAACTCACCCGTGACGTCACGGTTTAAGGAAGTAGTTGCATGCGACACCGCCAAGCGACATTCTCTCTGCCGCGAATTTCAAAAAACGCTGTTTTTTAAGATTAATAATAAATCGCTGGCTTTGTTCCAAGGAGTTACAATTTGCGTTAATGCTCAAGAGGATGTGTTCTACACACTGAACACGTTTATCAGTGGCTTCTTGGGGGCCATTTCCGTGGACGTTTAAAGAAGATTTATGAAAAAAAAAAAAAAAAAAACGGATTGAAAAGGCGGCGGTAAAGGCCGCTCGCTTTCGACCAGTTCCGCAAGCCCGCGGTCCGCACGTTTTCTGTCCGCTAGCGGACGTGGTGCGGAAGAGGTGTTGTACGATAATGTTGCCGACTGCCGGTCAACCGGACGGTCAACAGGACGAGCGTCCCGCTTGGCGAGCCCTGGCATCGCCTTCTTTCAAATAACATGCATGTTCCCTCAGACGAAGGTCAAAGGTGACATGCAACCCATGCTGCGGGGTGGCGAGGTGCTGCCGATTTCGGCATCATGGCGCAGTTCACTTGCCTCGGCTCTCGTCATCTGCCAAATGAGTAGCGCTGCAGTAGAGTTCTTGAGTGCTTACACGGACACCGCCGTATATTTGAATTGGCTTTTGCTCGCAAGCATAGTAACTCCCGCCGCAATAATTCGGTCTGTCCATTTCCTGACTTTTCCAGTATTCCTTCGCTGATTTATCTAGATGTTCCTGTGCCGATTTTAAACAGAGCACTGCCGAATGCAACGTGCATTCATAGTTCGACGACCGATGAGCACGATTGCTGCTGTTGACGAAGCCTTTTTGTGTTATTGTTTTGCGGACGCAAGTCAGCCAAATAGATCTAGTTATAGTTGCAGAAGTAGGACATACTGGTCCTGTTGATGCCAAGGTATATGTACGAGTGCAGTGAGGATAAAAGACGAGAGTCTGCAATGCCGACATGCACCAGGCATTAAAATCAGAAATGTTGAAAGAAACATTAAAAAAAGAATGATATGACGGTTGTGCCATGTATACAGAAAACGGCTACAAATAAAAAAAATATGTAGTGAAGCTTGAACCAGTGAAACCTAGGAAAGATAAATTATGGGAGAGGATCAAATTATGAAAAGCCTCACATGTCAACAAGTGCAAGCTCTTTCGACTTCCACCACATCAATATGGGGCAGAGTTGTGAAATGGAAACGGACAGACACAACAGCATTGCCCGAAGAGAAAAATAGCTCTCACAACTGACTGATTCTTTGCATACAGTTCAGTGCTGCAACATGCAAGGTAAAGCATGAGCACTTCGGCATGAAACATGTATAGCTATTGCTATGTGGGAATAGAGGCAGGGTAATTATTGTGCAGGCCAGTAATTAAAGTTTTTACATCAGCTGCAGTTTGCCCTGTTTGTTACTACATGCTTGTTCCACTGGGCTCTCTTTGTGGTGCTGCTTTATGAAAGCATATTGATGTCGGGTGAAAGCAACTTATTTTCATCTGAGAAATGTTTGTGCAATAAAACGCATTCTTTTAATTATAGAGTTCCAGAAACCAAACACAAGCATATCGTGTGATGTACTTACTTAAACAGAAGGTGGCTGCAACATTAACACACCTAAGTAAAAATGGAGTGTGTTAGCTTTCAAAAAGTTCATGTGCCCTAGCCTAGTGAATTAATCCAGCTGTGGGCCGTAAATCATGCCTGGCATAATCTGGTGTTTCGTTATAGACCTTTTAATGATTAAGACTATATAGTTAATATTTAAGTTATCGGCTTCAAGGACAATTAGTATCGGCTTCAAGGACAAGGAAGTAGTAAACCGTCTTCCAAAATAGCTGACAGAAATGTTTGCACCAAGGTGCCTGCTATTTTATGTAATTTTTTTCACGATCTCAAACAGCAAAAAGTCCAATAAAGAAAGCGTCTGCATGACAGCTATTCCACTTCAATGTCCCTAAACGTGACTCAGAGAACTAAATCGGCTTTTGTCAGAAGTGCTCTTCATGGTGTGGCTTTCCATGATATGGAGGAGAGATATGTGTGAGCAGCAAGTCACATGGTAGCTCAGTTTGGAAGCCAGTGAATTAAGTTAAGGAAATCATACCTTGATGCAAACAGTGTGGGTAGCTGCTTTTCAAGACTATCTAAAACTTTAGAATTGATGCTTTGCTCCTGGGGCCAATAAATAAATGTCACTAATTAGTTTTAGTAACGCAGAATAATCATGGCAAATCGAAAGCCACTGGAGACTAACTACAGAGCTATCAACTCTAAACAGTTCTAGGTTGGCTTTTTTTAGCCTAGACCACTCTACCTAATGTAAAGTTTGATTAAATGTAGCTGGGATAATTGGAATGCATGATTTGCTGGCATAAAGACGGGTAAGCTTTCCTCTTGGGGCCACTTTCAAGTGAAACGGTCGTGATGCAGCTGTGCAACAGTGATAGGGTAGAAGCTGATGCCCCCCTCCCCCCCCCCCCCCCCTCCTCCTTCAGAAGCCTTTTAGCAAGTAAAATTTCCCTCTGGTCATTTTTCAAATCAAGATACAAAGCCTTTGGAAGCAGCACACTTTTATTCAAGCTATAATATTGTAAGGTAAATATAGAAATGATTATGCATGAATATTGCCCACATAACCATTGTTTGCAAAGCATCAGTTAAGGTAAAACATTTACTTTGTTTGCCCTTTATTGTTCAGCAACAAAGCACATGGTATTGTTTGACAAATAAAGAGTAATCAAGGAAATTGTTTCTATTTTTTTTATTAAAAGGAAGCCCTTTTGCTCCCCCTAGAACCAAACCCTGGGGCTGCCACCACCGTGTTATACAAAGGACTGATTACTAATACTCGGCACATATTATATCAACATGTCATGCATGACATGGACCGTCATGCTTTGCCAGGTGGTAGTTGTGATGTAGATTTAAGGTTGCTATACAAGGAAAACAGATCTCCACTTTGGTCATATTTCACATTGAAAACACATAACACAACATGTAACAATGTTCTCCTAAATACACTAGCAGATATTCAGCAGCCTGTTCTGCAGCCTTTTCATCTACAATGACAAAACCTTTACTTCCAACATCTGCTTGCACTCTAGTGACAGGCCTCAAGAAGTGGCTCCATCAACAGTACTATTTAGAATTTTGTCCGATAGGCCTCTTCAGTGACATAGTGAAGAATGCTTATTGCATTTGTCACTGCTGTTAGATGGATTCAAGCACTATGTGAGTTGCACTTTTGTCTCTAGAAATCAACTGCACAAGATACATTGTGCTCAATATGAAATGAAGTGCCATTCTTGATTGTCAATTTAATGCATTCCTTATACAGGTTGGTAATGTACTGAGACTAAGTACATGGGTAGAGTCAGTATATATAACATTTCAGTCATATGCAATGCTTACATAGTGTTGCAGTCTCTTATCAGATGCTCTGTATTGGAAGTGGGTGCATGCGCTTGGGATTATGATCAGAATAAGCAACATGAAATGCTCTATGTGCCATGGATGTCTACTGTTTGCTTACCAGGCATATAAAAAGCTGACCTCATTATTCATGGTCACATGCCTTTTCTCTGGATAGCCAGAGTATAAGGTGGAACCACTGAGGAGAGACATACTGAGTATTTTTATCTTAGAGTGCCGCAATAAGTTGCAAATGTCAACAAACACTTGGAAGCCCCCAAACGAAAGTAAAAGTGGTGCTTCCAACTTGTAACTATACTAACATCTTGATATGTGTTGATGCCTATTTTTAGCCTAAATCCATTCTTGTAGATTGGCTTTGCAATTGGCTTTACAATTGGCTCAATTTTCAGGTTCTGACTGGCTGAGGCATAAAATTGGGAGCTATGCATCTACTAAAATTGGAAGTTATGTGTCTACAAGCCCTTCAGGTGTTGACTGGTCGAAGCATACAATTGGATGCAAAGTGTTCACAAGGCCCCTACTGTTCAAACCTTCAGTCATATCTAGTCACTAGGAGCAGGTTAGCTACTGAGATTTCTAACGAATGCAAAAAGCCTCCCCTTTACGGCGTTCAATGGCCTAAATGAATTCTTTCTAATGGGGCCTCCAAGCATAAAAAAGGCAGATATTGATATTCATTTTCCAGGCACTAGGTACAAGTTATTCTATTGGGGTCTATTCATTTCATTTCATTTCTTCTAGATATGCAATAAGTGCTGGCATGGCAATGCAGGTGAAAGCAATGCAATGGCATTGCAGGTGACTGGGGCTGTGCCCCCGATTTACAGCCGAACTTTGGAATGCCCCTTAATAAACCACAAAATGAAAAGCTGGGATAAAGAAAAAGTAACTCTAAAACACAGTAAGCAATGTATGCAGACCACAATGAATAGAAAAAAAAAATACAGAAGCAGAACCTTAGAAACTGCATGCAGACAGTAGAAAATAAAAAAATAACTCCACAAAACCAAAAAGTAACTAAGCCATATATCACTGATGGGGCAGCATCACATTTCTGAAAGATAATGTGCAGCTTCGCACACTACCAGCTGTTCTTGTCAGCTGTTTGCAATAAAGGAAAACACAAACTATGTGGAAATATTAGTTATCTCATTTTTTTTTTTCCAGTGAACAGAAGGAAGTGAGTAAAATATTATAAAAAGAAAGATGGAGAGGTCAGCTAGCAAAGCATAACCTTTGGCTACAGATAATGTTTTGCGCTCACTCTGGCAGCAATAACTGCAAATGAATAGGGCATTACCAGCAGCGAGTTCATTTTAGCACAATGAAAACATGGCATGAGTGACAAGCCTTTGGAAGATACAGTAGCCATGCTTTGTGGTTACTACAAGAAAACCTGCCATTTCAAACAGAATTTGCAAAAGCATATTTCCAGAATGAAACCTATGATGCCAGAGAATAAAATGAAATATTAAGCCGTTTAAGTGTATGCACAGCATGTATCCGGATGTTCTCTCATAGATTTACAGTGATATTTCTGGTTTCCTGACAAGTAAAAATCATATAGGTGGGTGTAATAGTGATTCTCTTTCCAAAACCACAAGCCAAAAGAGAACACTGCTAATTACTGAGTGATGTCTTTACTTTCAATACCTAAATCTTTCTGAAGTGATGTTGGTTGCCGACTAGTGACATCTGCAACCTAATATAGCTTCTTATATTGTTAGTTTGCTTTCCAAAGAACAAATTAGGTGTAATATCAACAAGCATCAAAAACATGGAAAAGTCAAGTTGTAGTTAGGCAAAGTAAAACCGAGGAAAAAGAAAGGGCAGTGGTGGCTTGCATCGTTTACTGGCATCCTTTGCTGAGTCTTGAAGTTTGCCTCTTTTAAGTTATTGATCAAGCATTAACTTCATTTAAAACTATCTTGGCTATGCATTCTTGTATGTGTTCAATTCCCATAGTAACTGAGGGATTACTGGCAAGACAAGCTTTGAGGCCAATGTATGGTGAAGTGGGTAACTATATAGTGTGCATTACAAGTACACGTACACATTGCTTCCTGTACTTTGTCCTGTCGTCACTCTGGTTAAGGGCTTGATCCGAGTGCACTGTAGGGATAGCTTGTGGAAAACCAAAATAAAAAATTGCATGATGAGACAAGGAGAACACCAAGAATTTCTACTTAGTACAATGACATTTATTGTTTTCTACTGTCCTTATCCTTTAGCAGTGTTTCTGCCAGCTCCGCAGGACCCATTTTATTGTGTTGTGTAAAAGTATGAGGAACAGGTTAAGCCGACATATTTTTCACTACACAAACTTCTGTTATATGAACACAATGTTAAAATTATCTTTCACGCCTTCCAGAAAGAAATGTCCTTCTTGAGTCCCACAGTTTAAAAACACACAGCCTGGCTGTTTGTGTCATTACCATAACTAAAAATGAAATAAGTTAATATATATAGCTATGTCTCGTTAACACAGAGCCTGATAATATGAACACGAACGACTGATTGGCAAACAGTGTTTTTTGTGAACGAAACTTTCAATGCATTTACACTTCATCAACATGGAAGTTTGCACATTACTGCTACTGTGGTAGCGAAGTTTATAATATAGCGTGTGAGGGCTTTTAAGGGTCATTGTATTTGAGTAGAAAAGTAAAACAGACTGAATTACATGGCTGTTACTCCGTGAAACTGCCATCATACCGTTCATTGCACTGTGCACAATATATTTGTGAACCCATTAACTGTGAGGCACATTGAGTTTTTCAGCTCACACTCTCTGGTTCCCAAATCAGTTCTTTTTGTTATGTTAAAATAGTCAGCAGTAAGTCACCACTGCAAGGCAGCTTGGCAGCTCATTTGAATTAAGCTGCCCGCTTAGATTGTATCATTCTTTTAGAACCTTATATATGCTTTCCTGCAATACTAAGGCAACACTCTGCAAAAGTGCAAAGCAGAGCTGAGAATCTATGAATGCAAGCAGCAAAACCAATCCAAGCAGAAAAGGAATGAATTCAGATTAAGCTACAGGTGACCTCAGTGTCAACAAGCCAGAAGTTGTATACTATCCCTCAGGGCTTACAGGATGGACCAATAATCATGAGATAATGCTTAACACACAATGAAAATTTAAGGTAATCTTTGTGAATGTGGTATGAGACCACATAGAGATATAATCCTGCGGTGGCCGTACAACAAATGTGAACTAATATGTGTACCAGAAAACCCATTTGATCACCGTGCGAGTTGCAAAAAAATTTAGGCATGCGGCAAATGCAACAAGGGCTAAAGAGATCTGTAAAGGCATCCTACAGTGTTGAAATACGGAAGGTTCGTGCATGCCCATTATCGATATCACTAGGAAGGTAAGTAATCACAGGAGTCGCAGTGAAATGAAATCAGCAAATAGGCACGAACATGGGCATCGATGAACTCTGATTCTGATGGTGTGGAAAATACCTGAATTGGAGCACCTTACCAAAGAAATGCAACTCAATAGCTGCTTAATACCAATAAACTGAGTTGACATGTAGTCTGGTGAGCACAGAGCCGTCAAAGCAACAAGTACAGGATGCAACGTGTGCAACTCCATCACAGCATCATATCAGTATAGAGCCTACATAACATTATTTGTATAAGCAGTTGTCCAATGAACTTAACTCATGAAAGTTGTACAGGAAGAGAGCAGATTGTAATCAGAATAATTTCCTAAATTTTTTTTCTCCCTCTTTTTAACCAAATATGTTTTCATGCTCAACATGCCTTAGGTACATCATAGTGTCCATATCATGTGGCACAGCAATTGCGTATGGTTTGCCTTTATTCATAAGCATAATCGCCAGCCATACTGTCGTGTTCAGTCGACCGATTCATCGCACAGATACTTATTGCAGGCATAGTGCACATAGCCAAAAGGGAAAAAAAATGACTAGGAACGTACTCTCGAAGTGAAAGCTGCCACGAAAGTATATAGATATTTTCACAGTTTACCCAGTGCCCTCGAGCACCTATATCAGCACAAAGCGCAAACCGCAGAATAGTCGCAAGTAACCCGAAAGCCGTGCAGCTATATCGTCGTTTCGCGTGCGTACAATGTCGTTTTCAAAGGGCTAGGCGCACGCACGGCATTTTTCAAGCACAGTACACACACGAACCGCGATCAACTCAAGCGATCGACGAACACGCCGTGGAAACAACGTCACACGCTCGTTTCTGTCGCGGTCACTGCAACCAGCGGAACAGGTGCGACTAGCTGGCACAAAGTGACTTTCAGCATTTGGAAAACGCATTGTGTGACGAACTTTGCAGACGCGAAAAGTTCTCTTCCTTGCTAGGAGGCACTCGCTCAAATAGTAAACACTTTCGCAACACATGCACGGGCACTTTACAATGCGCTGCGGAGCAGACTCGTGCGCACGATGATCACCGTAAACAGCTGTTACTGTCCGTCGCCCGTGAAGATCTTCGCGGGTATAAGAAGTACTAGCGATGTTCACGACAACATATCTTTTCAGCTCAGTGCACGGTGGTGCAGATGATCCTAGACACGGGGAAAACCTATCACCGTCGACAGAACACTAGTACTAGTAACGAGCGCAAAGTATTTTGCGGCAAAGCATCAACCACCACCTACGCTTCCGCTTCGCTTGTCATTGATTGATTTATTTATTTATTGGAAGGGAAAGGCGCGGTAACTGCCTCACTTGTTTTCTGTGGACACCGCAACCGCGCCGTAAGGGAAGGGAGGAAGGTGGGAGTGAAAGTGGAAAGAGAGAAAGAGGAGCCGTAGTGGAGGGCTACGGAGTAATTTCGACCACCTGGGGATCTTTAACGTGCGCTGACATCGCACAGCACACGGACGCATCTTCGTTTCGGCTTGCCACTCCTCTGGCGACCATGTTGACCTGTCGAGATCGAGGAGGAGAAGCCGGTCACGGCCCCTATAGAGCAGCCAATAGCTGCAATCCGGTCTTTGCGATGGAGTCTTCTTTTATGTGGGCCCTGCGGACAACTGACCAGTCGTTGTAGGGCGGGCGCACACATACGTACGGGGTCAAAAAGAGAACGTACAGCGGCCTCTATCGCTGCAAACCTCACAGTTTTCCCTCTATGACTAGATTCAGGCTATGCTTAAACCCTCCCAATTTTCATGCTTGCAACTGCCGAGTGGCGAAAAGGAAACAGATGAAGCAGTGAAAGCATGCATGCAGTGGCCTGTATGCGTTGCCGAGAACATGCGCATGCGACGGAAGAGCGGAGCCGATGATTAAAGAAGAGCTATAGATCTTGGTTGCGAAGCAATATGCTTTATTAGCAGACGGTTATTTAAATCACACACACTCCTGGCTGCTAGGTCTCGGTCCACCAGCCATCTGGTGCTTTTCCGCGGTGCCTGGGCCATCGCTCTTAGGTTGGAGCCCCGCTGGGACGCGCGGCAGTATGTCACCCTCAACAATATTTAACCTGCGAAGCAGCTGCTGCAACTTCCTCAGCTCTTGATCCTTTTGGATTGCCAGATGGACGTGGCGTGGCTGAATGATGGTTTTATGATCCTGCAGCGCGGCATCGCGGCCAAGCTCCAATAACTCTGCCGCCATATACTCCATCACTGCTGCAATATAGACGGGGGCTAGGGCTCCCACGCGCTGGCGATGGTGTATTTTCTTCAACATTCTGTGCGCGCGCTTGACTGAAAACAGTAAATCCGCCCGGGCTGAGCGAGATTTGCGCTTCATCGGTGAATATTCCATTCCGGCTGGCTGGTTCTCCATGGTATGGGCCTGCGCGCGCATGCAAGAGTGAACGGTCAACTGCAGCCGCAGTGGAGGCGTACTATGGATAGACAACAGCAAATTTAGGCACAGAAAAAGGCGGTGCAATCTGGAACGTAGCTACGTGCGACATCCTTACCCTTGCATTGCAAAGACGACCATTCGTTCCTTATAATAGGGTAAAAGATATCGCAGGGCATTAATTGGTTCACTAAAGAAACATGTCCTGTGAACTGCTTACTAAAGAGGTATAACAAACAAATGCGCTTGTAATTCATTTACGCATAGCAGTAGAGTGTGACATATCTAAACGTGAAAGGAGAGGAGTCCGCGGGAGCAGCCTACCTTGTCCGGTGAGATGGAGGGCGATATTCTGCGTAGTTTCTCTTTATACTGGTGCAATGATTGTGGGCGCGTAACCCTAGCGCTGGGATTTTTGCTGGTGCGGAAGTCACATGGGAGGCAGGCTCCTTTCCCAGGTTCCCGTGCGCTCTGGTATGATGATGATGATGTGCTCAGTCGTAACTGCATATGCCAACGGCGGGGGATTGGCCAGTGTGCATTGCAGATGCAAAACACTCATAGACAAGGAGTGGAGTATTGGGATAATTTTGTATCCTGAACAAGAATTTGAACAAAAAATAAAGTAAGGAACAGAGAAAACAGCGAATTCTCCTTCTATCGGAGTAATGGATGTAATGTAATTAAATTGTCGTGAACAGAATTGCACGCTGGTTACCTGGCGTATCCCTCGGCGCTTGTCTTGAAGAACAGGAAACCGGGATAGATGAAAGCCTAGCCGAGGGAGATGAATACCAAGTAACCGAAGAAAAGCGAACCGCCGGCAGGAGAGGTTGTTGTTGTTGTTGTTCTCCTCTAATGTGATGGCACATACCCACACAGGGGGATCGGCCAAGAATTGGGGTGCAGAGATATTAGATTTTGAGATGTATAACTAAATCGGAGAGGTTTCGCAAAAAAAATGTAGATCACGTTAGCTTTCTTTTCTTCGATGTTTCGTTATCATGCAGCGCCCCCCATCGCTACAGTTAGTTGCTGAAGTTGGAGCTGCAGACGGCACCAGTCGATTAGAGGTATATAGAGTACCAGATTATGTTCATTCGTTCCAGCTCTGCGCGATTGGTCGACTTCTCAGCTCTGGTACGCCAAACTACTGATTTGTGCAAACTATATAACCGTGGTCGAGCAACCGTAGGAAGGGCTCCGTCTGTCGTCAGTGCAGCAAATTTTCTTCACTGCACCATTAAACCGCGCTGTTGTATTGAAGGCGAGCGTCTAGTTTAAGCTAATCGCTTTGTACGTTTCGCGGAAACGCCTCCTTTGCCGCGGACGCCGGCCGGATATAATCCTGATTCGTCAACAGAGTTAGGACATGGTTAGGATGCCTAAACCACATGACCTGGCGCGGGAATTTCAAACACCCCCATTGAAATTTTGCGCGAATTGAGGAGGATCCAAACAAAGCCACAATTGGCGGGGTGGTTCCTCTAGAAGGGGTACTTCATAAAATTGACGAAATTAAATAATATCAATCTGTCGTCATTTGGCTTCGAACCCAGGCCCTTCGGATACCATGCAGTCAAGCAACTGTTAACCCATAGTAGTATATGGCATGAAGGGCCATTGGTACCAAGCGTGTTAGAGGCCACCTATAGTTAACGTGTTGTGGCTCGTATAACTTACTAAAATGTGGTTGTTACATGTATTGATGTTGTAGTAATATAATTTTTTTAAATTATACAAGTTAAACAAAAAATAAAAATTTCGATATGAAGAGGTGGCGTTAAAGGGGTCATGACAGCTAACATTTGAGCCATGGTGGAAGAAATAGAGGTGCTCCAACGGCGAGGCCGCGCTGCAGCGAGCGCGCGGCCGCTTAGTGTGACCGGAAGAGAGGCCAGCCGCTAGGGGCAGCACTTGTTCTTGGGGCCATCCTCTCCGCCGGTTCTGCTGGTGTGCCCGTGTGCCTATGAAGCACCGGCGCGCGCGCTGATAATTTTGCACTTAAGGCAGCATTAATAGGCCCTAACACTTAGATATTTATTTTGCGATATTTACACCCCAACTTCTGAGCAGACAGAAACTTTCGTAACGCTGAATAAACAAATAAATCCATTTGTGCGCGGTCAGTTTATCGTGCTGTGAACAGTTCCGTAGATCGTCAGACTTGCAGTACCTTAAAGGGAATGTAGTATGCGCTGCAGCAATGTCGGACTACGTGAAAAGCTTGTCGGAATCTGATAAACAGCGCTACAATGAAAAGCTGTTGATTTATGGCGGTGTGCACCCGGACTCATTTGTTATGCCTGAACACATTGAGAAGTCCTCCGGACTGACGCGGGGCGCTCTGCCACCATTGGGCATGGGAAACATTGTTGTGTATTTGATTTTTTCACCAAGTCGCTTTACTGCAGAGACTGTCCAGGCATAAGTTCCTGAAGGCATACAATAACTTTTAGGCAGGTGGGTGCGCGCAAGGTCATGAACGTGCATATATGCTAGTTAATTATTTTCTCGTTTATTTTCTTTTTCCCCGTGGTATCGCTATGGTTCTAATAGACCGTTATGGGCTTTCTGTGGGGTTTCCCCGCCTTTTTTTTTTCTCTTTCAGTATGGCGCAGATCATGCAGCGCGTGCACGGACGTAGGAATATAAAGCCTCTCAAAATGTTGGCTTACGACTTGCTAACCACATGCATGTATGGCGACGCAACAACATATGCATTCATTTTAATACTTACCGCTTCTACTTAGCCACGATCAGTGTTTTCAGAACGGAATGACGTCGTTCCCGTTATTTTGCGTTTTATTCTTCTCAATAACTAAATGCGCCCTGTCTCGACGGCATCAATACTTCCTTACGCGGCTCATGCGCGTTGCCAGCACAATTGGAATGTTTTTTTTTGTTGGTTTTTTTCTTCAGCCAAGCAACATTATGCCGGTTCGTGGTACAAGACGTGAACATAAAAAAAAAAAAGAAAAAAGGGGCTTGGGCGACTCGCCTCCTAGACCTGGGGGCTCGTATGGAAACGCGCCGTACATTTATTTTTGGTAAATATGCTTTGCAGAGATGTCAGACGTGAAATGTTGTTGCATACTGAAAATAATGCACTGGCGCTTAACAAACGAATGCTTTCGCAGGCACAAAGTCAGCTTCTTTGCGTACCGTTCTTTACATATATTTTTTTATAGGCCACGCTACTGCAGTCCTTTTCTAACTCAGATTCCAGACAACGAGGGGTTTTAAAAGTAGATTGCCTCCGGAATGACGAAGAATACTTCGTCACACACTTCTTCAAAGCACTAACCAACGTAACGACCGGCCACCACTTCTGGTGCTCTACGAAATGAGAAAAATGTTGCGGTAGGTTACGTTTACATGCGTTTCCATGAGTCGCCCTCCCAACTCGCACCCGCATACGTTTCGCGGTGTTTTAAAAACACAATTCGCCTCAGTGATGAGATCTCATACGTTCATGATCTATCCTAGGATGTTCATGATTGCTCTGTGTCGAATAACGATATCATAGGTGCCTCGTGAAATGAGAAAACTGCTTTGAGATCTTTCGGTTCCACGTATTCCTGAGGGCGCTAACCCTACTTTTCACCTCTAGTCGGCCGAGTCTGGAGACAAAAACGCCACCGCATCGTGCTTACATCACGGATCGGTGCTGGTCTATATAGATACGCTTGAATCCATAGTACTATATTTCACTGATTCCTAATCTGCGCCATTTAAAAAGAAGTTTATGATTCAGAAATTTATCGGAAGCCTTCGCGAAGTCCACACAGACCACGTTATAATACCTGCTGACATTCGTCTATCCCCTTACAAAAATCGTTCACTGTTTCAATCAACGGCGTCACTGTTGACACGCCGGTCCGAAAACCCTGCTGGAATGGACACAATAGGTCGTTTATTTCCAAAAAATGAAGGATGTGTTTAGCTCTTAAGTGTTCAAAAACCATGCAACATACGGAAGTGAGTGAAACCGGTCTATAGTTCTTTGCGAGAAGTCGATTACTGCCTTTAAAAACCGGAAATTTTATTGCGCTGCGCCAGTCATTAGGTAAAGAATGATACTGCCATGACTTTTCAAATAAAATTTGCAATTAAGAGGACAACCCCTCAGCATACCGTTCAAGGAATTCCGTCGGTATTTCATCGGGGCCGCACGATGTCTTCGGCTCCAGAGACAGCAGCTGCTGACAAATGCCCCCCATGTTGATGCAAATGTTGTGCATCGAGTATGGCAACGTGCAAGTTGTAGTATTATCACTCTCAATTTGATCGTTATTCGTACTAAAAGACCGACTGGGAGAGGTCAATAAACAGCTAGGTTTGCAATTTCATTTGTATCAGTTACTTAATCGTCCCCATCCATTACGTGTTCGATTGCGCTCTTCCTAGCTGAAAAATATCGCCAGAAATTTTCCGGTGAGTTTTTGAGGAAGTTAGTGTCGATTCAATAACTTTTTTTTTTTCGAATCTAGTAACGCTGTTTTGAGCTTCTTTTTGGTGCTTGAAAGCTCTGCCGCCTTTTTTTTTTTCTTTCGTAGCCTTTTTAACTTTTGCTCTAGTTACCCCAGGATTGAGCCGCTTCGATTTCTTTCAGTGAGTAGGATCTATTTTATCAATGCAAATATTTTTGTGTGCCCTTGAAAGGTTGCCACAATTCCTCGACACTTTCACGCACGGGTTGATGCATTTGCTAACTGATTTAATTTCGCTTCTAAGACGTCTAAGATAGACGTGTCGTCTGCCCGGCTGTAATCTTTGACACGTATTGAAACGTGCGATTTTTTACGAACTTGTGAGTACAACAGCGCATTCAAATAGATCATCTTGCGGTCAGATAAACCCGGCTCGACAGAAACAGAGTGGTCTGCCACTTTGCTAGATAAAAAAATAGCCAAGCCCAACAATGACTGGGACCTTTATGCAACCTTTGTAAAATCCTTCACTATTTGCTTAAGGTTACGCGCAAACACAACTTTTATCGCTTTGTCCGCATTGCTTATTTCAACATTACATATTGATAAAGTTTCCCAATTAATATGTGGCAAATTAAAGTCACCAGCCATTATTAGTCTGGTTTCTCATTTACATGAGAGTTAAGGAACAAAAGCAATTCATTCTAAAATTCAGGATATCTAGAAGATGGCCTGTGCACATTACCTACTAAATGCGCAACGTTCCCACAAGAAACCTTTGCGCGGGGAAAACAAATATCCGCCCGAACCAAGAGGGCCAATGATGGCTGTCAATGCACAAGAATTCGCTGCGTGAAGCGCACTTCTTCACACTTGCTATAAAAATTAATTCTCGTCTTCCCCACTGCCCAACTTTTCTGCTCCGTTCAATGGAGAAGGTGCACGGTGCCGTTTCCGCTGGCGCTATTCGAAGGCGTTCAGCAGCTGTCAGGCCCCTGACAGCTCCGCTGCTCTAGCAGAGGATTCTTATTACCTGAATTCAATGACCGCTTAACTGGTTATGGGACAGCTTTAGATTTTTTTCTTCCATAGCAGCAACAACAATGGTGTAGCCAGTGTACGTCGTCGTCGCAGTAGCCAACTTCAACGACGGGCTGATTCAGTGCTTTCCTTCCGATTCAGTGAGTGTAATACCTCCAGTTAAACTCATCAGAGCCAGACTGCAGAGTATGTTAAATAAATAAATGAACGTAATACTAACGCTCAACTAAACTGCCTAGGAAAGCATCCTACAGCAACAATTCAATGCGGATTATCCCACTTATTGCGTCACGCGGCCCGTCTAGAGGCGGCACCGCGTTATGTCCTCGCGCCCATACTGCGGATAAGATCCTTGGTCCGTGGCCACGGCAGTCGACCGCCTTTAAGGCATACAGGGCGCTGTTTATTTTCCTAACAGTCACCGGCTTGTGTGACAAACTCTGACTGTGCTCCACATCCCTTTTCTCTTCCCCTCTGTAATCCCCTTATCCCTTTTCCCCAGTGTAGGGTAGCCAACCGGACGCCTTTCTGCTTAACATCCCTGCCTTCTATCCTCGTTCCTATATAAATATCTATCTACTTTAATGTTCGGAACACAATACTGAAACAACATTTGCTTGCAACAATAAAGTAATGTTTATGATGCAACATGAAACATTATTATAACATTCAAACGTCCACCTCTATTGAATGTTCTACTAATATTGTTTGTATGTGGCAAAACGGTAGGCAACCTTCAGGCAGCTCAGAAAACAATTTTATAACATTATTCTAATGTTCGGTGCTACCTGGGACGTGATCTCTTGCACTTTTCCTTCCACCTTGCTCCCTTCCCTCAGGTCTGACAGATACTGAGCCTTTCCTGTCTTATAAACCAACTTACAATTTACAAGAAAATAATTTGAAAACGTGACCTTGACCTGGTTAGGTACGTGTCCGCAATTCTGTCGTGTCCACCCAGAAGTATAAGGAGCCTTCGTCTCCCAAAACTTAACTTAAAGAAAATTTATGAAAAAAAAAAAAAAAAAGGATTGAAAAGGCGGTGGTAAAGGCGCTCGCTTTTCGACCAGTTCCGCAAGCCTGCGGTCCGCAGGTTTTCTGTCCGCTTGCAGACGTGGTGCGGAAGAGGTGTTGTACGATAATGTTGCCGACTGCCGGTCAACCGGACGGTCAACCGGACGAGCGTCCCGCTTGGCGAGCCCTGGCATCGCCTTCTTTCAAATAACATGCATGTTCCCTCAGACGAAGGTCAAAGGTGACATGCAACCCATGCTGCGGGGTGGCGAGGTGCTGCCGATTTCGGCATCATGGCGCAGTTCACTTGCCTCGGCTCTCGTCATCTGCCAAATGAGTAGCGCTGCAGTAGAGTTCTTGAGTGCTTACACGGACACCGCCGTATATTTGAATTGGCTTTTGCTCGCAAGCATAGTAACTCCCGCTGCAATAATTCGGTCTGTCCATTTCCTGACTTTTCCAGTATTCCTTCGCTGATTTATCTAGATGTTCCTGTGCCGATTTTAAACAGAGCACTGCCGAATGCAACGTGCATTCATAGTTCGACGACCGATGAGCACGATTGCTGCTATTGACGAAGCCTTTTTGTGTTATTGTTTTGCGGACGCAAGTCAGCCAAATAGATCTAGTTATAGTTGCAGAAGTAGGACATACTGGTCCTGTTGATGCCAAGGTATATGTACGAGTGCAGTGAGGATAAAAGACGAGAGTCTGCAATGCCGACATGCACCAGGCATTAAAATCAGAAATGTTGAAAGAAACATTAAAAAAAGAATGATATGACGGTTGTGCCATGTATACAGAAAACGGCTACAAATAAAAAAAATATGTAGTGAAGCTTGAACCAGTGAAACCTAGGAAAGATAAATTATGGGAGAGGATCAAATTATGAAAAGCCTCACATGTTAACAAGTGCAAGCTCTTTCGACTTCCACCACATCAATATGGGGCAGAGTTGTGAAATGGAAACGGACAGACACAACAGCATTGCCCGAAGAGAAAAATAGCTCTCACAACTGACTGATTCTTTGCATACAGTTCAGTGCTGCAACATGCAAGGTAAAGCATGAGCACTTCGGCATGAAACATGTATAGCTATTGCTATGTGGGAATAGAGGCAGGGTAATTATTGTGCAGGCCAGTAATTAAAGTTCTTACATCAGCTGCAGTTTGCCCTGTTTGTTACTACATGCTTGTTCCACTGGGCTCTCTTTGGGGTGCTGCTTTATGAAAGCATATTGATGTCGGGTGAAAGCAACTTATTTTCATCTGACAAATGTTTGTGCAATAAAACGCATTCTTTTAATTATAGAGTTCCAGAAACCAAACACAAGCATATTGTGTGATGTACTTACTTAAACAGAAGGTGGCTGCAACATTAACACACCTAAATAAAAATGGAGTGTGTTAGCTTTCAAAAAGTTCATGTGCCCTAGCCTAGTGAATTAATCCAGCTGTGGGCCGTAAACCATGCCTGGCCTAATCTGGTGTTTCATTATAGACCTTTTAATGATTAAGACTATATATTTAATATTTAAGTTATCGGCTTCAAGGACAATTAGTATCGGCTTCAAGGACAAGGAAGTAGTAAACCGTCTTCCAAAATAGCTGACAGAAATGTTTGCACCAAGGTGCCTGCTATTTTATGTAATTTTTTTCACGATCTCAAACAGCAAAAAGTCCAATAAAGAAAGCGTCTGCATGACAGCTATTCCACTTCAATGTCCCTAAACGTGACTCAGAGAACTAAATCGGCTTTTGTCAGAAGTGCTCTTCATGGTGTGGCTTTCCATGATATGGAGGAGAGATATGTGTGAGCAGCAAGTCACATGGTAGCTCAGTTTGGAAGCCAGTGAATTAAGTTAAGGAAATCATACCTTGATGCAAACAGTGTGGGTAGCTGCTTTTCAAGACTATCTAAAACTTTAGAATTGATGCTTTGCTCCTGGGGCCAATAAATAAATGTCACTAATTAGTTTTAGTAACGCAGAATAATCATGGCAAATCGAAAGCCACTGGAGACTAACTACAGAGCTATCAACTCTAAACAGTTCTAGGTTGGCTTTTTTTAGCCTAGACCACTCTACCTAATGTAAAGTTTGATTAAATGTAGCTGGGATAATTGGAATGCATGATTTGCTGGCATAAAGACGGGTAAGCTTTCCTCTTGGGGCCACTTTCAAGTGAAACGGTCGTGATGCAGCTGTGGAACAGTGATAGGGTAGAAGCTGATGCCCCCCCCCCCCCCCCCTTCAGAAGCCTTTTAGCAAGTAAAATTTCACTCTGGTCATTTTTCAAATCAAGATACAAAGCCTTTGGAAGCAGCACACTTTTATTCAAGCTATAATATTGTAAGGTAAATATAGAAATGATTATGCATGAATATTGCCCACATAACCATTGTTTGCAAAGCATCAGTTAAGGTAAAACATTTACTTTGTTTGCCCTTTATTGTTCAGCAACAAAGCACATGGCATTGTTTGACAAATAAAGAGTAATCAAGGAAATTGTTTCTATTTTTTTTTATTAAAAGGAAGACCTTTTGCTCCCCCTAGAACCAATCCCTGGGGCTGCCACCACCGTGTTATACAAAGGACTGATTACTAATACTCGGCACATATTATATCAACATGTCATGCATGACATGGACCGTCATGCTTTGCCAGGTGATAGTTGTGATGTAGATTTAAGGTTGCTATACAAGGAAAACAGATCTCCACTTTGGTCATATTTCACATTGAAAACACATAACACAACATGTAACAATGTTCTCTTAAATACACTAGCAGATATTCAGCAGCCTGTTCTGCAGCCTTTTCATCTACAATGACAAAACCTTTACTTCCAACATCTGCTTGCACTCTAGTGACAGGCCTCAAGAAGTGGCTCCATCAACAGTACTATTTAGAATTTTGTCCGATAGGCCTCTTCAGTGACATAGTGAAGAATGCTTATTGCATTTGTCACTGCTGTTAGATGGATTCAAGCACTATGTGAGTTGCACTTTTGTCTCTAGAAATCAACTGCACAAGATACATTGTGCTCAATATGAAATGAAGTGCCATTCTTGATTGTCAATTTAATGCATTCCTTATACAGGTTGGTAATGTACTGAGACTAAGTACATGGGTAGAGTCAGTATATATAACATTTCAGTCATATGCAATGCTTACATAGTGTTGCAGTCTCTTATCAGATGCTCTGTATTGGAAGTGGGTGCATGCGCTTGGGATTATGATCAGAATAAGCAACATGAAATGCTCTATGTGCCATGGATGTCTACTGTTTGCTTACCAGGCATATAAAAAGCTGACCTCATTATTCATGGTCACATGACTTTTCTCTGGATAGCCAGAGTATAAGGTGGAACCACTGAGGAGAGACATACTGAGTATTTTTATCTTAGAGTGCCGCAATAAGTTGCAAATGTCAACAAACACTTGGAAGCCCCCAAACGAAAGTAAAAGTGGTGCTTCCAACTTGTAACTATACTAACATCTTGATATGTGTTGATGCCTATTTTTAGCCTAAATCCATTCTTGTAGATTGGCTTTGCAATTGGCTTTACAATTGGCTCAATTTTCAGGTTCTGACTGGCTAAGGCATAAAATTGGGAGCTATGCATCTACTAAAATTGGAAGTTATGTGTCTACAAGCCCTTCAGGTGTTGACTGGTCGAAGCATACAATTGGATGCAAGGTGTTCACAAGGCCCCTACTGTTCAAACCTTCAGTCATATCTAGTCACTAGGAGCAGGTTAGCTACTGAGATTTCTAACGAATGCAAAAAGCCTCCCCTTTACGGCGTTCAATGGCCTAAATGAATTCTTTCTAATGGGGCCTCCAAGCATAAAAAAGGCAGATATTGATATTCATTTTCCAGGCACTAGGTACAAGTTATTCTATTGGGGTCTATTCATTTCATTTCATTTCTTCTAGATATGCAATAAGTGCTGGCATGGCAATGCAGGTGAAAGCAATGCAATGGCATTGCAGGTGACTGGGGCTGTGCCCCCGATTTACAGCCGAACTTTGGAATGCCCCTTAATAAACCACAAAATGAAAAGCTGGCATAAAGAAAAAGTAACTCTAAAACACAGTAAGCAATGTATGCAGACCACAATGAATAGAAAAAAAAAATACAGAAGCAGAACCTTAGAAACTGCATGCAGACAGTAGAAAATAAAAAAATAACTCCACAAAACCAAAAAGTAACTAAGCCATATATCACTGATGGGGCAGCATCACATTTCTGAAAGATAATGTGCAGCTTCGCACACTACCAGCTGTTCTTGTCAGCTGTTTGCAATAAAGGAAAACACAAACTATGTGGAAATATTAGTTCTCATTTTTTTTTCCAGTGAACAGAAGGAAGTGAGTAAAATATTATAAAAAGAAAGATGGAGAGGTCAGCTAGCAAAGCATAACCTTTGGCTACAGATAATGTTTTGCGCTCACTCTGGCAGCAATAACTGCAAATGAATAGGGCATTACCAGCAGCGAGTTCATTTTAGCACAATGAAAACATGGCATGAGTGACAAGCCTTTGGAAGATACAGTAGCCATGCTTTGTGGTTACTACAAGAAAACCTGCCATTTCAAACAGAATTTGCAAAAGCATATTTCCAGAATGAAATCTATGATGCCAGAGAATAAAATGAAATATTAAGCCGTTTAAGTGTATGCACAGCATGTATCCGGATGTTCTCTCATAGATTTACAGTGATATTTCTGGTTTCCTGACAAGTAAAAATCATATAGGTGGGTGTAATAGTGATTCTCTTTCCAAAACCACAAGCCAAAAGAGAACACTGCTAATTACTGAGTGATGTCTTTACTTTCAATACCTAAATCTTTCTGAAGTGATGTTGGTTGCCGACTAGTGACATCTGCAACCTAATATAGCTTCTTATATTGTTAGTTTGCTTTCCAAAGAACAAATTAGGTGTAATATCAACAAGCATCAAAAACATGGAAAAGTCAAGTTGTAGTTAGGCAAAGTAAAACCGAGGAAAAAGAAAGGGCAGTGGTGGCTTGCATCGTTTACTGGCATCCTTTGCTGAGTCTTGAAGTTTGCCTCTTTTAAGTTATTGATCAAGCATTAACTTCATTTAAAACTATCTTGGCTATGCATTCTTGTATGTGTTCAATTCCCATAGTAACTGAGGGATTACTGGCAAGACAAGCTTTGAGGCCAATGTATGGTGAAGTGGGTAACTATATAGTGTGCATTACAAGTATACGTACACATTGCTTCCTGTACTTTGTCCTGTCGTCACTCTGGTTAAGGGCTTGATCCGAGTGCACTGTAGGGATAGCTTGTGGAAAACCAAAATAAAAAATTGCATGATGAGACAAGGAGAACACCAAGAATTTCTACTTAGTACAATGACATTTATTGTTTTCTACTGTCCTTATCCTTTAGCAGTGTTTCTGCCAGCTCCGCAGGACCCATTTTATTGTGTTGTGTAAAAGTATGAGGAACAGGTTAAGCCGACATATTTTTCACTACACAAACTTCTGTTATATGAACACAATGTTAAAATTATCTTTCACGCCTTCCAGAAAGAAATGTCCTTCTTGAGTCCCACAGTTTAAAAACACACAGCCTGGCTGTTTGTGTCATTACCATAACTAAAAATGAAATAAGTTAATATATATAGCTATGTCTCGTTAACACAGAGCCTGATAATATGAACACGAACGACTGATTGGCAAACAGTGTTTTTTGTGAACGAAACTTTCAATGCATTTACACTTCATCAACATGGAAGTTTGCACATTACTGCTACTGTGGTAGCGAAGTTTATAATATAGCGTGTGAGGGCTTTTAAGGGTCATTGTATTTGAGTAGAAAAGTAAAACAGACTGAATTACATGGCTGTTACTCCGTGAAACTGCCATCATACCGTTCATTGCACTGTGCACAATATATTTGTGAACCCATTAACTGTGAGGCACATTGAGTTTTTCAGCTCACACTCTCTGGTTCCCAAATCAGTTCTTTTTGTTATGTTAAAATAGTCAGCAGTAAGTCACCACTGCAAGGCAGCTTGGCAGCTCATTTGAATTAAGCTGCCCGCTTAGATTGTATCATTCTTTTAGAACCTTATATATGCTTTCCTGCAATACTAAGGCAACACTCTGCAAAAGTGCAAAGCAGAGCTGAGAATCTATGAATGCAAGCAGCAAAACCAATCCAAGCAGAAAAGGAATGAATTCAGATTAAGCTACAGGTGACCTCAGTGTCAACAAGCCAGAAGTTGTATACTATCCCTCAGGGCTTACAGGATGGACCAATAATCATGAGATAATGCTTAACACACAATGAAAATTTAAGGTAATCTTTGTGAATGTGGTATGAGACCACATAGAGATATAATCCTGCGGTGGCCGTACAACAAATGTGAACTAATATGTGTACCAGAAAACCCATTTGATCACCGTGCGAGTTGCAAAAAAATTTAGGCATGCGGCAAATGCAACAAGGGCTAAAGAGATCTGTAAAGGCATCCTACAGTGTTGAAATACGGAAGGTTCGTGCATGCCCATTATCGATATCACTAGGAAGGTAAGTAATCACAGGAGTCGCAGTGAAATGAAATCAGCAAATAGGCACGAACATGGGCATCGATGAACTCTGATTCTGATGGTGTGGAAAATACCTGAATTGGAGCACCTTACCAAAGAAATGCAACTCAATAGCTGCTTAATACCAATAAACTGAGTTGACATGTAGTCTGGTGAGCACAGAGCCGTCAAAGCAACAAGTACAGGATGCAACGTGTGCAACTCCATCACAGCATCATATCAGTATAGAGCCTACATAACATTATTTGTATAAGCAGTTGTCCAATGAACTTAACTCATGAAAGTTGTACAGGAAGAGAGCAGATTGTAATCAGAATAATTTCCTAAATTTTTTTTCTCCCTCTTTTTAACCAAATATGTTTTCATGCTCAACATGCCTTAGGTACATCATAGTGTCCATATCATGTGGCACAGCAATTGCGTATGGTTTGCCTTTATTCATAAGCATAATCGCCAGCCATACTGTCGTGTTCAGTCGACCGATTCATCGCACAGATACTTATTGCAGGCATAGTGCACATAGCCAAAAGGGAAAAAAAATGACTAGGAACGTACTCTCGAAGTGAAAGCTGCCACGAAAGTATATAGATATTTTCACAGTTTACCCAGTGCCCTCGAGCACCTATATCAGCACAAAGCGCAAACCGCAGAATAGTCGCAAGTAACCCGAAAGCCGTGCAGCTATATCGTCGTTTCGCGTGCGTACAATGTCGTTTTCAAAGGGCTAGGCGCACGCACGGCATTTTTCAAGCACAGTACACACACGAACCGCGATCAACTCAAGCGATCGACGAACACGCCGTGGAAACAACGTCACACGCTCGTTTCTGTCGCGGTCACTGCAACCAGCGGAACAGGTGCGACTAGCTGGCACAAAGTGACTTTCAGCATTTGGAAAACGCATTGTGTGACGAACTTTGCAGACGCGAAAAGTTCTCTTCCTTGCTAGGAGGCACTCGCTCAAATAGTAAACACTTTCGCAACACATGCACGGGCACTTTACAATGCGCTGCGGAGCAGACTCGTGCGCACGATGATCACCGTAAACAGCTGTTACTGTCCGTCGCCCGTGAAGATCTTCGCGGGTATAAGAAGTACTAGCGATGTTCACGACAACATATCTTTTCAGCTCAGTGCACGGTGGTGCAGATGATCCTAGACACGGGGAAAACCTATCACCGTCGACAGAACACTAGTACTAGTAACGAGCGCAAAGTATTTTGCGGCAAAGCATCAACCACCACCTACGCTTCCGCTTCGCTTGTCATTGATTGATTTATTTATTTATTGGAAGGGAAAGGCGCGGTAACTGCCTCACTTGTTTTCTGTGGACACCGCAACCGCGCCGTAAGGGAAGGGAGGAAGGTGGGAGTGAAAGTGGAAAGAGAGAAAGAGGAGCCGTAGTGGAGGGCTACGGAGTAATTTCGACCACCTGGGGATCTTTAACGTGCGCTGACATCGCACAGCACACGGACGCATCTTCGTTTCGGCTTGCCACTCCTCTGGCGACCATGTTGACCTGTCGAGATCGAGGAGGAGAAGCCGGTGACGTCCCCTATAGAGCAGCCAATAGCTGCAATCCGGTCTTTGCGATGGAGTCTTCTTTTATGTGGGCCCTGCGGACCACTGACCAGTCGTTGTAGGGCGGGCGCACACATACGTACGGGGTCAAAAAGAGAACGTACAGCGGCCTCTATCGCTGCAAACCTCACAGTTTTCCCTCTATGACTAGATTCAGGCTATGCTTAAACCCTCCCAATTTTCATGCTTGCAACTGCCGAGTGGCGAAAAGGAAACAGATGAAGCAGTGAAAGCATGCATGCAGTGGCCTGTATGCGTTGCCGAGAACATGCGCATGCGACGGAAGAGCGGAGCCGATGATTAAAGAAGAGCTATAGATCTTGGTTGCGAAGCAATATGCTTTATTAGCAGACGGTTATTTAAATCACACACACTCCTGGCTGCTGGGTCTCGGTCCACCAGCCATCTGGTGCTTTTCCGCGGTGCCTGGGCCATCGCTCTTAGGTTGGAGCCCCGCTGGGACGCGCGGCAGTATGTCACCCTCAACAATAGTTAACCTGCGAAGCAGCTGCTGCAACTTCCTCAGCTCTTGATCCTTTTGGATTGCCAGATGGACGTGGCGTGGCTGAATGATGGTTTTCTGATCCTGCAGCGCGGCATCGCGGCCAAGCTCCAATAACTCTGCCGCCATATACTCCATCACTGCTGCAATATAGACGGGGGCTAGGGCCCCCACGCGCTGGCGATGGTGTATTTTCTTCAACATTCTGTGCGCGCGCTTGACTGAAAACAGTAAATCCGCCCGGGCTGAGCGAGATTTGCGCTTCATCGGTGAATATTCCATTCCAGCTGGCTGGTTCTCCATGGTATGGGCCTGCGCGCGCATGCAAGAGTGAACGGTCAACTGCAGCCGCAGTGGAGGCGTACTATGGATAGACAACAGCAAATTTAGGCACAGAAAAAGGCGGTGCAATCTGGAACGTAGCTACGTGCGACATCCTTACCCTTGCATTGCAAAGACGACCATTCGTTCCTTATAATAGGGTAAAAGATATCGCAGGGCATTAATTGGTTCACTAAGGAAACATGTCCTGTGAACTGCTTACTAAAGAGGTATAACAAACAAATGCGCTTGTAATTCATTTACGCATAGCAGTAGAGTGTGACATATCTAAACGTGAAAGGAGAGGAGTCCGCGGGAGCAGCCTACCTTGTCCGGTGAGATGGAGGGCGATATTCTGCGTAGTTTCTCTTTATACTGGTGCAATGATTGTGGGCGCGTAACCCTAGCGCTGGAATTTTTGCTGGTGCGGAAGTCACATGGGAGGCAGGCTCCTTTCCCAGGTTCCCGTGCGCTCTGGTATGATGATGATGATGTGCTCAGTCGTAACTGCATATGCCAACGGCGGGGGATTGGCCAGTGTGCATTGCAGATGCAAAACACTCATAGACAAGGAGTGGAGTATTGGGATAATTTTGTATCCTGAACAAGAATTTGAACAAAAAATAAAGTAAGGAACAGAGAAAACAGCGAATTCTCCTTCTATCGGAGTAATGGATGTAATGTAATTAAATTGTCGTGAACAGAATTGCACGCTGGTTACCTGGCGTATCCCTCGGCGCTTGTCTTGAAGAACAGGAAACCGGGATAGATGAAAGCCTAGCCGAGGGAGATGAATCCCCAAGTAACCGAAGAAAAGCGAACCGCCGGCAGGAGAGGTTGTTGTTGTTGTTGTTCTCCTCTAATGTGATGGCACATACCCACACAGGGGGATCGGCCAAGAATTGGGGTGCAGAGATATTAGATTTTGAGATGTATAACTAAATCGGAGAGGTTTCGCAAAAAAATTGTAGATCACGTTAGCTTTCTTTTCTTCGATGTTTCGTTATCATGCAGCGCCCCCCATCGCTACAGTTAGTTGCTGAAGTTGGAGCTGCAGACGGCTCCAGTCGATTAGAGGTATATAGAGTACCAGATAATGTTCTTTCGTTCCAGCTCTGCGCGATTGGTCGGCTTCTCAGCTCTGGTACGCCAAACTACTGATTTGTGCAAACTATATAACCGTGGTCGAGCAACTGTAGGAAGGGCTCCGTCTGTCGTCAGTGCAGCAAATTTTCTTCACTGCACCATTAAACCGCGCTGTTGTATTGAAGGCGAGCGTCTAGTTTAAACTAATCGCTTTGTACGTTGCGCGGAAACGATCCTTTGCCGCGGACGCCGGCCGGATATAATCCTGATTCGTCAACAGAGTTAGGACATGGTTAGGATGCCTAAACCACGTGACCTGGCGCGGGAATTTCAAACACCCCCATTGAAATTTTGCGCGAATTGAGGAGGATCCAAACAAAGCCACAATTGGCGGGGTGGTTCCTCTAGAAGGGGTACTTCATAAAATTGACGAAATTAAATAATATCAATCTGTCGTCATTTGGCTTCGAACCCAGGCCCTTCGGATACCATGCAGTCAAGCAACTGTTAACCCATAGTACTATAGGGCATGAAGGGCCATTGGTACCAAGCGTGTTAGAGGCCACCTATAGTTAACGTGTTGTGGCTCGTATAACTTACTAAAATGTGGTTGGGACATGTATTGATGTTGTAGTAATATAATTTTTTTAAATTATACAAGTTAAACAAAAAAATAAAAATTTCGATATGAAGAGGTGGCGTTAAAGGGGTCATGACAGCTAACATTTGAGCCATGGTGGAAGAAATAGAGGTGCTCCGACGGTGAGGCCGCGCTGCAGCGAGCGCGTGGCCGCTTAGTGTGACCGGAAGAGAGGCCAGCCGCTAGGGGCAGCACTTGTTCTTGGGGCCATCCTCTCCGCCGGTTCTGCTGGTGTGCCCGTGTGCCTATGAAGCACCGGCGCGCGCGCTGATAATTTTGCACTTAAGGCAGCATTAAAAGGCCCTAACACTTAGATATTTATTTTGCGATATTTACACCCCAACTTCTGAGCAGACAGAAACTTTCGTAACGCTGAATAAACAAATAAATCCATTTGTGCGCGGTCAGTTTATCGTGCTGTGAACAGTTCCGTAGATCGTCAGACTTGCAGTACCTTAAAGGGAATGTAGTATGCACTGCAGCAATGTCGGACTACGTGAAAAGCTTGTCGGAATCTGATAAACAGCGCTACAATGAAAAGCTGTTGATTTATGGCGGTGTGCACCCGGACTCATTTGTTATGCCTGAACACATTGAGAAGTCCTCCGGACTGACGCGGGGCGCTCTGCCACCATTGGGCATGGGAAACATTGTTGTGTATTTGATTTTTTCACCAAGTCGCTTTACTGCAGAGACTGTCCAGGCATAAGTTCCTGAAGGCATACAATAACTTTTAGGCAGGTGGGTGCGCGCAAGGTCATGAACGTGCATATATGCTAGTTAATTATTTTCTCGTTTATTTTCTTTTTCCCCCTGGTATCGCTATGGTTCTAATAGACCGTTATGGGCTTTCTGTGGGGTTTCTCCGCCTTTTTTTTTTCTCTTTCAGTATGGCGCAGATCATGCAGCGCGTGCACGGACGTAGGAATATAAAGCCTCTCAAAATGTTGGCTTACGACTTGCTAACCACATGCATGTATGGCGACGCAACTACATATGCATTCATTTTAATACTTACCGCTTCTACTTAGCCACGATCAGTGTTTTCAGAACGGAATGACGTCGTTCCCGTTATTTTGCGTTTTATTCTTCTCAATAACTAAATGCGCCCTGTCTCGACGGCATCAATACTTCCTTACGCGGCTCATGCGCGTTGCCAGCACAATTGGAATGTTTTTTTTTGTTGGTTTTTTTTCTTCAGCCAAGCAACATTATGCCGGTTCGTGGTACAAGACGTGAACATAAAAAAAAAAAGAAAAAAGGGGGTTGGGCGACTCGCCTCCTAGACCTGGGGGCTCGTATGGAAACGCGCCGTACATTTATTTTTGGTAAATATGCTTTGCAGAGATGTCAGACGTGAAATGTTGTTGCATACTGAAAATAATGCACTGGCTCTTAACAAACGAATGCTTTCGCAGGCACAAAGTCAGCTTCTTTGCGTACCGTTCTTTACATATATTTTTTTATAGGCCACGCTACTGCCGTGCTTTTCTAACTCAGATTCCAGACAACGAGGGGTTTTAAAAGTAGATTGCCTCCGGAATGACGAAGAATACTTCGTCACACACTTCTTCAAAGCACTAACCAACGTAACGACCGGCCACCACTTCTGGTGCTCTACGAAATGAGAAAAATGTTGCGGTAGGTTACGTTTACATGCGTTTCCATGAGTCGCCCTCCCAACTCGCACCCGCATACGTTTCGCGGTGTTTTAAAAACACAATTCGCCTCAGTGATGAGATCTCATACGTTCATGATCTATCCTAGGATGTTCATGATTGCTCTGTGTCGAATAACGATATCATAGGTGCCTCGTGAAATGAGAAAACTGCTTTGAGATCTTTCGGTTCCACGTATTCCTGAGGGCGCTAACCCTACTTTTCACCTCCAGTCGGCCGAGTCTGGAGACAAAAACGCCACCGCATCGTGCTTACATCACGGATCGGTGCTGGTCTATATAGATACGCTTGAATCCATAGTACTATATTTCACTGATTCCTAATCTGCGCCATTTAAAAAGAAGTTTATGATTCAGAAATTTATCGGAAGCCTTCGCGAAGTCCACACAGACCACGTTATAATACCTGCTGACATTCGTCTATCCCCTTACAAAAATCGTTCACTGTTTCAATCAACGGCGTCACTGTTGACACGCCGGTCCGAAAACCCTGCTGGAATGGACACAATAGGTCGTTTATTTCCAAAAAATGAAGGATGTGTTTAGCTCTTAAGTGTTCAAAAACCATGCAACATACGGAAGTGAGTGAAACCGGTCTATAGTTCTTTGCGAGAAGTCGATTACTGCCTTTAAAAACCGGAAATTTTATTGCGCTGCGCCAGTCATTAGGTAAAGAATGATACTGCCATGACTTTTCAAATAAAATTTGCAATTAAGAGGACAACCCCTCAGCATACCGTTCAAGGAATTCCGTCGGTATTTCATCGGGGCCGCACGATGTCTTCGGCTCCAGAGACAGCAGCTGCTGACAAATGCCCCCCATGTTGATGCAAATGTTGTGCATCGAGTATGGCAACGTGCAAGTTGTAGTATTATCACTCTCAATTTGATCGTTATTCGTACTAAAAGACCGACTGGGAGAGGTCAATAAACAGCTAGGTTTGCAATTTCATTTGTATCAGTTACCTAATCGTCCCCATCCATTACGTGTTCGATTGCGCTCTTCCTAGCTGAAAAATATCGCCAGAAATTTTCCGGTGAGTTTTTGAGGAAGTTAGTGTCGATTCAATAACTTTTTTTTTTTTTTCGAATCTAGTAACGCTGTTTTGAGCTTCTTTTTGGTGCTTGAAAGCTCTGCCGCCTTTTTTTTTTTTTCTTTCGTAGCCTTTTTAACTTTCGCTCTAGTTACCCCAGGATTGAGCCGCTTCGATTTCTTTGAGTGAGTAGGATCTATTTTATCAATGCAAATATTCTTGTGTGCCCTTGAAAGGTTGCCACAATTCCTCGACACTTTCACGCACGGGTTGATGCATTTGCTAACTGATTTAATTTCGCTTCTAAGACGTCTAAGATAGACGTGTCGTCTGCCCGGCTGTAATCTTTGACACGTATTGAAACGTGCGATTTTTTACGAACTTGTGAGTACAACAGCGCATTCAAATAGATCATCTTGTGGTCAGATAAACCCGGCTCGACAGAAACAGTGTGGTTTGCCACTTTACTAGATAAAAAAAAAAACCAAGTCCAACAATGACTGGGACCTTGATGCAACCTTTGTAAAATCCTTCACTATTTGCTTAAGGTTACGCGCAAACACAACTTTTATCGCTTTATCCGCATTGCTTATTTCAATATTACATATTGATAAAGTTTCCCAATTAATATGTGGCAAATTAAAGTCACCAGCCATTATTAGTCTGGTTTCTCATTTACATGAGAGTTAAGGAACAAAAGCAATTCATTCTAAAATTCAGGATATCTAGAAGATGGCCTGTGCACATTACCTACTAAATGCGCAACGTTCCCACAAGAAACCTTTGCGCGGGGAAAACAAATATCCGCCCGAACCAAGAGGGCCAATGATGGCAGTCAATGCACAAGAATTCGCTGCGTGAAGCGCACTTCTTCACACTTGCTATAAAAATTAATTCACGTCTTCCCCACTGCCCAACTTTTCTGCTCCGTTCAATGGAGAAGGTGCACGGTGCCGTTTCCGCTGGCGCTATTCGAAGGCGTTCAGCAGCTGTCAGGCCCCTGACAGCTCCGCTGCTCTAGCAGAGGATTCTTATTACCTGAATTCAATGACCGCTTAACTGGTTATGGGACAGCTTTAGATTTTTTTCTTCCATAGCAGCAACAAAAATGGTGTAGCCAGTGTGCGTCGTCGTCGCAGTAGCCAACTTCAACGACGCGCTGATTCAGTGCTTTCCTTCCGATTCAGTGAGTGTAATACCTCCAGTTAAGCTCATCAGAGCCAGACTGCAGAGTATGTTAAATAAATAAATGAACGTAATACTAACGCTCAACTAAACTGCCTAGGAAAGCATCCTACAGCAACAATTCAATGCGGATTATCCCACTTATTGCGTCACGCGGCCCGTCTAGAGGCGGCACCGCGTTATGTCCTCGCGCCCA
This sequence comes from Amblyomma maculatum, assembly GCF_055883805.1. Classification (NCBI taxonomy): domain Eukaryota; kingdom Metazoa; phylum Arthropoda; class Arachnida; order Ixodida; family Ixodidae; genus Amblyomma; species Amblyomma maculatum. The sequence continues at coordinate 49,218,522 of NC_139344.1, forward strand.
TACTGCGGATAAGATCCTTGGTCCGTGGCCACGGCAGTCGACCGCCTTTAAGGAATAAATACAGGGCACTGTTTATTTTCCTAACAGTCACCGGCTTGTGTGACAAACTCTGACTGTGCTCCACATCCCTTTTCTCTTCCCCTCTGTAATCCCCTTATCCCTTTTCCCCAGTGTAGGGTAGCCAACCGGACGCCTTTCTGCTTAACATCCCTGCCTTCCATCCTCGTTCCTATATAAATATCTATCTACTTTAATGTTCGGAACACAATACTGAAACAACATTTGCTTGCAACATTAAAGTAATGTTTATGATGCAACATGAAACATTATTATAACATTCAAACGTCCACCTCTATTGAATGTTCTACTAATATTGTTTGTATGTGGCAAAACGGTAGGCAATCTTCAGGCAGCTCAGAAAACAATTTTATAACATTATTCTAATGTTCGGTGCTACCTGGGACGTGATCTCTTGCACTTTTCCTCCCACCTTGCTCCCTTCCCTCAGGTCTGACAGATACTGAGCCTTTCCTGTCTTATAAACCAACTTACAATTTACAAGAAAATAATTTGAAAACGTGACCTTGACCTGGTTAGGTACGTGTCCGCAATTCTGTCGTGTCCACCCAGAAGTATAAGGAGCCTTCGTCTCCCAAAACTTAACCTAAAGAAAATTTATGAAAAAAAAAAAAAAGGATTGAAAAGGCGGTGGTAAAGGCGCTCGCTTTTCGACCAGTTCCGCAAGCCTGCGGTCCGCAGGTTTTCTGTCCGCTTGCAGACGTGGTGCGGAAGAGGTGTTGTACGATAATGTTCCCGACTGCCGGTCAACCGGACGGTTACAGCGTCCCGATTGGCGAGCCCTGGCATCGCCTTCTTTCAAATAACATGCATGCTCCCTCAGACGAAGGTCAAAGGTGGCACGCAACACATGCTGCGGGGTGGCGAGGTGCTGCCGATTTGGGCATCATGGCGCAGTTCACTTGCCTCAGCACTCGTCAGCTGCCAAATGAGTATCGCTTCAGTAGGGTTCTTGAGTGCTTACACCGACACCGCCGTACATTTGAATTGGCTCTTGCTCGCGTGCATCGTAGCTGGCGCCGCAATAGTTCGGTTGTCCATTTCCTGACTTTTTCAGTGTACCTTCGCTGATTTATTTCGATGTTCCTGTGCCGATTTTAAACTGAGCACTGCCGAATGCAACGTGCATTCATAGTTCGACGACTGACGAGCATGATTGCTTCTATTGACGAAGGCTTTTAGCTTTATTGTTTTGCGGACGCAAGTCAGCCGAATGAAGAGTTATAGTTGCAGAAGTACAGCACGCAATTGTCCCTTTGAGTGAGGATAAAAGACGAGAGTCTGCAATGGCGACATACACGAGGAGTTGAAATCAAGAATGTTGAAAGAAACATTCCAAAAGGAATGATATAACGGTTGGGGCATGTATACAGCAAACGGCTACAAAAAAAAAAGAAAAAAAAACGAAAAAAAAAACGTAGTAAAGCCTGGACCACTGTGCAACCCGGGAAAGAGAAATTATGGAAGAGGATCTAACTATGAATAGCCTCACGTGTGAACAAGTGCAAGCTCTCTTTCGACCTCCATCACATCCCCCTAAAGGAAAATTAAAATGAAATATGGGACAGAGGTGTGAAATGGAAACGGACAGACAAAACGGCATTACCCGAAGATAAAAACAGCTCACTCACAATTGACTGGTTCCTTGCATGCAGTTCAGTGCTGTAATCTGCAAGGTAAAACATGAGCATCTCGGCATGAAACATACATGTTAGGTTGGGAGCCTCCTGCGCCTAACTGTGCCGGCCGCCCCGGTACCCCGTCCTTCCCTTGCTCACTGATTTGGTCCCCCTCTTTTCTGTGTGTCCGGCGGGACACTGCGCGGTGAAAGAATGGCCATCGCCAGAGCGCTGAGTCTTTTGTGTCTAGGTGCGCTACTCGGACGAAGACAAGCGAGCCCTTCTGTTTCTGAGAATTGTGTTTTATGGCCCTCGAAGATGCGGCGCGCGGATGCCCCAGAAATGGAGACGGGATGGGGACCGCTACTACCGCTACTGCTCCTCGGACCGCACGTGTGGCTCTTGCTGCGCGATGCTTTTGTCCGTTGAGTGCTTTTCCGTGTCGGTCCGCGGGGCTGTAGCCATGTGTTTACACACTCGACAGTTTCGAGAAAACGCGCGGTGCTGGAAAATAAAAACTTCTTTAGCCCCGACACTCCATTGGCCCATTTAAGTTGGTCTAAAATTATCGGATTAGCCACCAGAAGCTGCACGGTGATTGATATGTAGGAGGTGCCCCAAAAACCTGGGAAAACTGACTTAAGGGGATGTTTCGGCGCGAAATGAAGAGAGCGCGCCGGGTTTCGGGCGTCTCTGAACTGTCATCGTTTTAATGGCCTTTCTTCATCTGTCTTGTACATCTTTGGCCCTGTCTTGAAAAAACGGCCTTTATATGCAAGCCTTCTCCGACTTGCAACGTGTCGCCGGACGAGCGGACTAAGGAGCTGCGCTCTTCGTTCGACCGACGCCCTATACGATCATCAACGTCATTGTGATCACTTCGACAGACATCACCCCGTTCGCAATTTAGCTATATGTATAGCTATTGCTATGTGGGAGGGTAATTATTGCCCAGGCCAGCAATTAAGGCTTTTACTTCAGCTGCAGTTTGCCATTTGTTACTATATGTTTGTTCCACCCGGCTCTCTTTGTGGTGCTGCTTTATAAAAGCATATTGATGTCAGGTGAATGCAATTTATTTTCATTTGAGAAATGTTTGTGCAATAAAACTCATTCTTTTAATTCTAGAGTTCCAGAAACCAAACCCAAGAATATTGTGTGATGTGCTTACTTAAAACAGAAGGTGGCTGCAACATTAACGCAAATAAATAAAAAAGGCCATGGAGTGTGTTATCCACCAGATGTAGCTAGCTTTAAAAAAAGTTGATGTGCCCTAGCCCAGTGAATTAATCCAGCTGTGGGCAGTTGGAATATCCTGGTCTAGTCTGGCGTTTCATTACAGAACCTAATAATCATTAAGACTATATAGTTAAAATATAAGTTATTGGCTTCAAGGGCAATTGGTATCAATAAGGAAGCAGTAAATCGTCTTCCAAAACAGCTGACAAATATGTTTGCACCAAGGTGCCTGCTATTTTGCATAATCTTTTTTTCACGATCTTAAACGGCAGCAAGCCCAATAAAGAAAGCTTCTGCATGACAGCAATTCCTCTTCAATTTCCCGAAACGTGGCTCAGAGAACAAAATCGGCTTTTGTCATAAGTGCCCTCTATGGTGTAGCTTTCCATGATATGGGTGAGATATGTAGCAGCTAGTCACATTGCAGCTCCGTTTGGAAGTCAGTGAATAAAGTTATGGAAATCATACCTTGATACAAACATTGCTGGTAGCTGTTTTTCAAGACTATCTACAACTTTAGAATAGATGCTTTGCTCCTGGGTCCAATAAATAAAGAAGTCACTAATTAGTTTTTAGTAACTGCAGAATAATCATGGCAAATGGAAAGCCACTATAAATTAACCACAGAGCAATCAACTCTGAACTGTTCTAGGTTAGTTTTACTAGCCTAAACCACTCTACCTAATTTAAAGTTTGATTAAATATAGCCGGGATAATTGGTATGCTTGGCTTGCTGGCATAAAGACGGGTAAGCTTTCTTCTTGGGGTCACCTTCAAGTGAAATGGCGTGATGTAGCTGTGGTCTTGAGTGATAGGGTGGAAGCTGATGCCCTCCCTGCCCCCCCCCCCCCCCCTTCATAAGCCTTTTAGCAAGTAAAATTTTCTTCTGGTCATTTTTTAAATCAAAATATACAGACCTTGGAAGCAGAACACTATTATTCAAGCTATAATATTGTAAGATAAATATAGAAATGATTATGTATGAATATTGCTCACATAACCATTGTTTGCAAAGCATAGGTTAAGGTAAAACATTCTCTTTGTTTGCCCTTTATTGTTCAACAACAAAGCGCATGGTAATGTTTGACAAATAACGAGTATACAAGGAAACTGTTTCTATTCTTTTTTGGTTAAAAGGAAGCTCTTTTACGCCCCTAGAACCAAACTCTGGGGCTGCCACCACCATGATAAACAAAGGATTGATTACTCGGCACATATTATATCAACATGTCATACATGACATGGACTATGTCATGCTTTGCCAGGTCATAGTTACTTGAGATGTAGATTTAAAGTTGCTATACAAGAAAAACCGACATTCACTTTGGCCATATTGTACATTAGAAACACATAAAACAACATGTAATAATGTTCTCCTGAATAAACTAGCAGACCATCTGCAGCCTTTTCATCTGCAATCACCGAGCCTTTGCTTCCAGCATCTGCTCGCGCTCTAGAGACAGGCCTCAAAAAGTGGCTCCATCGACAGTACTATTTAGAATTCTGTCCAATACGCCTCTTCAGTGACGTGGTGAAGAATGTGTATTGCATTTTTAACTGCTGTTAGATGGATTCAAGGACTATGTTAGTTGTAATTGAATCTCTAGAAATCTACTGCACAACATACATTGCGCTCAATACGAAATGAAGTGCTATTCTTGATTGCCATTGTAATGCATTCCTTATGCAGGCTGGTAATGCACTGAGACTGGGTACATGGGTAGAGGCAGTATATATACTATTTGAGTCATATACAATGCTTACATAGTCTTGCAGTCTCTTATCAGATGCTCTGTATTGGAAGGGGGTGCATGCTCTTGGGATTATGATGAGAATAAGCAGCATGAAATGCTGTATGTACCATGGCTGTCTACTGTTTGCTTACCAGGCATATAAAAATTGACCTCATTTTTCACGGTCACATGTCTTTTCTCTGGATAGCCAGAGTATAAGGCGGAACCATTGAGGAAAGACATACTGTGTATTTTTATCTTCGAGTGCCGCAATAAGTTGCAAATGTCAACAAACACTTGGAAGAACCCAAACGAAAGTAAGACTGGTGCTTACATTTTGTAACTATACTAACACCTTCATATGCGTCGCCTATCTTTAGTCTAAATCCATTGATGTAGATTGGCTTTACAATTGGCTTTATTTTCAGGTGCTGACTGGCTGAGGCATAAGATCTGACGCAATGTGTCTACAAGCCCTTCAGGTGTTGACTGGTCCAAGCATACAATTGGATTCAAAGTGCTTACAAGGCCCCTACTATTCAAAACTTCAGTCATATCTAGTCACTAGGAGCAGGTTAGCTACTGAGATTTCTAACGAATGCAAAAAGCCTCCCCTTTACGGTGTTCAATAGCCTTAATGAATTCTTTCTATTGGGGCCTCCAAGCATAAAAAAGGCAGATATTGATATTCATTTTCCAGGCACTAGGTACAAGTTATTCTATTGGGGTCAATTCATTTCATTTCATTTCTTCTAGATATGCAATCAGTGCTGGCATGGCAATGCAGGGGAAAGCTGCTCCTTGACTGGGGCTGTGCACCCGATTTACAGCCGAACTTTGGAAGTCCCCTTAATAAACCACAAAATGAAATGCTGGCATAAAGAAAAACTAACTCTAAAACAAAGTAAGCAATGTATGCAGACCACAACGAATTGAAAAAAAAAAATACAGAAGGAGAACCTTAGAAACTGCATGCAGAAAGTAAAAAATAAAAAAATTACTCCACAAGACCAAAAAGTAACTAAGCCATATATCGCTGATGGGGCAGCATCACATTTCTGAAAGATAATGTGCAGCTTCGCACACTACCACCCCTATCATATCATCATTATTTCTTGCCAGCTATTTGCAATAAAGGAAAACACAAACTATGTGGAAATATTAGTTATCTCATTTTTTTCCAGTGCACAGAAGAAGTGAGAAAAAAGTTATAAAAAGAAAGATGGAGAGGTCAGCCAGCAGGAGTATAAGATTTCCTACACATGATGTTTTGCGCTCGCTTTGGCAGCAATAACTACAAACAGAGGAATAGGGCATGACAAGCAACAAATTCATTTTAGTGCAGTGAAAGCATGGCATGGATGACAACCCTTTGGAGGGTACAGTAGCCATGCTTTGTGATTACCGCAAGCAAACCTGTCATTTCAAACAGAATTTGCAAAAGTATATTTCCAGGATGAAACCTATGATGCCATAGAATAAAATGAAATATTAGGCAGTTTAAATGTGTGTGCAGTATGAATGCGTATGGTCTCTCATAGCTTTACAGTGATATTTCTGGCTTCCTGACAAGTAAAAATAGTATGGGTGAGTTTAATAATCATTCTTTTTCCAAAACCACAATGCAAAAAAGAACACTGCTAATTACTAGGGGATGTCTTTACTTTCAATACCTAAATCTTTCAGAAGTGATGTTGGTTGCCGACTGGTAACATCTTCAGCCTTATATAGCTTCTTGTATAGTTAGTTTGCTTTCCAAGGAACAAATTAGGTGTAATATCAACAAGCATCAAAAACTTAGAAAAGTTCAAGTTGTAGTTAGGCTACTTTTATTTCGTTAAAACATTTGTATACAGGCAGTTATGAAATCCGCTGGCCAACACTGAATGCCCATCAACCCTGCCCGCATAGCTGCGAATGAGAACAATCTGTGCTTTTCTGACAACACCGAGGAAAAAGAAAGGACAGTGGTGGCTTGCATCTTTTACTGGCATCCTTTGCTGTGTCTTGAAGTTTGCCTCTTTTAAGTTATTGATCAAGCATTACCTTAATTTAACAATATCCTGGCTATGCATTCTTGTCTGTGTTCAATTCTCGCACCAACTGGGGGATTACTGGCACGACAGATTTTGAGGCCTATGTACGATGAGGGGGGTAACTATACAGAGTGCATTACAATTACACGCACACACTGCTTCCTGTACTTTGTCCTGTTATCACTCTGGTTAAGGGCTTGATCCAAGTGCACTGTAGGGATAGCTTGTGGAAAACCTAAATAAGAAACTGCATGATGAGACAAGGAGAACACCAAGAATTTCTACCTAGTACAATGACATTTATTCTTTCTTACTGTCCTTATCCTTTAGCAGTGTTTCTGCCAGCTCCGCAGGACCCATTTTATTGTGTTGTGTAAAAGTATTAAGAGCAGGTTAAGCCGACATAATTTTCACTCAACAAACTTCTGTTCCATGAGACACAGTGTTGAAATTATCTTTCACACCTTCCAGAGAGAAATGTCCTTGTTGAGTCCCACAGTTTAAAAACACACAGCCTGGCTCTTTGTGTCATTACCGTAACTAAAAATGAAATAAGTTAATATATACAGCTATGTCTCGTTAACACAGAGCCTGATAATATGGACACGAACGACTGATTGGCAAACAGTGTTTTTTGCGAATGAAACTTTCAATGCATTTACACTTCATCAACATGGAAGTTTGCTGTTTGGACAATAAACAAGAGCCTATTGGGGCCTGTGACCCACATATTTTTCATTAGTATACACAGCAATGCATGCAAACATAATTGCTACTGTGGTAGCGAAGTTTATATTACAGCGTGTGAGGGCTTTTAAGGGTCTTTGTATTTGAGTAGAAAAGTAAAACAGACTGAATTATATGGCTGTTACTCTGTGAAACTGCCATCATACCGTTCATCGCACTGTGCACAATATATTTGCGAACCCATTAACTGTGAGGCACATTGAGTTTTTCAGCTCACACTCTCTGGTTCCCAAATCATTTCTTTTTGTTATGTTAAAATAGTTAGCAGTACGTCACCACTGCAAGGCGGCTTGGCAGCTCATTTGAATTAAGCTGCCCGCTTAGATTGTATCATTCTTTTACAACCTTATATATGCTTTCCTGCAATACTAAGGCAACACTCTGCAAAGGTGCAAAGCAGAGCTGAGAATCTATGAATGCAAGCAGCAAATCTAATTCAAGCATAAAAGGAATGAATTCAGATTAAGTTACATACGACCTCAGTGTCAACAAGTCAGATGGTAAATCTATGCCTCGGGGCTTTCAGAATGGACCAGCATCAGCCATGTTGAACCAATAACCATGTGATAATGTTTAACACACAATGAAAATTGAAGGTAATTTTTGTGAATGTGGTATAATTTAGGCATGTGGCAAATGCAACAAGGACTAAAGAAATCTGTAATGCATCCTACAGTGTTGAAATACGTAAGGTTCATGCATGCCCGCCATCGATATCATTAAGCAGGCAAGTAATCACGGGAGTCGCAGTGAAATGAAAGCAGCAAATAGGCCCAAACATATGCATCAACGAAATCTGATTCTGATGGTGTGGAAAATACCTGAATTGGTGCACCTTAGCAAAGAAATGCAACTGAATAGTTGTTCAGTACCAATAAACTGAGTTGACATGTAGTCTGGTGAGAGTAGAGCCGCCAAAGCAACAAGTACAGAATGTAACGGGGGCAACTCCATCACAGCATCATATCAGTATAGAGCCTACATGCATAACATTACTTCTATAAGCAGTTGTCCAATGAACTTAACTCACCAAAGTTATACAGGAAGAGAGCAGATTGTAATCACAACAATTTCCTCAATATTTGTTTCCTCTCTTTCTTACCAAATATGTGTTTATGCTCAACATGCCTTAGGTACACCAAAGTGTCCACCGTCCAGAAAGTGACGCCAACGTGCCTCTGGGGGGGGGCAGAACATAAAGGTGGCTACATTCACGGCAGCAGCCGCAGTCAAGCGCGGCCCGTTTAAGGATATTTCATTACTGCATGGCAACGCCGCTTGGATTAATGTTGGTGTAGGGCGTCATGAATGCTCCCTGAGCATATTAGCAGCGTTTTGCGCTAATTAATTACAGCTAATTGCAAAATTGTGAATATTAAAATACGTGCTATAACTACAAGTCGTACATCATTGGATAGCTTATGCCAAGTCCAACAGCACTAGATTAGCTGCACGTTTTAATTATTCACCGCTAAATAATTACTGCTAATTGCATAATTGTTAATAAATATAAAATACATGCGATAGCTACAAGTCGTATATCGTTGGATAGCTTATGCCAAGTCCAACAGCACTAAAGTATTTACCGCTAATTGCGCTATTTATTTACTGCTAATTGCAATGATATTAGTTTAGTACAACAGTACTCAATATACGCTACACCACGATATATGACTTGAAAGGATAGCGTTCAATTCAGGTTTAATCACAATTGACTAATTAGCGGTAATTAATTAATACATGCAGTAAGTCTAGAGCACTTGTACTGGGCATAAGCTATCCAACGATATATGGCTTGTAGCCAATGCATGTATTTTACCATTTATGGACAATTATCTAATTAGGATAATTAATAAGAAATTTAGTCAAGCCAGAGCCCTTATACTCGACATATGCTATCTACCGACATATGACTCAATGATGTGTAAAATCTAAAATTCATTAGCAGTTCATTAATTAATCGTGTTTAATTAAGACGCAACTAATTAAGACTTACTCACCTGGTAGCCGACAACATTGCATTAAAACTTAAAAATCCTTTAAGCACTTGAAACAAACTGGCGACTCCCGCGAACAGCGTTTCCATGCGCTTGGCAAGCCAGTTCTTGCCCACCACAAGACGGCCGCCGCAGGCTTCAACCCCTGCCCATTGGCCGGTATAGGGGACTACCACTCCAGTTCTTTTATATCCTCCTTGGGTTTGCCTTTACTCATAAGCATAACCTCCAGCCATACTGTTTCTTTTTTTTTTTTTTTTGCATCGCGTCAAATGAAATTTTTTTGAGATCGACCTGATGTGTCGATAACATGTTTAGGCCATCACATGCAGAATCCGTGTTCAGTCGACCGATTCATTGCACAGATACTTATTGCAGGCATAGATGCACATAGCCAGCAGGGAAAAAAAAATTAACAGGAACGTAGTCTCGAAGTGAAAGCTGCCGCGAAAGTATACAGATATTTTCACCGTTTAGCCAGTGCCCTCGAGCACTCATATCAGCACAAAAGCGCTAACCGTAGAATAGTCGCAAGTAGCTCTACAGCTGTGCAGCTAACATCGTTTCGCGTGCGTACAATGCAGTTTTCGGAGGGCTCGGCGCACGCACAGCATTTTTCAAGCACAGTACACACACGAACCGCGATCAACACAGGTGATCGACGGATATGCCACGGAAACACGTCATGCGCTCGTTTCTGTCGCGGTCACTGCAACCAGCGGAACAGGTGCGACTAGCTGGCCCAAAGTTACTTTCAGCATTTGGAAAACACATTGTGTGACGAGCTTTGCACACGTGGACAGTTCTTTTCCTTGCTAGGAGCACTCGCTCAAATCGTAAACACTTTCGCAACACATGCACGGGCACTTTACAATCCGCTGTGGAGCAGACTCGTGCGCACGATGATCACCATGAACAGCTATTACTGTCCGTCGCCCGTGAAGATCCTCGCGGGTATAAGAAGTACTTGCGATGTTCACAAGAACATCTTTCCAGCTCAGTGCACGGTGGCGCAGATGATCTTAGACTTGGGGTGAATGATCACAGTCGACAGGAGCACTAGTACTAGTAACGAGCGCAAAGTATTGGTTTTTGCGGCAAAATAACAACCACCACCTACGCTTACGCTTCGCTAAAGTGCTCTAGCTTCGCTTGTAAGCTACCTCTGGCGGCCATGTTGCCCTGGCGAGATCGAAGAGGAAGAGCTGGAGACGTTCCCTACAGAGCAGCCAATAGCTGCAATCCGGTCTTTGCGACTGAGTCAACATTTATGCAGGCCCTGTGGACCACTGACCAGTCGTAGCAGTGCGGGTAGGGTGTTGCGGGCGCACACGTACGGAACGGGTCAAAAAGCGAACGTACAGCATACCAGCAGGGACCACAGGATGGTGAGGTCCCGAATTAGCCTAAATCTGAGGAAGGAACGCAGCAGATTAGTAAGAAAGAAACCCATCAACGAATTAGCGGTGAGGGGGAGGGCAGAAGAATTCAGAATCTCGCTACAGAATAGATATTCAGCTCTAACCGAGGATGGCGACATTACCCTAGAAGCAATGAACAATAATTTCAGAGATATCATTACTGAGTGTGCGGTAGAAGTAGGCGGTAGGATAGTTAGTGAGGATACCGATAAGCTGTCTAAAGAGACGAAAGATTTGATTAAGAAACGCCAGAGCATGATAGCTTCCAATCGAACAGACCAGATCGAATTGGCCGAGATATCAAAGCTAATCAATAAGTGCAAGGTGACTGATATAAGGAAGTATAACATGGAGAAAATTGAACATGCTGTAAAGAACGGGGGAAGCCTTAAAGCGGTAAAGAAGAAATTGGGCATAGGCAAAAACCAGATGTATGCGATAAGGGACAAGGCGGGCAACGTCATCACGAATATGGACAAGATAGTCAAAGTAGCCGAGGAGTTCTATACAGATCTCTACAGCAGCCAAAGTAGTCAGGATCGTAACGAGATTGGCGGCAGGGAAAAACAGTCAGACGTTCCACCAGTGACGAAGGACGAGGTCAAGAAAGCAGTAGAAACTATGAAAAGGGGGAAATCAGCTGGAGAGGATCAGATAACTACAGATTTTCTTAAGGGCGAGGGGGATATCGTGCTAGAGAAACTGGCCACCCTGTATACGCAGTGCCTGGTGTCATCGACGGTACCGGAACCATGGAAGAATGCAAACATTATCCTCATTCATAAGAAAGGGGACTCTAAGGACCTTAAAAATTACAGACCAATTAGCTAACTGTCTGTTACGTATAAGGTATTTACTAAGGTAATCGCTAGTAGAATCAGGACAACCTTAGACTGCAATCAAGCAAAGGATCAAGCAGGTTTTCGGAAACGGTACTCTACTATCGATCATATCCATACCATCAATCAAGTGATAGAAAAATGCTCGGAATATAATCAGCCTTTATACATAGCATTCATTGATTACGAAAAAGCATTTGACTCAGTTGAAACATCGGCGGTGATGCAGGCATTGCGAAATCAGGGGGTAGACGAGCCATACGTGAAAGTGCTAGAAGATATATATAGTGGCTGCACAGCAACCATAGTTCAGCATAAAGTAACAAAATTCCCATAAAGAAAGGTGTTAGGCAAGGAGACACAATCTCCCCAGTACTATTCACAGCTTGCTTAGAGGAGGTATTCAGAGACTTGGAATGGGAGCAGTTAGGGATAAGGGTTGATGGAGAATACCTCAGTAATCTGCGATTTGCCGATGACATTGCCTTGCTAAGCAACTCGGGGGATGAACTGCAAATAATGATTGATGACCTAAACAGGAAAAGTAGAAAGGTGGGCTTGAAAATCAATATGCAGAAGACTAAGGTAATCTTCAACAGCCTCGGAAAGGAACAGCAGTTTACATTAGGTAGCGAAGTACTGGTAGTAGTAGGCGAATATGTCTACATAGGACCGGCGGCGGCGGCGACGGCGCTGCTGCAGATGATGATGATGATGACAGCTGCCTCTATCGCTGCAAACCTCACAGTTTTCGCTCTATCACTAGGTTGTTGTTGTGGCTGTAGGAAGAAAGAAAACAAAATGCACGGGCCTGCTACTGGCTCTGTAGCTGAGCCACCTCCGCTGCCTCGTGCAGACAGAGGAGAAAATAGAGAAGGAAGGAACAAGAAGAGAGGAAGAAAGACGGGCGCCGCAACAACAACAGCCGTCGTCCACCACCACCGGAGCGGTGGCGGGTGCAATGGCGGCCTACAACAGATAAAAATCAGTGGCAGGCTAGTCCCCGCCGCAAGCGGCGGTGACCTACCTGTCCCAGCCCAATCAGGGCCAGGATCAGCCACCTCTGTGTCACTAGATTCAGGCTAGCTTAACCCCCCAATTTTCATGCTTGCAACTGACCAGTGGCTAAAAGGAACAGATGAAGCAGTGAAAGCATGCGTGCAGTGGCCTGTACGCGTTGCCGAGAACATGCGCATGCGACGGATGAGCGGAGCCGATGATTAAAGAAGAGCTATCGATCTTGGCTGCGAAGCAATGTGCTTTATTAGCAAACAGTTATTTAAATTACACCAAGTCCTGGCTGCTAGGTCCCGGTCCACCAGCCATCTGGCCCTTTTCCACGGTGCCTGGGCCATCGCTATTAGGTTGGAGCCCTGCTGGGACGCGCGGCACTATGCCACCGTCAATAATATTTAGCCTGCAAAGCAGCTGCTTTAGCTTCCTCAACTCTTCATCTTTTTGGACGGCCAGATGAACGTGGCGTGGCTGGATGATGGTCTCCTTATCCTGCAGCGCAGCATTGCGGCCAAGTTCCAATAACTCTGCCGCCATGTACTCCATCACTGCTGCAATGTAGACGGGGGCTAGGGCTCCCACGCGCTTGCGATGGTGTATTTTCCTCAACATCCGGTGCGCGCGCTTGACGGAGAACTGCAAATCCGCCCGGGCCGAGCGAGATTTGCGCTTGATCTGTGAAGATTCCATTCCGGCTGCCTGGCTCTCCATGGTATGAGACTGCGCGCGCATGCAAGAGTGAACGGTCAACTGCAGCCGCAGTGGAGGTCTACTATGGATAGACAACAGCAAATTTAGGCACAGAAAAAGGCGGTGCAATCTGGAACGTAGCTATGTGCGACATCTTTAGCCGTTGCATTGCAAAGAGAACCATTCGTTGGGAAAAATATCGCATTGCAAAGAGAACCATTCGCTGGGAAAAATATCGCAGGGGCGTTAATTGGTTCATTAAGGGAACATGTCCTGTGAACTGCTTACTGACGAGGTATAACCAACAAATGCGCATTTAATTCATTCACGCATAGCAGTAGAGCATGACACATATCTAAACGTAACTGGGCACGCTGCCGAGACCGTCATCTTAACAGGTGGATGTGCCGTGAAAGGACAGGAGTCAGCGGGAGCAGCTTATCTTGCCCAGTAAGATGGAGGGAATGATGCGATATCCTGCGCAGTTTGCCTTTAGGCAGGGGCAATTATTGTGGGTGCCTAACCCCAGCGCTGGAATTTTTTGCTGGTGCAGAAGTCACATGGGAGGCAGGCTCCTTTCCCAGGTTCCCGTGCACTCTGGTGATGATTATGATGTACTCAGTCGTAACTGCATATGTGAACGGCGGCGGGCATTGCAGATGCAAAACACTCATGGACAAGGAGTGGAGTATTTGGATAATTTTGTATCCTGAACTAGAATTTGAACAAAAAATAAAGTCAGGAACAGAGAAAACAGCGAATTCTTATTCTATCGGAGGAATGGACGTAATGTAATTAAATTGTCGTGAACAGAATTGCACGCTGGTTACCTGGCGTATCCCTTGGCGCTTAATTGCCTTGAAGAACAGGAAAACCGGGATAGATGAAGGCCTAGCCGAGGGAGAGGAATCCCCAAGTAAACGAAGAGAAGCGAAGCGCCTGCAAGAGAGGTTTCGCAAGGAAATTTAGCTCGCGTTAGCTTTCTTTTCTTCGATGTTTCGTTATCATGCTGCGCCCCCCATCGCTACAGTTAGTTGCTGAAGTTGGAGCTGCAGACGGCACCAGTCGATTAGAGGTATATAGAGTACCAGATTATGTTCATTCGTTCCAGCTCTGCGCGACTGGTCGGCTTCTCAGCTCTTATACGCCAAACTACTGATTTGTGCAAACTATATATCCGTGGTCGAGCAACCGTAAGAAAGGCTCCATCTGTCATCAGTGCAGCAAATTTTGTTAACTGCATCATTAAACCGCGCTGTTGCATTGAAGGCGAGCGCCTAGTTTAAGCTAATCGCTTTGTACGTTCCGCAGAAACGCCTCCTTTGCCGCGGACGCCGGCCGGATATAATCCTGATTCGTCAACAGAGTTAGGATGCCTCAACCACATGACCTGGCGCGGGAATTTCAAACACCCCCATTGAAATTTAGCGCGAATTGAGGAGGATCCAAACAAAGTCACAATTGGCGGGGTGGTTCCTCTAGAAGGGGTACTTCATAAAATTGACGAAATTAACTAATATCAATCTGTCGTCATTTGGCTTCGAACCCAGGCCCTTCGGATACCATGCAGACAAGCAACTGTTAACGTATAGTAGTATAGAGCATGAAGGGCCGTTGGTACCAAGCGTGTTAGAGGCCACCTATACGTTAACGTGTTGTGGCTCATATAACTTACTAACATGCGGGTGGGATTTGTATTGATGTTGCAGTAATATAATGTTTTAAATTATACAAGTTAAACAAGAAATAAAAATTTATAAATGAAGAGGTGGCGTTAAAGGTGTCATGACAGCTAGCATTTGAGCATAAACTGATTACTGTGTTTCACTCCACGCACGTTAAATTATATATCTTCGATATTTGAACTCATTCGGTGCAGTACATCGTTTTAAAATAAATGTCATATCTAAATCAGCTTTCTCGTCTGGCAACCATTAGCCACTGACGTCAAAACGAGATCTCGTCCCCATGTCGTCTGCTATTCGCGGTGTCGGCTGCGCTCTTGCATGCACGCCGTGGACAGTGGTCAGTGGTCACTGAGTTTTTTTTTTTTCTTCAGTAAAAATATTTTATTCGCATATTCTTATTTTCTTTTACAAGCCTTCACTATAATCGTCGACCTTGTTAACCCTCTGTTTTATTTTGGGCTTCGTCTAGAGATGTAGAGGAGGCCGAAATCAATGGCCTCATGCTGTATTATTTAAGCATACAATCAGAAGCATATTATTCTTACGTTATGAGAGTTAGCTTGTTTAGCAACAAAACGCTGCCGCATGTAAAAAGGCGCATATTCAACGTTTCCTTCCACCGTGTGCGCAGCGAGGGGGGGGGGGGGGGGGGTGAGCGTGTGTTGCGGACTGCTGAGCTATTTCTCGTCGCTCTTTCGGTCCAAAACTAAGAGGAAATGCCAAACAAGCTTACGCTGACGCGATAGCATACCATACGACATTACAGAAGCAGAGAAAACGTTTGAACGAAGCGGTACGCCTTGTTGTGTTGTTATATGCGCGTGTTAGTCAAACTGAATTATTTTCGGATGGTAAAGATTTTTTTTTTTTTTTTTTGCAAAACTATGTTCAGTCTGGCCACGGCCAGCACACGAAAGCATACGCCGCCACCGCCGTTGCAGTCCCATCATCTCAAAACCCAACGCAATTCGAATGCGCTTCATTGCCTGCACCGAACAGGAGCCTCTCATCTGCCGCCATCTCCGCGTCTCGCCTCCCGCGCATCCGCTCGCGCGACTACAATACTCCTGAGCCAAATGACGCCTCGTGAGTGCTTCAGCGTAAATACAGTAAACATACACCATTTAGAATTAAGTGTGTGATCCCTAAACTGCCGCAGGAATGCGCCCATTCGCGGATTACGACTGCGCCCCCAGCGTTTGTTTTGCCCACCAGCGGCGTCGACAGCTGCGGGCTCTCGCCAGACAGGGTCACATCGACGTTTCCCGCTCAATGTGCACGCGTTTTGTGATGTAAGCAGCGCCGATTTGGTGTCACTACTGCCAGAACTACACGCCACGGCCACATGCAACCGCTAAAGATTGTGAATGCGCACTCCCTAAACACCGAAACTCTAGACGTGGGCACCGCGTACTCGCGCTAGGCCTCGCAGAACGGGTTGCGGTAGTTCGGCGCTGACCAACGTTTCTGGCCAAGGTCATTGCTGATGAGAAGGGGAGACATATAAAGTGTAGCCGCTTGTTTTCCTTTTCCTAACACAGTTAAGCTACAGACGAGCGCAGTCGTTCAAGCCGTTAACTCATCGGGGGTCAAGTTCTCGCTCGGCTCCCGATCGCGATTCAACCAAAACAGATCGGACGACCGTCCGCTGATCAGTTCCGCCGGCGTCGCGGGTCCTAAAACCCACCACTACGGTGATAGGCGACCATTGATCGAGCTGGCGTCGTTGCCGGTGTAATGCGACAGATCAGTGCGTCGATAAGTAGATATAGAACTTAACCGTGCCTTAACACTGACTGTGACCGTGCCTTATGGTGACAAAGACATGCCTTATACTCTGCATCGCCTTCGTGCGGAAACATATCTTCCTCGAGGACAGCTGTATGAGGTGTGACCACTGTGGCAATCATGCACGAAAGAGAGAGGCACTCTGCGAAGTCACACGAACATTTTAAAATGGCGGTCGCTCTCTATGGGAGAAGCTTCTCGATTCCCATTTCTATCGCGTTTATTTGTAATATGAGTCGCTCGCTGGGCACTGAAACTTGGCGTGTAGAATCACAACGTTGTACATTATTCACAGAAGTACAAAACGGAAATACATCGACCGGCCCTGTCGTCGCCCCTTTAAAGGCGGCGTCATAATTTTAGTCGACGTACAATTAAGAAGCGACCACAAACTGGCGATCGTTGCTCTCGTCTGCAAACACCCGTCGTGCCAGCGAAACTGCACATGATCGTCGCTCGCCTCCAGAGCGTTTTTAATGACGAGAAGGTCGCAAATGCGCTAGTAATCCTGGACATCGGCAAGCATGGAAAATTTCATCATGTCTTCGCATGTAATGCTGGATAGTAATTACATGTAAAGCCTCGCGGAATAATTACATGACGCTGAACGCTGACATAGGCCGCGATGGTTACACTTTTGACTGTATAGTCCAGCTTAATTTAGGAAGCTGGTACTGTTGCGTGTCGAGGGCCCAGAGGGGGTGGCCGTCAGAAGCAAAGTTGCGACATGGGCTCAGGTACGAAGAAGCATTAAGGGAAATGTGTTCTCCTTCTTAACCCAAAAGAAGAGTACAGAAAGACGCCACATCTTCAAAGCAATGTACAGGAAATGCCAGCAACAATGAGGTTGGGTGCTTCACATCCTGCCCTCTTCGACCAATGAACGTAGCTTTCTCTTCGGCATTATGTACAGTGCGAAAAACGAAGGCAGGGGAAGAAGCACGCAAACAAACAAGCACTCACCAACGTTCACCAACCCGTCCAGGTTTCGGTTCTACTGCACTTTCTCTTCGGCGCTGGCGTTTGGGAAGAGACGGATAGGTCCAACCTCGTTGCTGGGGGGACTTCTTCTGGGTTTGTCTTTCACACACGAGCACAGACCGGAGTGCGCAGCAGTCTTGAGCTCTCCAGGACGGCCCGTCCGGGGGTAAACAGCTCGGTCAGGTGACGGCGCCAGACGAATGAAGGGGGGTAACGTGGTCTACCGCTTCCACCGCGGCGGCACGCATCGCCCGACCTTGGATATCCGTCTCGGATGGCGTATTGGTTGTGTTGAAGGAGAATGCAGCCCTGACGAATAGTTTGGTGATGCCACGGCCACAGGTGCAGGCCACTGACGTCACGACGTCGCTTCGCTGCGCCGGACGACACCGCTTGCTGGGCACGCTCGGGTTACTAGATGGGACTCCTGCGGCAAACAGCGGGATAGACGATCTCAACAGTACCTTTTAGGTGAGGCGATTAGTTCAGAGGAGCAAGCAGCATCCTTGTTTTCATGTGCAACCGTGAACATACTTCTTCAGAGCGCTGGAATGGGTGGGCTGCGGAACAAATTGGTCCGCAACTTCTATGCTAATGGCAATGTGTTGGTTCCTGGGTTTTATATTTATGTAATATCGCTCTGGCGCGACCACAGACAGAAGTATTTGACACCTGGTGCAAAGTTTCGCTTTGTTTGATCTTCAGACGACCGCTTTTAGACAAGCTTGACCGCGCCTGGGTATGGCGATGCGAACTCATAGTGCGTCCACGGAGGAGCCATGATGCAAGAAGTAGGCGCGTAGTTTTGTTATTACTGCCACATGTAGGTAATCCAATTTCTGGGCAATAAACGGATGAAGTGATATTTATCGACTGGGCCTGTGAATATTTACCCTTCACTGAGCGAGGCAACTCGCTCTGAATATGCACTTTACTTTGTTTCTTTCTCGCTGGCTCCTACGTATACTTTCTCAAATGCGTTCTGCCATCGCCGTTCCGGTCTCTTTGTTCGCAACTGAGGAAAAAATTAGAGGGACACTTAAGGTTCGCCATTAAAGGCATGTCGCGACAGCAAACGCGCAGGACGACCGTTCTTTCGTTTTTTAGTTTTTTTTTTAAATTATTTATTTTCCTTATGTTTTTATGCCATAGCCGGCTGGGCTATGGCGCTCATAACATTTGGTGCGTCTCAGTGGGCGTGCAGCGGTATGCGCTGTTTGCGTTCGATGCAACGCCGGGAGACTCCGCCGTTAAGGGTATACGACGCAGCAGCGTTTCACACACACGAACACCGATACTTATAGTGTAGCAACTCGAGCAATTTTACATTTTTGTACCGTTATTTTTTCCTATGAAACATTTTTAATTATACAACAAGCATTCATGATTCATTCCGAGTATCGTGACACCATTAAATCGCCTTTTTCTAATTTTTAATTTTTGCAATAATATAAAATTATTATTTCACCAATTACACACCCTAAAGGTCCATAATTGGCATCATCAAGCATTGGCTTGTCATTCAGTGTATTCGACACCTCTGAATCCCCTTTTTTCAATTTTTCATTTGTTGCAATATTTCATCTATTTATTTGATCTATTAAGCTCTAAAATTTCTCAATCTGCATCATTAAGCATTGGCTTTTTGTTCTGAGCATTTTGACACCTTTGAACCTCTTTTTCAATTTTGAAATTTTGCAATTATCTCAATTCATTATTTGGACGATTACACACTCCACGTTTTCATAATTACCATCATAAAGCATCGGCTTTTCATCCTGAACCTTTTGACTCCTTTGAAGTACCCTTTTCTAATTTTTCATTTTAATGGTTTCAATTAAATAATTGATTGATTGCACACTTTAATTTCTTTTGGCATCATCAAGCACAGGCTTTTAATTCTGAGCATTCTGACAACTTTGAACCCCTTTTCCCATTTTTTTATTTCTTTAGTTCATCAGTCAATCAATTAATTACAATGATTTCATTAACTCGTCATCGCCAGCACACACCAGTCAATCATCAATCACTACCATAATATGATTGTTTTACGCAGCCCCTATAGTTTCCGACATGCACTGCCAAAGCTACAAGTACTATTACTATAAGACGTCGACGGCTTCCGGGCTAACGACTTGTATAAGCTGTCACGTAGTAAATTCTTGTAAGCCAGAGTTGTCAAGCGTGTGCGGTCGGGCTTCGTCGAGTGATGGTAGAGAGGCGGAGCAAGGGATTAGTCTAGCACACGTTGTGAATTATTGGGGGTGAAACCGATAAAATGTTCAGCCATTTTCTTAAGAGTCTGGTTTATCCTGGTTTTCCACACAGCAGAACATTTAAGGAAACGACACATGGCAGGCGTAAGCAGAGTATATCCAATGACTGAGCAATTAAAAAAGCATGTTATGCCTTTAAGCCTCTTGTTTAGTAAGCATGTGTATATTCCACGATAAATCGCTGCCAATATGTTTTCGAGATGTTTTGTAAAGGGAACACAGATAATGGGGTAACAGGATCATGAGGGGCTTCTGTCGAAGCGCTAAAAAAAAAAAAAAGAAAAATGCAGTGCCTTAGCTCAGCTAGGCCAGGATATACGTAGAAAAAGCTAGTGTTTTGCTTGGTTATCCGATCTGTTAGGCTGCACCGGTTAAGAAATTGAGAAAGCCAAACTGAGTCAGCCTCGAAGGTCCGAGTTGCCGTAGCACTGACCGTCCATCCAATGTATAGTCAGTCATCCGACAGGACTTCGTCGCTTCGAGTTCTTATTGTACCGTATACGCGATCTTCTTCTTGTAGTTTGGCAGCGACTCGGCGTCTTTGCCGATTCGAGATTTGGCGCCGCCGCTTAGCGAGGCCTCGTTCTTCCCGCTCTTCCGGCGTCTCCGACACTCGCTTATAGCCTTCCTTGCTTCATTCGCACGTTGCTGGGTGGACTCATGCCATGCGATTGCATCTGGGTCAGTCGACGCTTCTTCGCGTAGTCTCAGCTGATGTCGTTAACAGTGCGTGCGCTCGCCGTCCGCCTATGTATGTTTCTCTTAGAACGTTAAGCAGTGTGAAACAATAGAAGATATGCAGTGATATAGTTTATATCTTCATGCCGGTTCCTATGTATAGGAGAGCTTAAAGTCATAGCTCAAGACAAGATGTCCTTAAAAGTGTGAACAAAATGGCAGTAAAATCCTCCGTGAAGTCATTTTGCTCAAAACTCCTCAAAAAGACCCTCTCAGTAAACACTTGGCTTCATGAGAAAGTTATCTTCGTCCCTTGGTCAACAAGTTGCATTCTTTGCAACAAAGCTACAACACACGCTTTTATATAATGTTTGGACGTCATTTTCTTTTGGAATGTGCTTCAGAGAACCTTAAAAAAAGATTTACCAGTCAAACCTCATGACATTCGCCATCTACCTGTCAAAAATCATGGTGGGGTACCCTGCGACATGGTAATGGTTCTGAGCCTTTGTAGGACAAGGTTGCGGAAAGGCTCGCTCTAAGCGTGAAAACGTTAATTGACAATGTGACTAAACGTTTTCATATGTGCGTGACGCTGCCCGAATGGCCTAGCCAGTCTGGTAATTCAACTGTGCTGAAGAAGTTCTAGCGTGATGTGAAAATGCATGTTTGAGACTTCCCTTTGTTCTTTTCAGCTTGTAGCGTACTTATGTTAGAGGCGATAATTTAGAAAAAAAATAGAGTAGCGCTACCGCACGCGGTTGCGACACGAAAGCAAGTACGGTGGCTAGAGTCCGGCCGTGAACACCATTTTTCCCTGATTGACAGCAAAAGGAGGGCACGCTCTGTGCAGTGCACATTCTGTTCACAGCTCGTAGTGACGCCAGAGCGTCCCATGAGGCAAGAGATCCTTTCGCCTTAAACAGTATCGACTCTGTTCAAGCCGTGCAGCAGGTGTGTCGCAATTTAGTTCATTTTCTCCGCAGAACAGCGCTCAAGCGCTCCAGACAAGTGTGTTCTTGCCATTTTGCTTCTAGCGGCTTCGAAACCACTCTGGTGTAGTTCTCAAAATCGCGACAAGATGCGGCAAGGCCTGCAAACACCGCAGTGCCAGTCATACATGGTAAATTTACTTTTCAAAAGGAATTAAATTACATTACTAATTACTTTGCTGAAAATCGCAGAAATGTAATTAAATTACATTACTCATTACTGCTCCCAAAAAGTAATGAAATTACATTATCATTACTTATACTGAGTAATTCAATTACTTTTAAATTACTTTCTCGTTTCCATCCATGCAAAAACTAAGTAAAGCTAGTGAACAAAACAACTTGTTCTCCAGACGCGAAGCACACACATTCTTTCGTCTTCCCGCCAAATTCTGCCCCAGAGATATTCCTTCCCTCTTTCCTACAGCACTTGCCATTACCAGAACAAGACAATTGCAAAAAAAAAAAAAAAAAAAAAAGGCAGAAACAGGGTCGCACGGTCGTTTTATGACCGGCAAACCCAGCGCCTTGCTGGCCTGTTTCCGCCATTTCAAGGGCCCGAAGAAGCTAGCTTATTTATTGCTTCCGCAGTCCCAAGAATCGACGTCGGCACCTTGTAATCACTGCTCAGAAATGCTCAAGCCACGGCGGCGCACGCCATGGAGCCTTTCACCTATCTCCCCCACCCACCCCCCACCCCAATCCTCCCTCGCCCCGTGGTGACGAGTGTAACCAGGCGCCGCTGTGCCCTAGTCGCTGCAACAGGGAGTGCCCCTGCGCCGCGCTCCCAGCTAGTTTTCAACTCCAGCCTTCTTGCGTCATCTGTGCCTTCGGAATTCCCTTGACGCCTTGTATGCCGCTGCTTGGAGAATGGTTGTCTTGGATAGCCGCACTAAGTGACCCTGCTACACACGAGGTCTCAGACGCACAGTTCTGCACAATTCTGTCTCCTTTTGCCGATCCGTTACGCTGGCTTCGGCTTGCCGCACGTCGTTCCTGCTTTCGCGGCACTACTTTGTTTTCTATTGAAGAGGTAGTGGCGCACTTTAGTAAAAGTAATTTCGAAAGGAATGAATTACTTTTGCTGCGAAATTACTACCAAAATGTAATTCATTACATTACAAATTACAGTAAAAAGTAATTAAATTACAGTAATTTCATTACTGTAATTCAATTACTGCCATGTCTGGTGCCAGTACCCGATATTGCGTCAGTCGTGTGACGAAGAGGAAATTCTATTCCTTGAATAGGTACCTATACTGTGTTTGACATAATGTTTGCAGCACTGCGATGGACCAGTGATAATGGCGCGCACGATATGACACCGTTCATATGCGCCTGTCCACCACCGCTGCAAGCTTGCAAAATGGGAGTATGGGTGGTATTGATTAAGTGCTCACAGTGCCTTTGGCGCTCTTCCAGGTTCTACATGAGAGCCAACGCCTCCAGTGCTCCCGTCAAAAGATAATTAACAAGGCATGATGTTCTTGCGCTCACTGTCAGGTTCCGCGCTGTGGCCGGCTACAACGAAAGCGCAGTGCTGAGGAAATAACTAAAGAAGGATAATGCTTTAAAGCTGCTGTTTTGTTTTGTAAAGGCAACGGAAGGCGACCGGTACTCCGGAAAACACGTCTCCTTGAGCTAGAGGCGTTAGGGAAGTGCATGATTCACACACGCACGCACGCGCCGTACGCACAGATATCTTTTTTGGTGAAATAGTACTATATTGCTACAGTATGTAAAAATCTGTGTCTACGTCTCTCATAGCCTGAGTTGCTTCGGGACGCTAAACCGCAGTATCATCATCACCTACCAGACTATGCCCACCGCAGGGCGAAGTGTTCTCCCATATTACTCTAATTAATCCGGTTCTATGCGAGCTGCATCCACCTGACACCTGCAAACCTCTTAACCTCATCTGCCCACCGAACTTTCTGCGCCTCTTGCTACTCTTTCCTTCCCTTGGAATCCAATTTGTTATTCTGTGGAATACTGCGCTACTTGATATACAGAGACAAATGGACGACGACACACGAATGAAGCTTCATTCGTGTGTCGTCGTCCATTTGTCTCTGTATATCAAGTAGCGCAGTATTCCACAGAATGATCAACCAACTGGCCCCCGTGTTTGCATTATTGACCAATTTGTTACCCTTAGTAGCCATCGGTTCCTCTCTTCCCGCTATATGCCTTGCCCGTGCCCATGTCTTGATTTCCATTAGGACGTCCTAAACCTTAGTTAATTTTCTTACCCACTCTGCACGCATCCACATTGGAATTCCGAAGCCGTACAGTATCCTCTGTGCCCGCCATGCAAGACGAGTCCACTTCGACATTGCCGGCCGTTCCGCCCACTATCCTTTGTTCTAGCGTCGTACGACAGAGCGACCCTTGTCTCCTCAGTGGCACGGCCGACAAAGATGTCGACGACTGGCTGCCGTCATATGAACGAGTATGCAGCTACAACAAGTGGGATGACACAAGCTCAGTAACATCATATTCTATCTGACGGACGTGGTGAACCTCTGGTGTCGCAACCATGATGAGGCTGACGTGTCATCTTGGTCGGAACTTAAGAATTTCGTGGAAGTGTTCGGCCGCCCGGGAGTACGTAAGCTTCGTGCCGAACAACGTTTACATGATCGTGCTCAGCGCGCTGACGAGACGTTCATAAGTTAGATTGAAGACATCGTTGACTCTGTAAACGCATCGATCCGGTCATGCCGGAAGCGAATAAGATCCGTCACATCCTCAGGGTATTACTGAGGACGCCTTTCAGATGTTGGTAGCGAAAAATCTTGCCACCGTTACTGAAGTCGTGAAGCGTTGCTATAGCTATGACGAGCTCCGCAAGCAGCGCGCTTCTACACGGCGCTCCGATGTGTTAGAAAAGACGCATAGGCCCTGGGTGAGTGAGTTAATAAACTTTATTGAGTTAAGGCAAAAACAAAGGGGGTTCTACAACTTCTGAAGAGAGTCCGCTGAGTCAACAGATCAAGGATTTTATTCGTGAAGAGGTCGCACGTCAACTCTCACTCTTTCCCCATTTTAATTCAAGACTAGCCGCCGCGTTCCTGAACTGGCTCCGTCTTTGACTCCTGATATACGCGCCGTGTCGTGCAGGAACACATCGCTGATGTCTTGCCGTCCAACGTGGTCCAACCCCGTGCTGCTGCCTGTGACGGCACCTCTGACCTATGCCCAAGTAACGGCTATAGGCCGTCACCCTCACCCACAGCTAGCCCTATACGTACACGTTCCTGCCTTCCATTCATCGCCACAGGCTGAGACTTCATTCCAAGCCCCACCCTTAAAATTCCCCCCACACCCTATGAACCCTTGACGTACTGCCGACAACCATCCGATTTGCCACGCCTGTGATCGTCCAGCCCACGTTGCACGCCTTTGCGGCCAGCGCCTTCCAGCTTCTCAGTCTGACATGCGATCTTACCCGTACGATCTCGAGCCACGCTCGCAAACGAGTCCTCCCGGTACT
The DNA here is from genome assembly GCF_055883805.1 of Amblyomma maculatum. Lineage (NCBI taxonomy): Eukaryota > Metazoa > Arthropoda > Arachnida > Ixodida > Ixodidae > Amblyomma > Amblyomma maculatum. The sequence continues at coordinate 49,243,834 of NC_139344.1, forward strand.
CATTTCTTACAAGATCGCCAAACCTATGCCACTCGCCGATTACATTCTGCTCGTCGCCGATCACCTTCTATGATGCTGCGACGTCCTACAGGCGTCGTTGAGGGAAACTGTCGCAGTTCCCGGGGCAAGAACTGCACGTGTTTCGAATTCCTCAAGTCCTCTGTGTCGTCCCGTTAATGTTATCAGTGTCTGTAGAAGGCGACAAAGTTATCGCTCTCGTCGACACCGGTGCAGCCGTCTCCGTCATCAGTGAAGCACTCTGCCGTCGACTTCGCAAGTTGACCACTCCGCTTTCCGACTTTTCGCTCCGCACCGCCTCATCACAGCACATTCACCCCTCAGCGTCTTGCACAGCCCGTGTTCTCATTCAAGACGTTTTGTACCCCATCGAGTTTATTGTTCTGCCGAACTGCTCGCATGATAGCATCCTCGGATACGATTTCCTATCGACTCATCAGGCCGTTATTGACTACGCTCCTGCGGAAATTGCCTTTTTCCCCCTCTCTGACGCCCACTCCTGTGACGCACCTGCCCGGACTGCAAAACAGCTTGTCGCCCATGACACCGACATTCCTCCATTTTCTGTTGCCCTCGTATCACTCTCTTGTGAGTGTCTAACTCCTTTGACTGCTATTTTCACACCTTCCGAAGCCGCTTCCCGCCACCCCTGCCTGCTTTTTCCGTTTGCAGTTCTAGAGATTCAAGACGGCGAGTGGGCGATTTACGCCTCGAACCCATTTTCTTGCCCAACAGTCCTGCTCCGTGGCGAATGCATTGGATGTTTCGAAGGACTTGATCTCGCTCATATAAATACTCTCGTTAGCACCACCACTTCCTTCGACGTTAGTCTATGCTCTTGCGGTGTTGCGACCGCTTCGACGCTCTCCGACGTTTTGCAACATGCCACTTCTGCTTGCGCAACGTGATCAACTTGTCGCCTTCCTGCAGAGCTTCACTTCTTCGTTCGACATTCCTCAAACTGCCTTGGGCCTCACGTCTGTCGCAGAGCACACCATCGACACCGGTACAAAACGCACCTTTGCGCCAGCGCCCCTATCGCGTTTCGGCTTCTGAGCGCCAAGTAATTGTTGGTCACGTGGACGACATGCTTCACCAGGACGTCATCCGGCTATCCCACAGTCCCTGGGCGTCTCCGATTGAGTTGGTGCCTAAGGAAGATGGTTCTTTTCGGTTTCGTGTCGCCTACCGCCGGCTCAAAAGGCTCAAGCGCAAGGACGTCTATCCTCTGCCACGCATCAATGACGCACTGGACTGCCTGCAGGGAGCCGAGTTATTTTCGTTAGATTTGCGACCTGGGTACTGGCAGGTGCCAGTGGATGACGCTGACCGCTCCGAAACCGCCTTCATCACACCTGACAAATTGTATGAGCTCAACGTCATGCCCTTTGGACTTTGCAACGCCCCGGCCACATTCTAGCGGCTGATGGACACTGTTCTTCGTAGATTCAAGTAGCAAACCTGTCTTTGCTGTTTTGATGACATCGTCGTCTTTTCTACCGATTTTCAATCTCACCTGCTCCGACTTAAGGACTTCCTCACTTGTCTCGCCGCCGTCAGCCTTCAACTGAATTTGAAAGTGTGCCGCTTTGATTCTCAGCAACTAACTATTCTAGGTAATGTAGTTTCTAAAGACGTCATTCTTCCCGATCCCACCAAACTTCGGGCTGTTGCCGAATTTCCAAAATCAGTGAAGCAGCTCCGCGGCTTCATCGGCCTGTGCTCCTACTTTCGCCGCTTCATCTTAAGCTTCGCCTGTGTCGTTGCCCCTCTCAACCAGCTACTCGCCGGCAGCTCCGATCTGTCCACCTGGACACCTGTTTGCGATGACGCCTTCGAGACTTTACGCCGCCTTCTGGTTCCGCCTCCCACCCTCCGTCACTTTGATCCGACTGCACCAACTGAGATTTACAATGACGCCAACGGTATTGGGCTAGGTGCCGTCCTCACTCAACGCAAACCTGGTTTCCTCGAGTGATGGCGTACGCCAGTCGGACCTTGACGAAAGCAGAGTCCAATCATTTCGTTACGAAAAGACAATGTTTAGCCATTATTTGGGCTATCGGAAAATTTCGTCCCTATGTGTATGACCGACCGTTTATATGGTCACTGATTACCACGCTTCATGTTGGCTGGCATCTCTCAGGGACCCGTCCGACCGCCTTGCTCGCTGGGCTCTTCGCCCATAAGGGTATGACATTCGGTCACTGATTACCACGCTTCATGTTGGCTGGCATCTCTCAGGGACCCGTCCGACCGCCTTGCTCGCTGGGCTCTTCGCCCATAAGGGTATGACATTCGAGTCATTTATCGCTCAGACCTCAAACATATTGACGCGGGCGCCCTTTTGCGCTCCCCACTGCCTCGCTCTTCATCGCCTGATCACATATGCGTCTACGATTTGTCTTCGCTTGCCAGTGTCGACATAGCCACATACCAGCGGCACGACCCGTGGATAGCTACACTTCCGGACTTTCTTTCAGGTCCCTCTCCCCGTCATTCGTCAAGAGCATTCGTCCGCCAAGCCCACCATTTTTCCATTCGTAACGTGACGGCCTGCCGCATATCGCCGCAATTATCTTCTCGACGGAAGGGAATGGCTTCTAGTCATCCGCCGTCATCTCCGCGCCGACATTTGCACGGCTTTCCATGAATCCCCAGTGGAGTGTTGAAAACCTACCCACGTTTGCGTCTGCGCTTTTACAGGCGCGGAATTTCTCGCTTTGTCCGCCATTTTGTGCGCTCTTGCCCGTCTTGCCAACGCCGAAAAACTCCTTTCAAGTCCCCTGCTTCGTTGCAGCCGTTTTATCGCGTCGGCATAGATCTCTATGGTCCTCTTCCTACCACTTCCACTGGCAACCGCTGGATTGTCGTGGCAGTAAACCATCTGACCCGATACACTGAGACATCACCGTTACCCTCTGCTTCCGCACGTGACGTCGCTGCCTTTCTTCTGAAGAACCTGGTTCTTCGCCATGGGGCCCCTCGCGAACTGCTCAGCGACCGAGGGTGTCTTTTCCTATATGGCGCTCTTGAGGCCCTCTTGAAGGAATGCCCTATCATACACCGCACCGCTACCTCTTACCACCCTCAGACGAATGTCCTGACAGAATGTTTCGTTACCTGCATATAACACCACGACACAGACCACCACTGGATTCTCTCCCTTCTTGGTCCTTTACGGGCGCGAATCACCCTGTACTATGGACACACTTCCTTACCGCCCTGATGTTTCCGAATCGACGCCACTCTCCGGCGCCGTCACGTACGCAAAAGAATGCCGTCAGCTCGCCCGCTGGCAACCAGTGGCAACAAAAACACCACCATGACGCCGGCGAAGCTTCGTCATATCTCCCGAACTCTCCGGTGTGGTTCTGGGTTCCTTCCAAAACTCCTGGCCTTTCAAAGAAACTTCTTGCTCGGTACCACGGCCCATACCGGAAACACGCTTCAGCCACCGCCATGCACCAGCGTGTTTGTGCGACGAATACGAAGACGAAGAAGCACGCCGAGCTCACACGTGTGTGTGTGTGTGTGTGTGTGTGTGTGTGTGTGTGTGTGTGTGTGTGTGTGTGTGTGTGTGTGTGTGTGTGTGTGTGTGTGTGTGTGTGTGCGTGCGCGCGTGTGCGCGCGTGTGTGTGTGTGTGTGTGTGTGTGTGTGTGTGTGTGTGTGTGTGTGTGTGTGTGTGTGTGTGTGTGTGTGTGTGTGTGTGTGTGTGTGTGTGTGTGTGTGTGTGTGTGTGTGTGTGTGTGTGTGTGTGTGTGTGTGTGTGTGTGTGTGTGTGTGCGTGCGTGTGTGTGTGTTTTGCAGTTCATTCCATAGAGTTCAGCACTCGTGGCTGCCTTGCTCACGAGGGGGGTTGACTCTAATATCGATTACATGGCGCTGTTTGGTTCGCACAAGCTTTTGTGGTCCCTGTTAGCCCAGCTGATTGGAATACCCAAGGCGAACAAAGCCAAGTTCGTATGCCCTAAGCGGCCGCGGCGCCGCGCTCTCCTTTGGCCCCACTCGTTCTGCCTTGATGACGCCCTCCTATCTGCTCACATTTCTCGCTTGTGACTAGACTGAAACGGACATGTGTTGTGAGACATCGCCTTCGGAATTGGAGTGGGCGACATAGTGTGGACCCTAGAGTGCGCGCGGGAACCGCGCCATTCCCAGGCAAAGTGGCGCCCTCATTTTTCACGAGGGCATCGCACACACTACTTCAGATGAGTATGACTTTTTTTTCTGCGCATTCTACTGGGCCGCCATCCAGTGAGCACAACTGACTACAACCACACCGCCATTCTTACATGTAGACAAGGGTGCTTCAGAACTCAGTGAACCCGGCAAGTGTCTTGTAAACGCGAGGCGTACGTATATTGCAATGAGTTGGGCACATTGAGCAGACGTGTAAACATTTGCACAAGCCTCGATAAACGTGTCAAGCCGTGGTGTTTACCGCGCACACATGTACGGCGCTGTGTTTTGCGTATCTAAGACGCCTTGTAATCGCAGCTGTAAAATAGAACTATGCAGTCTAAACGCTGAAGAACCGAAGAGGGTGAGAGTCAGAACATCGGTTTGCCGCAATTCAAAGCAGATAAGCCAGCCATTCTTGGCCACATATTGCTAGCCTCTATAATGAGAACTGTTCATAGGTAACAAAACGTAAAAACAGTTTTAGCAATTACCCGCTTCCTGCTCTGTGCCACTTAACGTATACATGTCACATGCCGAGCTAGAGACGATCTTTTCACGGAAATGCGGAGGGCATGTTACCGCAGCAATGACAGCATGCCACACACAACCAAATAAATGCATCAGAATAATGTTACATTCAGTAACAAATACTAGAGTGTCTTGCTTTGTCGCACGGAGGAAAAAGCATGGCGGAAATTGCATATTTGACCTGTCACTGCCCAGAGCTGCAACTAAACTCCGAGGAATGTTCAAGAGCGCACCCCTTGCAGTCGCCCCGCCGCGGTGCCTCAGTGGTTAGGGTGCTAGGCAGTTGAACCCAAGGACGCGGATCAAATCGCGGCCGCCCTTAAAGGGACACTAAAGAGAGAAAGGAAGTGGGTTTGTATCGATAGAATGCCAGTTCCTGATTACAAAAAGACCACTCTTACTGAAAACAGAGCTGTTATAAGGTAGTAAAGAAGAATAACAGAAATACAGGTGTCGCCACCACAGCCAAACGGCCGAGGCTCGCAACTACAAATCACGTGACGCGCTAGGGATCCCGGAGGCTGACAAATGCGAATTACGTTGCATGTTTGAATGCGGTAGTACGTTTTTTCTCAAACATGATAACACGCTTTTATCATACGTAAACGACGGCGAAAAGACAACGTAAACGTTGCAAGGCAAATACAAAAATATACTTGGAGGCGCCACAGGCGCCCACTTCAGTTTTGGTTATGTTTCGGCTCAGGCATTTCGTGCGCACTCGGATAGTTTGTTTGAACTTGCAGCGCCTGAATTACGAGCTTGGAGCAGCAGATGCGCCTTGATGGTTCCCATTTGAGCATTCGGAGGCACGAGCGAGCGAAATTCGCTACCGCCGACACACTCCTTCGTTCACACTTCTGCGCCAACATATCGCCGCCGTTGCCGCTTCGACTGCGATCTGACCGCTTGACTGCAGCTACGTACGCCACGAAAAGCATACATATGCTAAGTACCGAAGGAAAAACGCATTATTCAATTTTTCACCAAATCATGGCACATCTGACCAACATAGCTGCGTCAACAAGACCTTCAACATGCTATTTGCAGGCGTCGTAAACAAAAGGGGATACTTGCCGCTCATACCAAGGAGAGCGTCGATATATTGCGCTCTTCGCCCGGCGAAAAAAAGGGCCTCGAGTAAAAAGTAAAAACTAAAAATAATGAAGCACCAGAAATACATTACAAAAGATTAAAAAAAAAACGATTTGTAAAAAAAAATAAAAATAAAAACTCCAGAAGACTCGAACTCGCTACTGCTTGCTCCGTAACGTTCGGCGCTAACCGCTCAGCTACGCCGCGCCGCAAGAACCTTGGAAATATTTCTAATTTATGTCATAGCCCCATTTACAATGAAGTGTTTCTGCTGTCGGTCTAAAATTTACAACTGCTTGATCATCGGCGCATGCTGCCTGCTCTCACGTCTTGCAACTTATGTTCTGGATGCCTATGCGCACTATATTGTGCACTGGATCCATTTTAACATGTGGAATTTCACAGCGCTGGCAAATGTAGTGGCGCAGGCACTTCGGTCATGTTCTGCTACCGTGGACGTAATTTTCGCTGAACACGGAGCTGTAGCACAAACCTTGAAGGAAAAAAGTGCGACGAAGCTTCAAAACTGACAAGCGCAGCAGCGATGACACTATTTTGCTGGTAACTAAATCTTATTTGTATGTAAACATGTCAGGAAGCGTTGCGATGACCGAGGGCTCGGTTTGTTTATACACAGTGCAAGAAGGAGCGCAAAAGCTTGAGAAACATGTAAAGTATTGTGCATTTATGTTTTTTTTTCTTCCTTTATGGGCCCATCGCTCGGTAAATTACTCTCTTCATCGTTTTATTTATTTCGGGTGAGGCCGTCATTGCGAGTACGCTGTTGCCAAGTTGGCCCTTGAGGGATGCGACGCCGCGGGCCGCGCCGGCTCGCTAGCTATCACGGAGTCTCCGCTTACGTCATAGTGTGCGTCACTCAACTCCAACTACGTAGTTGGAGGCCACAGTTTGAATTCGACCGGCGGGAACAAGAAAAAACCTCAACTTCTTATCGCAATATCTCAGCAATTACTCGATTTTTTGCTGCCGGATATGCGGCGACAGTGTCACCAAATGTAGTTTATTAGATTTTCATACCATCTTTGGCTGTCTTTAGTGTCCCTTTAAGTGGAGACCAAAAACGAGGCGCCCGCGTGTTGTGCGACGTCAGTGCACGTTAAAGGGACACTAAAGAGAGAAAGGAAGTGGGTTTTCATCGATAGAATGCCAGTTCCTGATTACAAAAAGACCACTCTTACTGAAAACAGAGCTGTTATAAGGTAGTAAAGAAGAATAACAGAAATACAGGTATCGCCACCACAGCCAAACGGCCGAGGCTCGCAACTACAAATCACGTGATGCGCTAGGGATCCCGGAGGCTGACAAATGCGAATTACGTTGCATGTTTGAATGCGGTAGTACGTTTTTTCTCAAACATGATAACACGCTTTTATCATACGTAAACGACGGCGAAAAGACAACGTAAATGTTGCAAGGCAAATACAAAAATATACTTGGAGGCGCCACAGGCGCCCACTTCAGTTTTGGTTATGTTTCGGCTCAGGCATTTCGTGCGCACTCGGATAGTTTGTTTGAACCTGCAGCGCCTGAATTACGAGCTTGGAGCAGCAGATGCGCCTTGATGGTTCCCATTTGAGCATTCGGAGGCACAAGCGAGCGAAATCCGCTACTGCCGACACACTCCTTCGTTCACACTTCAGCGCCAACATATCGCCGCCGTTGCCGCTTCGACTGCGACCTGACCGCTTGACTGTAGTGTTCCTGTAGCATATACAGGAACACTACTTGGCTGCAGCTACGTACGCCACGAAAAGCATACATATGCTAAGTACCGAAGGAAAAACGCATTATCATTCAATTGTTCACTAAATCATGGCACATCTGACCAACATATACTGCGTCAACAAGACCTTCAACGTGCTATTTGCAGGCGTCGTAAACAAAAGGGGCATACTTGCCGCTCATACCGAGGAGAGCGTCGATATATTGCGCTCGTCGCCCGGCGAAAAAAAGAGCCTCGGGTAAAAAGTAAAAACTAAAAATAACGAAGCGCCAGAAGTACATTACAAAAGGTTAAAAAAAAGTCGATTTGTAAAGAAAAAAAAAAAAAAAGCCGCCAGAAGCGGTAAGCCTCGAACTCGCTACTGCTTGCTCCGTAACGTACGGCGCTTTTCCAAGGTCCGCGCCACAATAACCTTGGAAATATTTTTTGCTTTTATGTCATGGCCCCATTTACAATAAAGTGTTTCTGCTGCCGGTCTAAAAATTACAACTTCTTGATCATCGGCGCATGCTGCCTGTTCTCACGTCTTGCAACTAATGTTCTGGATGCCTATGCGCACTATATTGTGCACTGGATCCATTTAAACATGTGGAATTTCACAGCGCTGGCAAATGTAGTGGCGCCGGCACTTCGGTCATGTTCTGCTACCGTGGACGTAATTTTCGCTGAACACAGAGCTGTAGCACAAACCTTGAAGGAAAAAAGTGCGACGAAGCTTCAAAACTGACAAGCGCAGCAGCGAGGACACTATTTTGCTGGTAACTAAATCTTATTTGTATGTAAACATGTCAGGAAGCGTTGCGATGACCGAGGGCTCGGTTTGTTTATACACAGTGCAAGAAGGAGCGCAAAAGCTTGAGAAACATGCAAAGTATTGTGCATTACAAGCGCTCTATGTTTTTTTTTTTCTTCCTTTATGGGCCCATCGCTCGGTAAATTACTCTCTTCATCGTTTTATTTATTTCGGCTGAGGCCGTCATTGCGAGTACGCTGTTGCCAAGTTGGCCCTTGAGGGATGCGACGCCGCGGGCCGCGCCGGCTCGCTAGCTATCACGGAGTCTCCGCTTACGTCACAGTGTGCGTCACTCAACTCCAACTACGTAGTTGGAGGCCACAGTTTGAATTCGACCGGCGGGAACAAGAAAAAACCAGCTTCTTATCGCAATATCTCAGCAATTATTCGATTTTTTGCTGCCGGATATGCGGCGACAGTGTCACCAAATGTAGTTTATTAGATTTTCATACCATCTTTGGCTGTCTTTAGTGTCCCTTTAAAGAACTCCAGGTGGTCGAAACTTTCGGGAGCGCTCCACTACGGCGTTCCTCATAGTCCGGGTCTCTACGGGACGTTAAATCCTACAAACCAAACCAAGCCTCTTGTATTCCTATAGAGATAAGTTGTGCGGCAAAGCCCTTCTCTTGCAGAGGAACAGCGCAAGAAACAAGGACGCAAGAACACATTGAAAAACAGGACTAGCGCAACCTGACTTCTGCGCTAGTCCTGTTTTTCAGTGTGTTCTTGTGGCTTTGTTTCTTGCGCTGCTCCTCTGCATGATGCCTCATCGACTGGCCTACTCGACGGTATTAATCTCTTTTCTTTATTACATAGCAAAGCATCAAGCGTTTTTCATACTCCTCCTTTATCAATGCTGTTTTTTTTTTTTTTTTTTCACCCATTGTAACGTACTTACATTGTCACGTAGTCAGTGCACGGCTGTACGTGGCAGAGCTGCCAAGTTATGAGGTGTTGCGTGGTGAAACGCTGGATTTGCTGGTGCGCCGACGGCGGAGCGATGCACGTGCCAGACCGGCGATGCGTGAGCGCACGTGTGAGTACCGGGCACGAGGAGCGGTGAGGTGACGTGCCAGGAAAACGAGATATCGAGGAAGGGGGGAGAACAAATGAACGGCATTCAAGCGTAGAGGTTAGCAGAGGACGGATGTCTGGTCCGTGCTGCTAAGAGGCCTCTCTTGGATCACTAGTGCAAAGCTAGCCTGATTAAGCCTTTAGTGGGACGGGGAGCCTTCGACGCTTCTGACGCTGGGCTCGGAAATCGGTGACGCTGCCAAGTTCCTGGGGCTACCGACGCAAGTCCACCGGCGTCTCTTTTTAGTCCTCCCTGCTCCCGCTTCCACCTGGTTCTTCGTAGAGCTTTCCTGAACGCTGCACCACCGACGAGACGCAGCTCACCCAACCGCGTCTGCTGCACGACATCGCTGCTTTTCCTCGGACGCTCTTCATCGGGGGACGGCTTTCATTTATCTTGTAGTGGTGTGCGTGTTTTTTGCGTGTGTTTTTTTGTAAATGTATTTTTTTTTATTGCCGTCTTAGCTTTACATTTTAAAAACGGCTTCGTTTTGTTTTATTTCATCTGCTCGTGATCTTGTTCGAACCCTTTGCATTTGGGGACGCGTTCACAAATTCGCGACACACGTACACCCGCGCACTGGCTACCTACGACCAGGGTCTACAGTGCATTCATGAAGGTCACTTATCCGCAGGGCGCTCTTCAAAGCCCGAAACAGAACAATGAGTGCGAGGTGTAAACTTTTTCTGCCTCTAGATTAGATGGTTAATTTGTTTATTTAGTTTACGTCGCTTTTTTACGTCACAAAGCGACTCAGGCTATGATAGACGCCGTAGTGGAGGGCTCCGGAAATTTCGACCACCTGGGGTTCAAGGTACGAGTGTCCTAACAAGTGAGACATCGTGGCAGGTGCTAGAATATATACTTTTGCACATATTTTTAATCACGCATGCACGTGATTTAAAAAAAAAAAGCAATATGGTATACGTACAATGAGGCGCTGAATGAAATACGAATGTCAAGGACAAACGCCAACTAAGAGCTTATATATTTGTCAATGCTTATACTTACCTGCGCAACACATGATAACTTACGATTGGACCTTAATGTACGCCTTAAAGTAGTTGCAACTTCAGGTTTTGTGGGTTATATTTTTCGCGCTCTAAACCTTGCTGAGCACATTGCAATCGAGGAACAGGGTACATTATTCACCAGCGCGGCTTCGATAATTTAATCGGAAAACTTCTCCGAGTTTCGATTTTTATTACTCACATTCTCGGCAACAAGTCAGGCGAAATACGATAACGCAGTCGATCCCGTCGGTTAAAAAGAAATCTGTGACGTACAGTTCCTATTTTCATGTTCACTCGCATACATCGTACGCGATTTCTCAAGATTCTCGAGTTCTCGCCTCTAACCAGTAGTTCAACCAGCTTTTCTGAACCAGACGTCTAGCGACTAGTGCGCAGTAGCTGACAAGCGTAGAAGATAACTTACCTGGTATTTGTACACAATCCCAAACTCCAAACGCGCGCCCCACATTGCAGATGTGATTTAGAACCATGAAGTGAAAAATAGAATGTTAAGGAACGCGAATGTTCAATGACATTCGCAATATCAGAGAGCGAACTTTCATATCTCATTGTTTGCGAAGAAGAGAAAGCTGATGGCACCTTCATTCGCACCGTTTTCCGAACGTGGAAAGTGCCATGACCGGACCTGGAGAGAGAGACATGTTAAACAACTGCCACCTGACGTTGGATTACTTTTCACGCTCAACAGAAAAATTCCGAGAATACTGTGGAATGCAAAAGCCTAGGCGTTGCTGGTGCACACGGTGCATCATGATTGCTCTTATTCTCATTATCAACTAAATACACCGTCATTATCGTTACTAATGTCATCATTGTCATAATTTCAGCGTCATTATCATCCCTACCCATCCTCCCAGTAGACAAGGAGGATTATGGTGGGCGTTTGATGGTTCTAAATTCGCACAGCTTGCGGTATCTTGCTGTTATACAATCTGATTACGAACCATATGACATGTTTTTCCTTATTGCTTAGGTTGTGGAAGACACGCATGTTGGATCGCAACGCTGAAACTGTTGTTCCACCTAGACTCCATTTTAGCAGAATGATTCTGCAACTGAATGACACTTATGATGAAAATTCCTTTCAACCTGAATGGTTTCCGCTGGTGACACGGTGCACGGTGTTTATCTTTGCCTGCCTTTTAGTTGTGTTTTTTATTGTGCATCTCAGCAACGGCTGAAGGAATTGTAAATAGTCTGTGTACATAACCCTTTCTGTACATAACCACGTGCAATAAATACCATGTCAGAAAAAAAAAAATCCCGGGGGTGGCGCCGTTGGTTAAAACGCTCGGCTGGGGGTCCGAGGGATGGAGGTTCGAGTCCCAGTGGAGACATGACTTTTATTTTTCTGGTGACGTGATCATGCCGCCATTTATCTGACAGCTACAGTGTGACCGAACAAATGAACGCCGACAGTACGAGCCGCTTTCACCTTAAAACCTGCGATCATGATCAACAAGCATCCGCTGCTCACAGTTACTTTCTAAGATCGCTCCAGCTTGCTTGCAGATACTTTGAAATCGAAATAAGATGTTCTGTAGTTCATGCCTTTTATGCGAGCCTGTTGGTCAACTCGTGCACACAGAAAGCTTTGGGCAAGCTTTGATGTCTACTCTTCAGTAATCCTTTAAATCGCTGCATCCATGATTTGTCCATTATACGCAGACCTCACGAATACACGGCATTTATTTTTGAACCAGTTCGCTGAGAGAGGGTCATCTGCAAACAGTGAGTGCGCGCCGTGGCATAGAAGTTGCAAAGCACCGAAAAGAAACGAAGACACCCTATATCTAAGTACGATGGCTACCAATGTCCAAATACCACGCTAATTACCACCTTCCTCAAAGAGCGCAGGTCGCTTGCCCGGGCACAGACGCAGCGTAAACCTGCAGGCGGTTTGTAAGGGCTAGAGAGCCTCAGTCAGGTCGCGATCGATTGTTGGAGTCACTATATCCGAAGGGACGGTTGTGCAGAGTCCCTAAATCACTAAAGCCGCAGTAACTTCACGAAAGACGACTGCAGCGTCGCTAGATCCACCGTTAGCGAGTGGGTACTCGAGGGTTCTGTGGAAGCGACTTTGGAGCGTCCTCTGTGATCCTGGCATAATAAAATGGCGCAAATGGCTGGCTCCGCCTCACCGCAACGGGATGCTGTGCCGGAGTACCGCGTATGCACTTGAGTAATATTCAGCTCACGGAAGATGACACGACATGGTATACTTGTCACAGGCTTCGTCCAGAGCAGTGATTAGTGTAACTTCATGAATCAATATCCATCTCCTGCCGTTTTAAAATATGAATGGGTCAGGCAGCGGTGCCGCAAATGAGCTGATGTTCCTGACAACGGCTGAGAGGCAGGCGGCGCCTCACCACCAAGCGCGCAGTATAGGATATTCGCTCTTCCAATACTCGTACGCTGTGCGGTGAAGTCAACCTCCGCGGACACCGTCATGTTGGTAACAGTGCTAAATTTTGCTCTGCCGTAGACAAGCGGATTTGCTGACGGTGTGATGTCACTATTTTACTCGAAGCATAAGAGACCCCTGTCTGGTCATGTCGTGTCGTGTGGTAGAATAAAGCCTCCTACCCTCCTGACTGATTTTACAGCGATAACTATTTTAACCGTTCCAAGGGATCTGCGTCGTCCTGTACGCAGCAACGGAAAGTTAAAACCCGCAGCAGACACAGTACTTATGGAGGCAAATATACGACGAGACCTCGGGCGACCAATGATGAGTTTGGTCTTCGCAGCATAAGAAGTCAAGAATGGGTATTTGGCGCGAGCACATATCATCGCCCCACCTCTCGGCAGCGCCCGCGTGACGCTCTAAGAAGGATATTGAACTCTTTGAACTGGTGCTATGTAGTGCTTTCCTGGGCAGTTTAGTCGCACGTAAACGTTTCATTTATTTATTTGATGTGCATTTCGGGTCAGGCCTGTTTAGGCTTAATTGGAGGTATTACGCTCACTCATTCGGCGAGTTTTAACTTCCATGAGAACGACGTGCAACGGTCAGCTGTAATCGTTGTTGATATTGCTATGGAAAGAACTGAACCTGTCACCGAGCCAGTGAGAGGTAAGCGTTCATTGAATCTCGAAAGTCAGATTTCTCTCCGACGGTAGCGACCCTCTGGCGCTTGAAAGATGCGCAGCACCTTCGAACAGTACCTGTGGAAGCTGCGCCGTTCGACCGTTCCCTCGAACGTAGTAGCCAGACAAATTGGACAGAAGGGACGATTCGGGGAAATCGTTTAGTGTAACTGTTGTTATGATCGGGGGTTCCAGCCAAGGCCGACGACAGACACCAAGCCAGTCCGGCGAGCAGCAGCCCTCGAAGGAACCGTACGTGTCTGCGGCGACATTGCAATCACGTGCTGTGGCAACATCGCCACCACGTGCTGCGGGCCGCGGCAATATCACCGTCACGTGATGCGGCGGTCAATCACTTCGCGGAGTCGCATGACCCAGGAAGCGATCAATTCATGTATAATTACCTGCCTGGCGCTCACAGGGATAACCACGATGACGTTTCCCCTTTGTGAACGAAAGCAAAATCATGCAGCTTTTCGCAGCGGACTACCCGGATTGCTTCAACTTGGTGATGAATCTCTGCCGCCGGCACAAGATCGTCATTGACACCAGCGGAACTGACCCTCGCCACCATGGCAAGAACTGCGAGGAGGTTCGAGGGACGCCTCCTACACAGAGCGGTGCATTTGGCGACCCCGTGTATCCACCGATTGGATGGCCCAACATGAACTCTTATGTCCTCAACTCCCTAGCTGGGGGCAACAAGCAGTATTGGTGAGTAGGTTAACCCCGTTACCTGAGCAGATTAAGACATGGTAATATGCTTCCTTGATCACTGGAGATTACTGCTCGCTATTACCGCTAAGCGTGGCAGCAGAATCTTTTAGTTCATTTCAGTGAAATTTTCGTTGCCTGGAATCAGCGCTTTGTGGCTATGTATGGAGACAACTGCCATAACGGCCGATACAGCTGGAAAACCTTCCTCTGATTGTTACGGTACGGCAAATATAAAGTGGTAACCGGTGGTGTTTCTTGGCAACATGTCGCCCAATGTCGGCGCCATCAGCTATTGTTGCCTCTGCCGCACCCACACGAAGCGGCCGGTTCCGGTGACAGAGCGGAGCGTTTTCGGTTTTTCTCTGTCGTCGCTGCCTCGTCGTTCGGTCATCTAGGGCCAGCAGGAAAGTATAATTATGCTAGTACCCCTTTTTTTTAAGAACCAAGAGCAGGAAGTAACGTCAAAATCAGGGATAGAAATTCCTCTGGTACACTCTGCGGCGCAGACTTGCAGGAATTTCAAGAAGTGACTTCTCTCGTCCGCTCATTTCGATAATTAACAATATCTAGGCACAACAGCCTTTATTGTCATGAACTATATGGATGCTCACATTTACTTACATGGCTCAGACAAAGCGGGCGTCTGCAAATTTTTCCCTGAGACCGCGCTAGGAGCACACTTCGCTAGAAGAACTCCGCTCGCAAAAAAAGTCAGAACAGAAATTATGTAGCCGCAATGTCTTCTGCGATTGGCTAATCTCGGTAGCTGTTTTCTGGCGAAGAACGAAATTTTGTACAAACCCTGAAGCTCATCGACACGATGAACGGTAGTGTTTTGTCAGGCCTCAGCGCAGCCCACCGAGTGACGTCGCTCGGCATGTCGCCGTGAATTATCACCACGTGTCGTTAGAGCTTAAAGCCTCGTGTAACGCCGTTACGTCCCCTACCATGAAATAAGCAATTTCGGTTCCAACGACGACTTTCGCGATTTAGCGGCGACCGTGCAGACTGCAGGAACCTCGGTTCCTGCGCTATCGGTTTACACCCAGGCTAGGTGGAAACCACTCAAATCTGGCCTCTTGAAAACCGCTCTTGGACACTGCATTTCGATATCGCTCTACGCAGGTGCGAATCACTGCCGAGTGTGCTAAACGACTTTTGGTGTTAAACGACTTTTTTAAGAGGGTAACTGAAAAGGTTTCGGATTCGATGAGCTCAAAGGGATCGAAGTATGAAATTTCATCGCAAGTATGCAAGTAAGAAAAGTAAGAAACCTCTAGGTAAACCTTGCAGTTTTTTTTTTTTTTCGTTTTTTTTTTTTTTTTGCGCTTGCATTGACGTAATTACCGAATAAAGCCGCTACGGTTTCCAGACTTCTTCTGAGAGCACAGAGCCGGGAATGAGATAAGTCCCTCATTCAATGGTCATGGCCTTTGAGAAAGGCATCAGAAGTGGTTCTTTGTTTCTTCTTCTTTGATTGGCGTTGGGCACGAAAGATGACGATGAAGACTCGGACGTTAAATGAAAAACTTGATTTATCAGAATAGCATGGTTAGGGTAAAGACGGACAAAACGGTCGAGCAAGAATTACATAGAGCCGCCAGAGCTCTCCCTGTCAGGGGATCACGACGAGAACCCTTTGACACCATCCCTTCTTAATCGCTCGACTCACCGCCGATAGGGCAGGCCCTCTCATCACTCAACAGTATCCTGTAGCCGCATGGACAGGCGGAATTCGTCTAGCGGATCTCACGTGACATGGCAATGCACAGAGAAATAAAAGCACATTAAATCGCATGGAGACGCTGGTATGACGTGACCAAATATAATGCAAGGTAGGGAAAGCGAAATTAAAGCGCGTGTCCGCGCTGGCATACGTGACACTGCAAAACACAGGGCAAGAAGATGGAAACTAAATCGCGTGCGCACGCAGTTCTCACGCGATCCAACAAAACACAACTAATGGAAAGCACAAGCTAATCGCATATAAGCGTCTACCCTCTGCCCCTCAAAGAAACACGAGCGCAATACCGTCTCCACGCCGCAATTTAGCCCTTCAGCTCAGGCCAATATCGGGCGAAGGTTTATATCTACTGTTACGTTCCGCGTAGCTGGTGGCTGTGAACACTGGAATACTTGAACATTGTTCTGCGAGCGCGCCAGCGGACCCTCCGCGCCACGGTGTGCCAGCGAGGGCGCGGTGCTCTCATTAGGAAGGAAAGCGTCCTGCTCGGACTTGACATGTTTATGAGGGTCACGAAGAACGACTGTCACCTTCCCCTCTCCCTGCATTGGAACTCTGGGGTGGCTCCGGCTCGGCCACCCACGGATCATCGCTTCCGGGAACCGCGGCTTGGTTAAGTGACCACGATGTACGGAGTGCGGCCAGCAGCGGTGAAGAGGAGTGTTCCTCCAGCTGCAGACGGGGAGCCCGCAACCTTTTAAGAGCCTGGGGCGCTCTTCTTTTCTCTGGGTCGCTTTTATCTAAATAAAGACCCGTTTAAAACCTTCACGGAGTCCGCATCCCGTACCTCGCAATACTTCCTTATTCAGCGCATATATGGGGCGGCACCGATGCAACCGTAAGCTGGCAAAAATAAAAGAGAAAAAGGGACAGCCGATCGGAAATCGCGGTGTTTACACCAACAAAACTAGGTTTGCTCGTGTGGCCCCCAGGTGCCGTTTCCCACGCGATGCCTCCTAGTGTTCCTGCATATATATACAGGAACACTAATGCCTCCGTGGAACCAGCACCCCGACCGGCGAGCTATGTTCAGTCTTCAGTGGAGAGGGAACTCGAGACCACGCATTCTTAGAAGGAACCGAGTTCATGATTCCATCGCGATGTATACTTATCGTGTCAGAAATATGCCCAGCCTCTCTGTGCGAGTTCTCAACAACGCGACCACGATGGCACACGGCTCGCAGGAAGACGGGAACACGTATTTCGCCATGCTGCGTGATGGTCTCGTGCTCGGAGACTCAGCAGCGTTTTTGTCAGACTTTCGCCATTTAGTCTGTAAGCTTTGAACATTCTTAGGAGCAATCACGTCAGGGCTTCAATTCTTTTTTTCTTTTTTTTGAAGGCTGTACTCTGCTTTCACACCTATATACGTGAGAGATGCGGCTCTTGAGCACAATGAGTCAGCTATTCACTACAAAAACAGAACCCTCAGCGACAAAGCTTCCGTAGAAGGCAAACGAAACGGCGTCTCGGCTTGTAAAAGATGCGCTCGGCCGCGATATTTCAAACTCGGAAGCGTAGTATGTTGTGATGTCTGTGCGGTCACGTCTGCGAAGGCGCCAGCGTGTCTTCATTGCCAGGGGCACTTGAGGAAGCGGATATCAAGCTGGACATAGCAACAGGCCTGTCTCGACGACGGCGGTCAAGGCCCTGCGCGAAGCAACAAGCTCGCGTTTCATCGGATACCCAGGTGCGGCGAACGCCCCGGGAGTCTGCCCTTGAAATTGCGTTCTTCCCAAGGGCAGCGGTGGAAGAAAGAGGCATGCATCGCCGGCCCCGCATTGTGGTCGGTTTACCGTTACCAAGAGCACGCCTGAGAGAACAGGAGCGCCGACAACATGATATCCTCGCTTCCGCAGCGTCAAGAACCAGGTATACCCGTGGGAAGCTGGTGACGAATTCGTCGACGTGCCGTGGCCTACGGGAAGGAATTCGGAGGGCGGGTCTTCATAGTGCTGTGTGCAAAAATGTCAATTGGTGCTCTTCGATTGGCCAGTGCTCAAAACCAAAGGAGTCCCTATCTAGGCACCTAGAGACAAGACAGTGTAGAAAAACCGGGGTCCCATTGCTGGGGACATTGGGAGACTCACTAAAATCTCTACCATCATGTAAATAAATTTGCAGTGCTCCTCGCTTCCGTGGTTCCTCGTCGCCTCCCCTCGCTGGCCTTCGCTACCTTCGGCTTCGGCCCTGCCGGCGTCGCAACAATGTTCTTCGCGCAAATATGGAAATGAAGTGCTTCCATGCCGACAGAGCATGTTCATGCACGTGTTTCCACTAGCTTGAGTTCATTTTGTTTTTAAGTTCCGTACTTTCTTTACTTCTCCAACTAGGAGAACATGGCAGGGGATAAGTACAAAGTCGTCGGGCAGAGGTAATTTCCTCTGCCCGACGACTTTATAGGCAGGATGAACTTACCTATGCCCTAATTGCCTCAGAAATTAAACGGGAAGCACTCGAAAAGAGAAAGAGTAAAGATGGGAGGTGGCGGTGGCGCGTTGCAATGATTTGCACACGCGGTGCACGTCCAGCCAAGAAAACAAACATGAACGTTTAAATTCTATGCATACATGTTTCATAAACGCATTATGGAGACAGGCGTCTATAGGTCGGTTTCATACAGGAACTGAAGAGCCGCACATGATGCGCGCTGCGATGGACAATATCCTGCCAACTTCCCAAGGCAGTCTCCTTGGAACAGAGGTTGGAGCTCCGACGAGCTACGGTAGTCACAAGCAAGGAAAAATTGCAAGAACAAAGGACACGCTTGTGACGTAACTTGTACGCGCGGATGCGTATCCAGCAGTTGGTCAAAATTTTATCTCTAATGTTATGCATACAAGTAGCGCTTTGCTGTAGCGTGAAAGTCAACCGCTGGTCCCCTCAAAAACTTTCGCGCTTGAGATCGTTAGAGAACATGATAAACATCCCTCCCAGATTTAACGAATGATGTGCGTTTGACATTTTGCCATGGATACATAAACAAAAGTGTTCGAGCACGGCGAGCGGGAGTAATATATGAGAAAAAAAATGAGGGAAAATGCAAAGAAAACAAAAAGGAAGGTACAAAGTATCAAAGAAAGCTGTCAGTGACTCAAAAACGCGAATCTTCGTTCGCAATTCTGCACGCAGCCTCATTTGTCTTCATTGTTCCTCCCTTTACTTGTGTTTCGATCGACGAAGCGCGGCAACTGAACGTCCTTCGCCCAATGCAGTGACGCGCTCCTCTTGATGCAGCTGCGGCGCGTAAAGCAGGTCGGGCATTTCCGAAGAACCCACTTCCCGAGCTGAGCGCCTGACTGCAGCTGCGTAGCTCGACAGCAGAGCTCCGCCATCTGCTCATGATCTATCTCCCTCCTGCCATAGGCAAACCGCGGCCACGGAGGTCGGCCTCGCTTTGACTATGAGTTAGCATGTCTCCAGCGCACACGGCCATCGACACGGTGGGTAAGTGTTTGGACAGCTCTGTGTTCCATGCACTGCCGAAAGCTTACGTAACGGAACAAAGCTATTGTGTGGTTGCATGCATCAAGAAAAATGGCCTTTATTCGCAGATATTGGTGCAGGTACCTTCTGCGCAGATGTGGCGAAATGACAAGAGCGGCGTGAACAACACGCATATTGAGCATATGAGTATGAACGAAACACGTGCTTGTAAGACGTTAAGGGCAGTGGCGGATGCCTAGCCAGATTAAGCCGCAGTTCCTTTACTGAATATTCATTCTTTTGCATCGGCACAAAAGAAAAAAAAAACGCGGATTCACATCAGTGCATCGTTTACGCGCACACATCAGTCCGCATGTGCAAAACACTTGCAGTACGTACTCCTACTTACAGTCAGTACGTTGGCATGGGAATCGATGATGACGTCTTTTGTAAGTTCGTCTCAACTACTTGCTCAGCGGTTTCGCACAGCTTAGTGCTAAGCGCGGATGGTCCAATCCAAGTCATAATCAATGTCATTAAAGCGATCCTTGCATGTCATAACGGGCTTGCATGCACCACATTGTCCGTCCGTCGCAGAGTCGATAACGACAGCACATCGTGCCTGTGGATTTTGTGGATTGGCGTATGGTCTCATCGGTAGCGCCACTGTGAACGCGCGCTGTTGTTGTTGTTGTTTTTTCTTTAATCTTTCCAGTCCTTTGGTTAACAAAGACCCTGTCAGGTAGCCATTTCCAGCTGCCATCCGAAAAGAATCCGATGTCATAATAGTTAATGCGAGCGAAACAAAATGAAGCAGGCCAAAGAGTCTTTCAAGTTTCTTGAGAACTTTGCGAAAATCCCTCATGAGCTATGATGCGCCAATGTTCTGCTAATTTCATATATTGCGCCCAGTTTTGCTTCTGGTACGGTCAGAACATAGCGTGGATATGCGTTTGGCCTGATAGGCGGCACCGACTGTATCTACGTGTCAACGGTGGAAACGCCGATTAGACGACGTGCAGCCAGCTGCTCACACTAGTACATCGTGAAACGTTCTGTTTTTTTTTTTTCCTCTGCCTCCTTTCCTCTCTTTTGAAGGCACTCGTCCTAGATGCACGCTTTGTGGTGACGACACTGTATTTAGCAATGTGGGCTTCCACTATAAACAACCAACAATATCCCGCAACGTCGTATCATATTTCTGTGCCCAACATTCATGTTAACTGTTCGACTCTTTTTTTTTTTTTCACACCTCTTTTAAAATTAAAAACATTATTGATAGAGAGGAGTATGCATGCATCATGACAGAGAACTTGATATAAAAAATGCATATTTGTTATTTGTTTACTACTGGATATACGCATCAGCATATAGACACCCTGAAGCATTCGTGCGCGTTAGCTTAACGAAACCTTCATATATATTGTGCTAATGTGGTAAAAGACAGTGACTGTGTGAAGAGAAACCTCGGAAAGGGGCCATTAAGCTGTAACATCGCACCCTTAAGGTGGAGCTTAAGCACTCCTTAAGTGTTCGTTTAGTTCATACGTTTATTTTGATTACTGCACTGCACAAAAAAGTAAACAAAAAATACAGGCCCACATAATTAGCATGCGATAGATATGCATTACCATTAGGCCTTCTGTCCTTTAGTCGCTCCTCTTGTCCTTCTTATCTTGTTCTCATGTTTCCTTATACAGGGTTTCCCGGTTAAACATAACCATGAATTTAAAGAAGGTATGCAGGTTTGAGCATGGTTAAGCAAGCGGTCATGCGAAAGCAGTACGACATTCTGGCTGAACAGAGCGTGTAACACGATATTATACGGTCATCCTCTAGCCTCGCAGCTCCTTTTTCTGGCGTTTCAGCAGCTCGAGTGTCATATTCTGCCCCTCACGTTTCCTCTGCAGTTGTTCTTGTCGCTTGGCCACATCTTCAAGACCCATAGACTCCACTTGATGGTTTTGCTTGGTGGTTTAACAAGAGAGACTGCCATACCGTTTGGAAAAGTGTTAAACCTCCTTATTTCGCGCCATACGATTAGGGGTACTACATAGGTCGTTGCACGTCTAGTATATCATTGTGGATTAGTATGTAAAGTTATGTGAAGTGGAGAGGAAGCGTCTTTACTGCTTTTTTATGCCATATTCCTGTGCAGAATTGCACCATGCTCTTTATGTGATGAATCTGTGTATATATATATATATATATATATATATATATATATATATATATATATATATATATATATATATATGCTGCATGGGTATATGGTAACACTTTTCACGAACTTGAGGGTTCGCCTCAATTCATTCCAATATACCAGCGCTATACGGAGGACTGCTTAGGAGTCAGCTTCGAAGTATCGCGCTTGTTCTCAAATTTCACAATCGAGTTACACTTGTTTGAAGTGCTGGTGACGTGTTTTGATCGACACGGCGTTTGTCTTCTCGAAGACGCAAAAGAATAGACGAGATGCTACGACGGAATCAATGGCTGTAGCGTTTGAAAACGACAGGAGAGCGAACGGGCGCTTTGGATAAAATTTAAAATCTATGACACCGACAATGCAGACTTTTGTGCAACAGGTGGCAGACCTAGAAGCGTCTTTTGTTACATCAGGCACGACAGGCGAGCAAGAACCGGTGAATCACAATTTGTCATTTTGCTTCGCACAATCAGAATCAGTTAGTGTCGCCTCCTTTGTAACTTTAAATTTGAATAAAAGTTCCTTATTTGAAATAGAGGTGCGCATCTTTAATCATGCGTACTAATTAAACGCGAAAGTTTGATTTAGCCTTATTCCTCGCACATTCCTTCGTATGAATTAACCACTCCTTGAGCTCTCTGTTTGCTCGTGAGCAGATGAAGGAGGAGGAGAAAGATGAGGAGGAAAGGCAGGTAGGTTAACCCGTAACAGCAACCGGTTTGCTACCCTGCACTGGGGGAAGGGGGTGAGTGAGCAGATGAAAGTTATGTAATGAATATAAGGAAGCAAATGCGCGAATATTTTTCACCGATCATACTTATTATTGGCCTTCGTCTGTCTGCCTGACTGACTTCATTAGCTGTGAGGTAGTAGCGCAAAATGGGAGGATTAAAAGAAATTTGAATGAAATCTTTATACTGACTACGTCCCCTCCCCATTCCGAGTATAAAAAATAATTGTATGAGCATACATCCATGATTTATTATGGCTCACAATCAGAAAGATGAAATGCGCCCTTTTGTCACGTGTGGTCACCGATAGAGTTGAACAAGCAGCGTTTCGTAATTAAATGTCCCATTCATAGCAATGCGAATCGTATCTTTATTATTATAGCCTCGGTGCATGACAAGAACTGAGCTCTCATGCTCTTTGCTAGAGATCCATTGCAGTGCATAAACTATCTGTTTCATGCTCTCTATTGTACGCACAGGGAACGCACGCAGTGCCACTTACCGGCTCTTCAATCCTTGTCAGTATGCAGACATACGTGTAATAGCAGGCCGAAATGTTCGAAATCATTGAATCATGTGCCAGTGCAATCTGTTCAAGGAGATTGTATGGAAAGGCGGACATTATGTGCGCGGAATGCTATAAGAAGACTAATAATTAAATGAAATTAAAAAAATAATAAACCTTTAATGACATGTTTTAGGGCACATTATTATATTGCGAAATTGATGGTGTTCAGCATTGAGGCTCAGTCCTGATTATAAAGTTTTTGAATCAAAAGTGCAGTTTAAAATATTGAGCGCGAAAAATATGTTTCTGATCGCACGCTATAGGTTGATCAGCGCACATTGCTGAGATGGCATTTCTGCGAGTGGTTTCTTCATAAGAATTACACAAACATCATCTATGTAATGAAAGATGTGAACTGCGTCTTATGAATTTCATTCATGCCGCGCCATTTTTTATTTTTTGTTTTCAATGTGTAGCGTCGGAAAGCCGACTTGAGCTTACTAAATTGCTGTTTTTGCTGCTAAATTGCTGTTACCAAATTAAAAGAAAAAAAAAATCTGGGCCCTCTTTTGATTTTGACAGCCTTTGACTGCGTAGTTTAATACTGTGCCCTTAAGTCGGGAACAAGAAAGTTTATTAGATAATTGTAGCTAACTATTTGTCTTTCTATCGTATACATTGTCATGTAAATAATATCCACCTTATATCTTTCAATCAACCTGCCCAGCCTGCACTGAGGTATATTACACGATTTTTAAAATACCAATGTGTATTGGATGAGAAACACTCGGTATATTTTTTTGTATAGAAACCTCTGAAAACAACGACTGATATGGCGAAAAACTCAGGCAATTGAAGAAACGACTTGCTTCCGAACGTTGCTCCTTGGAATAGTTCGCATATGGCGCCACAAAATGTACAACCGAAGATTTATTTTTAACGTTTGCAGATTTATCTTTAAAAGACTACTAGACACACGTCGGTATGGTTTGTGCAAGTGGATTGTACTATCAGCAATAAATTAAGCGTGAACAAGAGAACTGAAACAAGAGCGAAAAAATAAGGCTGTTTGCTTGAGTAAGCTCAACACTTGAGATTCCTGGTTTCGTTTAGAAAGCCTTAATACTCTAGTTAAGACCTCTTAATAAAACTTATTTACGTTATCTCTCCAGCAGCAGATATATGCCTGTGTTTTAGCGTTAGAATCTCAGTTCTCTTGTTCGCATTTCATATGTTCCTGATAGTACATGCACGGCCGCTCGATGGAAGCACGCTTCCATCGAGCGGCCGTGTTACAAGCAAACGGACAGTATACACGTGATAGAGCTCAATAATTAGACAAATTATTATCAACATTTAATTAGTCAACATCTTTATGGATCATCGGGGGAACGCCGCCAATATCAATGGCGCGTTTAGCTTTTGATTTTTCTTAATCGGTAATGTGGTTCGAAATATCGAACGTCAAAAATGCGCGTTTGATTGTTTGTTCAACTGCATTTCTCGCATTTTATATATATAAAACGGTGTTGCTGAGTGGTACATAGATGCCGAAATCAAGCTTTTTTTCTGCATGATGACACAAAATCTGTCTGTATTTCACGCATAGGAGTCGTCAATGACACTATTTTATAAGCATTCAATGCGGAAAGACAAGTATAGTTTCAAAAGCCCATTTTTGACGTCGGATATTTTGAACAGCATTAAGATCTAAAACAAGTTTCACCTTCAAAGTTGATGGCTTTTCATTTCGCAAGTAACCTTCCCTCATTAAATTGAAAATAAAAGGTTAATCAGTCAATTTGAATAACTAATCGTATAATTAGTTATCCCAATCTGACACCAGGTACCGTCTTTGCCAAAAGTAACCAGGCTGCTCCGAAGGCTGCCGGAGCAAGCGCGCGGCCGTGTGGCGGCGTTGCGCTCGCTGTGGCTTATCGGTGCTCGTCAGCTTCGAGGGTACAACAGCTGAAGTAATTTCGCACCCTCACTCTCGTCGGTTGGATGATAAAAACTAGGCGCGTATGATGTGCGGGCTACGGTTTCACGTGTGCGAAGCCCGGTTGTGCCCAGCGAGGGCGCTCAGTCTAGCGACGGGGCTATTCGCCCTTCTCCGCAACTGCCCTGAAGCAGATATAAGTCGCGTTTCTCGCAATATAATTATACGTGCTTGTGTTCTGTAATCCGCTGCTGAAACGCACCAGCACAACTGCGCTTTCCTGCGTGTTTGATGCGCCTGTGCATTAAAGAATGCTAACGCACCTCCAAATTAATATGCTTTTTTCGAGGTACCTTGCGTACTGCCACTTTTCGGGCCGTAACTCCGGTACAAAGATATAGGAAAGCTTGTGAACCCTTTCCAGCCACCTTACCTCTTTTTTAGGTTGTGTATAAATAAGTGCAATGATTGATTCTAACAATTTCTTGCATTTGCTTGTAGGTAAGTTTTGATTTAAGTAACCAACTATAATGAAACGTTCCTCACGCTTAGCCATTAGATGCCCATGATTACTTTCTCGTTCGCGGACCCTTTATTTCAGGGCAACACAGTGTGGCAGACCTAGCACATATTCGTCCTAGAAACGAACAACAAGAGCTCACCGTGTCTACTATCACCTGCTTTTCTGATTTTCGCAGTTGCTGAGAGGAGCGAATAGCCCCGTCGTTATACTGAGCGCCCTCGCTGGGCAAACCAAGGCTTCGCACACGTGAAGCAACAGCCCACACATCATACGCGCATAGTTTTTATCCTCTAACGGTCGATAGTGAGGGTGCGAAGTTGCGTCAACTGTTGTACCTTCGGAGCTGACGAGCACGGATAGGCAACAGCCAGTGGCGTAGCCAGAAATTTGTTTCGAGGGGGGGCTGGCGTTGCTTCTCGGCCTCCTCCGTATCGAGATACCTATCACCAACCTGTCCCCTCTCAGCTGCGCCATAAATTCTGCATTCCGGGATGCAAAGATTGCATGAAAGAATAGTACCGCGCTCGGGGCTTTCGTTTTATCGAGTATCCTGCGCCTGTATTGTTTCAGACAAAAATTATTGTTTACTTTAGCAAATGCAGAACTGAAAAATTCATCATAGCCAGTTTTCCAGCCATACAATTAACATTAGTTCGAATACATAGTCTTCCTGACGAACCTGCAGATGAAATGGTTCCCTGCACTGTCTCCAGTGTGCTTTTAACTTTGATTATAATGCAACATCTGCCCTTTAACAAACCGAAGTGTTACGAACAAACAAGGACTCTCAGCAAACCACTTCGACAGATCTTCCACCGGGGCATACATAGCGGCTAAAACACCGACATTCAGTGCGAACAAGAGGCCTGAGAGGAAGAAGATAGCGCGGCGTCAGAAGTTTTGCCTGTGGAGGCTGCTTATGGCGTCACGCTCCCCCCTAGAGTTTTTTTTTTTTTTTTATTTCTCCACGCATCAATCTCTGCGTGCTTTGTCAGCTTGTCTGATAGTAAAGCTCGTCTCCTTTGTATGGTCCGATGAACGATTTCAGAAAACTAAATGCACCTTTCGATTTTTTATTCCCGCCGAAATCTCTTTTTGAGCGTGAAAAAAAAAAAAAAAAAAAAAAAAAAAACGTACTGGAGATAAAATCCACATTGATTTCCGGCTCTGGTAGTTGTTTTGGTCTGCGGTGTATGACAGTACGAAAACATTTCGTGGGGGGCTGAAGCCCTATAAGCCCTCCCCCTGGCTACGCCCCTGGCCACAGCGAGCGCAACGCCACCACACGGCCCTGCGCTT
Source organism: Amblyomma maculatum (assembly GCF_055883805.1). NCBI lineage: Eukaryota > Metazoa > Arthropoda > Arachnida > Ixodida > Ixodidae > Amblyomma > Amblyomma maculatum. The sequence goes on from NC_139344.1 coordinate 49,270,496, forward strand.
GCTCCGGCAGCCTTCGGAGCAGCCTGGTTACTTTTCGCAAAGACGGTACATAACCATTCAGCTTTTATTTTGGCCTAATAAAAAGGGCTACGCCAGAGCCAGCTACGCCAGAGTGGCGCTCGAGAACTTGCCTATTCACACCTAAGCGTCCAAAGCAATACTTGACAAGCTCATTAGTTATTGTTGACTAACTATTCAAATAGGCAGGATGGAAAAATGCTAGATAGCCGCGCCTTACCAGGGAGGGGGGTGGGGATGAAGGGTTCGGTATCGGAACACTTCCCGCAATTTTTTGAGTGCTACATCTGTCACGCCTCGTCCCCTCCTTTCGGGCATTTTTCCAGCCATGCTTTTTACACACTGCATCGGCATCATAAACTGTCAAAAATGAAGATTATAAAGGTGTCCGTTTGCCGACAAAAGTGCTTCCTGTTCTAAAAGCATATGGCGACATAAAACTCGAGTTATCGTTGCACCTCCGTTCGCATGTGTGTCACAAACCCCCGCCTTTACTGTCAAAAGAGGCATGGGATCACCTTTACGGTTACCCGTCGTCCCTCCATGAGGTTTAAGAACACATTTAAAAGTTAGGCTGGTCAACCCGTGAAGTACGTGTGTCGGTGTGTGATTGAGGAATAAGTTCAAATTCTTTTACAAACGACTGAATGTTTATAAATAGTGGTCCGAATTACACTGCATAATAATAAAGTACAATAAAAAAATAAACGCCACGACAAGATATTGACAAACGAAGACTAGTTAAATGACAAGAGGAAAACCCGATAATGAACAAAACACTGCGATAAAAAGAAGACTATAAAGATTATTTAGCAAGTATTCTAGATATAATAAGTATGGTCAAAGTCACATAGAAAACACAGCGAACAATATTACTAAGTCAGGTAAAGGTTAACAAAAGCGAAAATAATGTTCAATTGAACAGCAGTCTGTGGCGAAATGGAATTCTCACGGCTTCTTGTTAGTTGAGGCATCGAAGGCTGAGTTGATCGGTAGCGGCGGCCGTACAGGTGAGGAGAACGATGCGTCGACCGCGGGCCCGAGGAAACACAATACGCTTTCCCGGAGCGGCCGCGAGAGTGGCCCGGAAGTCTGAATCTTCCCAGAGCGCACTGGCGCGAGCGTTCTGCGGTCGGTTATTTTATACACTCGGCTTGGTGTGCAGCGCCCGCGTCAAGGACAGGCGGTCGCTGCCCCTGCCAACGTGTTGACTCCTGCTTTGAGGAGCGGCGGGGTTCCGCGAGTTTCGCTCTATGTCTGAGGCCGAAGCTCCCGCAACTTCCGCTGTATAATAGGTGAGGCAGCTTGTGACAATGTGCTAAACTAAATGTGCCGATGTAGTAGTGTAGTACACTTCTGCAATACGCTTGCAGTTAGCGTACGTAAGCGCGCGGACGTAGACAGCTAGTAACAACCCCTCTGGATCATCATCAAAGCTACCTGAAAATGCTTTTTTCTCTTCGCTCAGCACTGAGATCACACACACAGCCGCCCTGCTAAAAGTTTCACCTATCGATTGAAGTCTACGGTGCCGTTTCATTGCAGTTCTTATTTTTATATTTTTTTTTTTCGGAGGCCTATGATACTTTCTGAAAAATATTTCTGGCTGCGGCACTGCTAGGTTAAATAAATCCTAACAAAAGTGACTTGATATCAATTCGGAAGAGCTGGTAGGCTTTGTTTCAATATTGTTCCATAGATATTAGCTCAGACGCAGCAGGCAGTGGCATTAAAGTGTGGCCACCACTTAAGGAACAGCAAGGAACATCCTTTTTTGTACTATACATTCGTAAGCAGGCTTGTTTGGTGCGCTGGAGAGAGCTGCGCAGCAACTGCTGCGTTAGGAGCAATGTGCTCGTTCCTTGCTTTTATTTCTGCGCAGCATCGCGACAGCCCGAGCACTGACCGTGAAACCTAGTGCCTGCTGTAAACGCTCACTTTGTTCGCCCTGCGCTTCAAGACAAGTTTGCTCACGTCTGAGCGTCGTGGCGTGAACTCGGCAGCGAGGCAGGTGGGACGATTCATGTCAGCCTCACGCTACTTCTCCACAAAGATGGGTGCAGGTGAACTGCCAATCTGTTATCAGAGGTCTTGGTTCCTTCCTGGACACCAGAAATAAAGCCAACAGTAAGAGCACGTTTCTGCGTGAGCGCACAGAGAGTCCTCCCCAAAACATTGTTTTCTCACGTGAAAAAGAGAGCTTGAGCGGCTTACTGTGGAGTTTAAACAATCGCTGCGTTCTTAGTGATCAGCAGGCAGTAAGGCTGTGGTCACTGGTTACCTCAACAAAACTAGTTAGCGGGCAAGCTGGTGCATAGTTCTTGGAAGAAATAACAGCGCAGAAATAGTAGGGTTTAAACGCAGCTAAGCTAAGTAGGACGTGCGAAAGCCTTCGCGCTCAGGCGGAAGCTAATGGAGACGACGAGTTCTCAGCACTCAGCACCAGTGTTTGTCGCAGTATGCACGTACGGCGACCGGCTGCGGCGGTAGGTAGCTACGACGTTCGTACGCTCGAAAAACTCCTGGGCCTGAATCCACTCCGCTCCGACGGTTTTAACGCAAAAGCGTTACTTCGCTATGTTCACACATTTCTGTCCGCAGACCGTGACCGCAGTCCGCGCCCGCAAAATCGTGTCCACAGCAGTTGCGAGTAATTGAGAAGAGGTAGTGCTTAATGAGTGGTGTCAGTCGATAGAAGCTGACGTAATGTTGCTGCAGATAAAATAATTAGGCCAATAAGTTAATTCGTAAATAATTACAGGCAAAAATATAAAAGTCCGCAGCAGTTGTGAGTAATTGAGAAGTGGTAGAGGTTAATAAGTGGTGTCAATCGATAGAAGGTGACGTAATGTTCAGTCCGAAATTACGTTAATTAGATCATTAATTAAAGGCAAAAACACAAAATCGTGTACGCAGCAGTTGTGAGTAAATTAGAAGTCGTAGAGGTTAATGAGTGATGTCAATCGATAGAGGATGACGTAATGTGTACGAAAAAATAATTAGGCCAATAAGTTAATTCGGTAATTTTTGTTTTTGGCCGAGCTTGACAAATGCAAACCACAACATTCTTGCTTGGGTTTGATCGTGCGAAGTAGTGATTTGGCACTAAAATTATCCGGAGTTTCATCTGTTTTGACTGATCATATAGTGCGAAAGCAGTATTTGAACCACCCGTGCCAGGACACGAGGGCTGTGACGTCATGATCAGGAAGGAGGGGGGGGGGGGGGGTTGCGAATTAGTAAGGCACACAAGCTCCGAGATCGTTTCTTTGCTCTAGTGTCCGTATGAATCGCATGAGTAACTTTGCACTAAAGGACACGCACGGAAAGGCCGATAAAGACGCAGGACAATGGCTATAATAAGTGTGTTGGCTTTCCACAGCTGCCTTAGCTGTGGTTACGGTTACACCAGGTACGTCTAGGTTAGGTCTGATTCACTTACATTTGCCTGAGCTACATTGGCTTGCTGAGGCGCGATACAACGTAAACTGAACGGAAACCTGTCAGCATGTAATGTGTTGAACGAAGTTTCATGGCAGTTTTGATTACACAGCCTTAACAGTGGCCAACAGCGTTGAATTACTTTAAACTAGATGTAGTGAAAAGAAAGGTAATGCTCACTATAGTGTGAGTTCTTGACACTAAGGCGAACGTAGCGCATTCGGTTGTGATTTCAGTGCAGGCTCACACCAGTGTCGGAACTATTAACTCCCCGCACCACATGAAGCAACCCGTTCCGTTCTCACAACCGAACAGAATTCCATTTAAGGTGCACCCTATTCTCGTATCTGATCATTCATGTAGTTGATCCGATGGACAAAAAAGGTTGGATTTTATCCCTGTAATTGTGGAAAGGCAGCGGGCGAGTTATTCCGTTTCGAGCCTGCGTGTAGTGAGAGCTGTATAGGGCGGTGGCTTTGGCACTATCATGCGGTTAGCCTCCAGTGCAGCTCTCTTTTTTTTTTTCTTTTTTTTTTTCTACGTAGCTTGTGCTCTCAGTTGGAGGCTTTGGATCGCTGTTCAGACAAACTTGAAATTAGTGGTTTTCAACTGCATCTAATAAAAGCTGCTGCTCTCACCTTTGTCGAACGTCCTGTGCACTTGGATCCAGTCCTGCAGCGATCGCTCGCCCGTGAAGCGAGTCGAGCTACAGGGGCTACATCACCGCTTTGCTATACGCACGGCTGGCCCAGGCGTTGAATTGGCTCCAAAGATTCCTCCGAAGAGAGTGGCAGCCGCGCGCGTCGTTGCAATCCGAGCCTGCAAAGCCTCGACCCTCAGTAGCAAACTTGCCGAGCTTTTTGCGGCTTTAGGTCAGCATGAACAGGGTATGTTGCTGGGCCATTAGGACAGCATGCAGGTACAGAGAAAAATTTTTCGCACTTCGAATTCGGTGCAGTAAAATCCGCGAACTGCCCGGTGGTGTACAACCAATGATTCGTCGCTGATTTCTGCGGTAACTCTGGTTCGCTCCAGTGCTCCCGAGACCTAGCACCCTCAAATGCACCTACAAACAAGGTTCCATGCTGCAGGCGCCAATTTACGTTAACAGTTTTTTCGAAGAGCGTTTATTGCCATCGCCGCGGGCCGCCGATTTTTGCTGGTTACGCTGTCCTCTAACCAGAGCCTTGAGCAGAGCACATTACCGTGGCCGCGGGCTGTGTCACTGCATGTTTATAGGCCGTGCACCGTTCGAGTAACCGAAGACAATCGAAGAAAGATAAGTATTAGTGAAGCTTGTACTACATTTGCACCATGTGTTCACATCAGCGTTAAGCCCTTCAGCATGTTACTGATTAAGCGACTACGGCATTCCAGAAATTACGCTTAATTTCATGTTCTACAGCAAAATTCTTGCAAGTCACGAATACATCAAAGCTCACGAGAAAAATGTCATGAGGGACTATAGTGGCAACCATCGCCGATTGTGCCAGCTCCGCGTTTGCAAGGAAAAAGGAAAAACGAGTCGCATTTACAGTGTGTGTGTTTGTGTGTGCATTAGGGGGGGGGGGGGGGCTGTAGCAGCGACAAAAAGAAAATGCCTAGATAGACGAAACATGTGTACTCGCTCAGTGGAACGGAGTCCATCCTCCCCGTGCAACCTGCACGCAGTTGGACACGCTACTATACGGCCCCCATCCGCAGCCACTGCATGCAGACCAGACCCCGCGTCGTTGTTGTAGCCTCTGCATGTTTTTGTTTTCAATTACGTCTGTTGGTTTCGCTGTCACGAGTCTGTTTATGCCTGACTGGGCCCGCACCGCTCGCCGCTGGCGCCGCATCTTTTCGCAACCCAGAGAGGCCCGCCTGCGAGCGACACTTTACGGCAGTTTTTTGTACGCAGTCCGCGCGTAGAGTCGTCGCCCGTGCATCGAAACCGGTTCGCCGCCGCTGTTATCAGAGGGCGAGAGTGTGGAGGATGCTGCGCGGCGAATCGTTCCCTCCGTCAGAGCTGCCGGGGGTCTCCGCTACGACGCGTGTCTCCACAACGCAGCGCTCCTGCCGCGTCGTCTGCTCTGGCACCGGCGCGAAGCCCGCGTAGGGTCTACCGCTGTTTCCTCGTTCTGTTGACGGAAGGTGTGAGCGCTGCTGTGTGACACCCCGACGCCGCGCTTTCCCTCGCATACCAATTCCACGCTTTGCTCGTGGAAACGCCGGCGAAACTCCTGCCACGAGTGTCGGTTGGTTTTCGCCTATCCCGACCGCTCATCTCTGCTCGGCGCTGTCCCCGCTGCCGTGAATGCGGATTGGTGCGGCAACTTCGTCTTCCAGGCTTGTAGCATCTTTTGCGCCGTGGACCTCCGTTGTAGACTTCTCGTACTGTTCGCGTTGTTGGCATCCCTGCGACCAGAGCCGTTGAGATCCTTGCGTACGAAAGGCCTCTCGCCTTCATTTCCAGAGTATTGATGTTGCAAGAGATGACCCGTGACGCCGAGATGAACAACCAGAACACCCAAAAGACAGAGACGAACACCTCGCGGTCCGCCAGGGTTACTGCGACGGTGAAAGTCGAGCCGCTGCCCGTTGGAGAAGGACTTAGGCTCAACCCGTACTACTTCAAAACTGTCCCTGGAATCCTAAAGCTGATACAAGTGGTAAGTGCTTCATTGTCTCCTCCTAGCTTCACCGAAAGTGCTTTCATAATCGGATGTTTCCTTCTGTGCGGAGTTGGGGTTAACCCATCGATTTAGCGTTTATTTGTTTTTTTCTGTTTTTTTTTTTTTTTTTTTTTTTTTTTTAATGAGGTGCTCTTGGTAGCCGAAAAGAAACTCAAAATATCAGTGAAAAATATTCGCCGGACAGCATAATGCTGAAATGGCCAACACTTTTCACTGATTAAACTAAATTTTCTTTCTTTTTGTCTGCTGTCCAATCCCCCCCCCCCCCCCCCCCCCAATTTCCTGTAACTGTGGGCAATCACCATTTCCGTAATTCGAGAATTCACTAAATATAGGAAAGGCGCAATGCAGTGAGCCCACCTTACTGCTCAGTTTAGTGCTCTACGCGCTGGCCTTCAAAAAGCGTGTTGACAAGAAGGGAAGCGTACGGTTTGAGAAATTATTCAACGCATTTGCATGCTGAATAAACGAGTCTGTTTTGTAAATAGAGCGATACGGTGTGACACATCGTATGCCAACATGTGGCCAGGAATTAACGTTGTTTTGACACATGTTCGCTATACCTTTGAACTTTCGGTAGCTTTCGCAACTACGTTATGCCCGTGTCGACGATGAGCAGTTTCTGAACCAGAAATTTTTTCTTTTATCTCGCGACGTCTAAGTTCCTTTTTTTTTTTTTTTTTTGGGGGGGGGGGGTAGTTGTGTTGTGCCCAAGGTAACATGACTCCCACCAAAATGGCTCTTGATGCACCAAAGAATAAACTGAAATCATAATTCCCAAATATGTAATTTCCTGGGCAGCAAGAAAGGGGATACTTGATGCGGTGCAGACGTACCTACATAGTTCCCTTTTTTGGTGCGGTTCTTAGCTCAGACCAAAAAGGTGTGGCTCCTGAACGGGCGGTTCGAGAGTGGCGCGTCTTTTTTCTTCTTCTTTTCACAATTATTTTGAAATGAATTCGATGCCGCCGTCTAAGCTATGTGAAATAACAGAGTTAACAATGCGAGACTATCATCAGAGTGTGTTGCCACCGAAGGTTGCTACGCATAAGCCTATTTTATCCATTACTATAAGCTTCCTCTCTGAGTATTCTTTTTTTTTTTTTTTATCGCTGAATGATTTCGTTGAAGCAAGCGAGCGGAATTTGGAACTGATTTTCTGTGCATAATTTAGTTGCGCTGTTTTCTCCGTATACTGGTCGGATAGCGAAGCTACTCTAAATGTCCGGAAGCAACTCAAGCTAAGAAAGAGAATCAAACAAGTGACTTTAGACAATTCGCCAAAATAGGCACCACATCAGCGTCACAACACAAGGAAGGTTGCAGGCTTCTCGACGATGGCTATGGCACTATCACGCCATCTAGGCACATCACCTCAGCCATCACACTGTCTGTTAAACTATTAACAGAAAAGCAAACTATATTTAACCCAATTTGCGAAATTGTCGACCAACGCCCTCACTGAATGGCGAGTTTCTTTTGCGACTATGCTGTTGTTTACCCCGAACTGCTTACGAGTCAGTCTCTGCATCGTATCCACATCGCTGCAGAGAGCCGTTTTTATTTATTCCGCTAATTAGAACCCTGCCGGCTCGATTCAGTTTCCTCATGTAGTTGAAATCGTAGTAGAAGGAAGGCCACGAGCAATAATGTCTGTTTATTCTCAGGGAAATTAGGTTAGTGTCACCTGTAATAACAACATTTAGCCTTTCAAATGTTTGCCCGTTAGGGGTAGCTAATTAAGATTCTATATCATTTTTTTTTCTCTCTCTCTCTCTGCAGATTTCGTATTACGCACTGCAGGTTCTTGCTTTCCGCCAAAGTATTCATAGCTCATGAACTAAAGCTCCGTACTACTTATTGAGGAACTGCTTTTGCGTTCTTTTGTGTTATTTCTTTATTCACTGCATAACGCATGTACGCCGGAATAGCATTTTCCCCCCTTTCTTTCCGCTGCTTTCATTATTTATTCTTTTATTTCTCTGTTTTATTACACAAAGCGACAAAGCGCGTCTCACACTGCGCAACAACCCGGCGGCAAAGTTGTCGGGTCGTCTACGGGAGAAACAACAAAAAAAGGCGATGGCGTTACGTGGTCCGTCGCTTCTGCGGCGGTGGCGTAAGTCACTCGGCAGCTCGGTAGCTTCTTGCCCGCGCAACCTCTCCCTCGGATTGAATAAAATGCGGGCCAGGCCGATTAAACTAGCAGCGGAACTGTGTCCCGTGCGTTCTAAACTGGTTTGTTCTCTTCCCGTTCACTTTCTGTCCGCGCGCTCATCCCTCCCGGCCTCCTCTTTCAAGGCAGACGGGCCGCACACCTGGTCGCGTACGAGGCTTCCTCGAAGGGGGGGGGGGGGGGGGGGGGGGGGGCGATAACGTTGGCTGCCTCCGTTCTAGAAGACGAGAGGGGCACGCAGGAGATTCCGCTGCAGCAGCGAGCGGCATCGGCATTGCGCAGCGTCACTTGGTGTTTGTCACGCTTACACTCTGTAGTGTTCCGCGCCAGGTTTTGCCTGCTTACTACGGAACACGTGCTCGACTGACGAATGGGCGTGCCTGCCTTCTGCGGCTTCCGAAGGGGGAAAACCGGAGTGGCGGCTCATTTTCTCGCAGCCGTTCTTCGGTAGTGGTGTGTTGGGCGCAATAGATATCGGATGTTTCAGCTATGGCCGCCTGCAGTGCTGCGTTGATTACGCCTGCTAGAGAGGCGCTGGTGGCGTCGAAAACAAGTGCGATGAATGAATGTTTATGTGGGAGGCAGGTTTTGGGGCGTGCAGGCCCGTTTTGGTGCTTTCACTTACTTTTACATAGTCTTGAATTTCATTATGTGCCCTTTGTTGAGATTACGCACGTTCCATTCCGTATATCCATTTATTTTTTTCGGCCGCAGAAGGTCGTACGAGCGCAAGAAAACAAAGAATCAGTGATGAATTGCAACGCTGCAACCGCGAATCGAACTTGTATACGTAACGCGTGCTATCTTGGTAGGTAATTGATGAGCCGCTTATTGCATAGTGCGTTGACCTCTTTTTAGCTATACGCAACGAAATGGGCAAAGGAATTTTGCGCTTAGCCGTTTAAAACGCACTTTGTCGCGCTTTGCATTTTTAGACAGTGTGTTGTGCAAAACGCGCTTTTCGCCGGCGTTATTAAATTCCACTTTATTATATGCAAGCAAGCTAAGGAAACAGAGTTGTGACAAGGTACAGACCCTAACGAGAACAGAAAACTGGGTGAGCTGGAATAGAATTATCGTGAACAGCACCCTCACAGAATTACTCGCAACGCGGAAACGAGCGACTGCCTGTCAGTCTAAGCACGCAGCCACCAACGAAAGGGTGTGTGTGCACCTCACGTCCCCGCGCGACACCTGCGCGGTGCACTCCTCAATGTTAGGCTGCTACGTACGTCGAGGCAGAAAGGAAATTAAACTTTCTCGTCATGTGTGTCGGAAGGGAGAAGGGGGGGGGGGGGGGGGAAGAGGGAATGTTTATTTCAGGAGACTTCAGAGTGATGTGTCGCGACTGACTAGGCGCTATGTAGTCCTCCTGGCAGCTCGTGCATTAATTAGCCTTCGATTGGACGGTAGGTCGAAGCTCAGAAGCGCGGTCTCACACTTGTCAAGTGTAGATTTTTTTCTGTGTCTTTGCGCGCTTCCTCCAGGCACCTACAGAAAATGTCATACAAGTTTACTGGCTGGTTGCATTTTATGCATAAGACCGAGTATTTGTTCTTAGAACACACAATCGGGCATGGTAACGTATATGTTGCTAGTCTTCCCCAGGCTACTTCCTTTTCTCGTCTTTCAGGGACTTTACTTCTAGGTGAATATACTTTCCTAACCAATCTCTATTGTAGGAGCTCAGAAATTGGATTCTCGTATGCTGGGCTTAAATCCTTGAACAGAGTCGTGACCTGCCTCGCTTACGGGAAGGGAGGTGTGAGCAGGTGCCCAGATCAGAGTAAGTTGGTTCCTCCATGTGGATATTATTTGGTTGGCTAGGGCGAAGTTACCCTTTCGAGTAGTTTCTTACCGCTGATTTTGAATCTCTAACTATATATGGGTGTATGTAGAGGTTCCGGCGCTTGCAGTGGCAGCCGTTTCCGCATTTTGTGATTTCGGATCGAAGCTCTCCACTATCATCCTACACATATAATTGCCTACTGAAATTGCCACGCGACTGGAGTACGCGACACTCGGCCGCATGCCGAATGCTTCCAACGGACGCCTGTGCATGCGATATCATTCACTAAGGGTGTTTGTTCACTTCCTTCTTTTTTTTTTTTCTTGTTTACTTGCCCAGCACTTTAACAAAATCTGACAGACGTAGCAAGATACTTTGTTGGGCGAGTTGGTACATATTCATTATTTATTTAAACAGCGCGAGCACGAAGACACAGGACAAGATAAAAGAAAGCCGCAGTACAAGCGCTTGTACTGCGGCTTTCTTTTATCTTGTTCTTTGTCTTCGTGTTCGCGCTGTTTAAATTAATAATGAGAGACGTAGTGCGTGAGGCAGCTTGCCGAAAGTTGATTTTCGCGAGTGCGGAGCTGCCGCGGATTTAGGAGACTGCGCAAACCGTGATTTTGTTTCGGCTCTCGCACGCTGGCGTTTTTGTACTTTTCGTTTAGGCGTTCAGTGCTCGTTTACGCTCTGGAAACGTACGATGTCCACATGACAGTCAACGATGATATGTCAATAAAAAAAAAAAGGAAAACAAAACATCGCGATGTGTACCGCTTTTGCGCAAGTGACTGGCAGCACTAATCGCATTTCTCGTCGACCTTCGTTTCCTATCTGTCGACGAGGAATGTGGTCTTTGTATATTCGTTGCAAGTTCGTACGCTGTGCTGTTTCGTCGACGAGCTGACCTGTGAAATGAAATCAAAAGGCGCTCGAGTTAAATGAAGCATGCAGCGGGGAACTTCTATGCGGTTCTATATGAATCAATTGCCGTACGTTAGCACGCATTAGCCGCTCCGTAACCTTAATTACGGACCCTCACGACAAACAAAATTTCACCCCTGATTATGAGCACACCTACCTACGACATTACTACTTTACACTTCCATAACCTCTCAGAGTGTGCCCAGCATCTTGCAGAAACAGGCGCATTCTAAGGTTCTCGTCGCAACTCGATAATTTTAACGCTGATGCTTACCTATAAGCTTCATGTTCACTCTCGTGTCTGTCTTTTCTCGTCATCTGAGCGGAACGGCTACCTTATTCCTAGCGGAAAACGTCTTGCAACTGGTGAGTACCGTGCCAGCAGCGACTGATATCCACATCCTCCCCGCTGCAGTGATCCATCGGCACAGCACTAAGTTGATGACGATAGGGGCTGTGAATTAACGTAGTAAGAGACTGTACTCATTGCCGTAAAACCCACCCGCTCCGCGTATAACCAGCATCGTCACGTTCCGATCCCTTTAATTACCGTTGTTTTTTCCTTACGCGGGTGCTTTAACGCGCTAAAATGCAATACACTTTCGTTCTTTCGAACGTCTCAGTGCGCCGCGCGTGCGCGGCGGGTCGTGCAGTTTCTGACAGTTGACGAGCGCGTATTAAAGAAAGAATTTGAAACACACGAGAACAACTGCAACAGCGACGAAAACGGCACACATGCGGCTGGAAGGCCGACTGAAAATGTTCGCTCTTTACTAACGGACGTGGCAGAGCATGACACGTGACAGGAGACTCGCATGTTCCGCACGGTCATTTCAAGTGACTGGCACCTGGGAAAAGGAAAACGCATTCCTAGCGTTTCACTTCACTCCGACAATTGTTTTTGCAGCCGTGGTGATTAGCAATAAAGCGGGATGCCTCTAGTGCGGCTTTTTTTTTATGCTGCTCTAACCTTCCCTTCCTGCCGTCCGGGCACAGCTGCACGACTAACAGTCGTTTAGTTTTCCTTAGCTCGATTCGTGCGCAAACACTAGCGAGTAGGCTGTCTGTATAGGCACGAGCTTTTTATATGACAATACAAAATAGCGCAATATTAAAAGAGAAAGAGACCTTGTCGCATGACACTGGAGTGGGGGATAGAGGGAGCCATGCACGATGTGGCGTTCGAACTCTATCCGAGCTTCGCCCAGTGGAAATTAAGAGGACGTGCAGAACCGCTGCAGCAGTGAAAATCACTCCGTTTGATTTTTTCTAACTAATGTTATTCCATTTGCAGAGCCTTCTTGCTCTTTTCAACGATTTAAGTCCGTCCGTGGGGTACGAGAAAAAAAAACAAAAAAAAACTAATAAATAGTACCATGTCCGCAACAGTTCGAATCGTTCAGGTGACACGGAAACGTTTTCACATGCAAGGAAACTATGCTCACAGCAATCGCCAATTTTTGTCCCCGCATGGTACTAACACATTCGGCGCAGTGAATCTTCAAGCGGAAAAGGTTGAGTAACCACAGTACGTGGCCAGCAGAAGACCTGGGAGAGTATCTCGGAAGATCGTCCTGCCCCTTAGGTCTCATTGTAATCAATCGAGTGAGGCTTTGGCAGAATAGGTCTTTGAAAGTACTATTATGGCGAAAGCAATACTAATCGCACTTTCAAGCCTTCGCGTGACCCGGCCGCAGTTACGTCTAACCCAGGTGACGCTGTGACGTCACACCCCACGTGACACACGGGCTGGCAGGAGCTGCCAACTTGGGTCTCTCGTTTCACACGGGACGGTTATGTCAGAGTAATCAGCCTGCTAGGACCCTGGAATTCACGTTACCTCTATAGGCCACTAAGGCACGTTCATATGGCTTGGTTTAAAGCGGGGCTTTATATGTAGGCTGAGAAGAAAAAGAGAAGAAGAAGAACGCTCGGCCACCCGCTGCTAATGCTTTCGCTCAATATTTGGTTCTGCAGCGTTGAACCCTTGATTTTTTACTTACTTCGACGCTAACGTCATGATAGTACGTCCGGAAGCTGCATCCTGAGACACTTTAGCTTGCATTGACATTGCGCGCCGCTGCGGCTTGCTTGCTTGTCACCCCCATTGAAACGGGGTCTCGAGCGGCTAGTATGGAACCCGCGACACCGGGCTCAGCAGACGAACGCCTTAGTATGGTGCCATAGCAACGGCCACTGAGCCATCGCGGCGGGCGACAGTAATTTCACGGTTGAATGTCTTCTAATTCTCGCCTGTAGTACTTCAAACTGGAAAAGTAATTGAGTGGAGCATATCGGTCGTGTTATACAGGTGAAGTCGACACCATTATTAAAGAAACAATTCACGCACCTTCTTCGAACTGTGATGGGCAAAAAGTAAACTATGCGCCATTTGGGCCGTACGAAAGAAGGGAACATTGTACTTTCAGCCACTCCTTCCGCGACTCGATCGCGCTTCGTCCAGCACGGATTCAATGGCACCGGGCATATACCGCGAGGACCTAACGAATACGGAACCGCTGCGTTTTACAAAGGATCGCTGTGCAAGCACAATGCTGTCTTGTGTCGGGCCGCTGCAAAAACATATAGCTCTGTACACTGCATTAGAGGTCGCCGCGGTTATCGCGTTGCTAACGTGGGCATAATTAATCGTCGCAAACGAGCGCCAGAGCAAACACCTTTGTTTTTTCTATTTAATTACAGCCGCTATTCCGACTTTCCCACTACTACTCGCGTCATTTCCCGTTTTTTTTTTTTTTTAGGCACCCTTCCACTTCCTTTAAGGGTAGTGCAGAGGGCACGCGTGACTTCCAAAAGCCGACCGTTACGAAGAAAAAATATATAAAAAGAGGGATCCATATATATATATATATATATATATATATATATATATATATATATATATATATATATATATATATATATATATATCGCGCCGACCATCGGCGCGTTGTTTTTCCTTCAGTTATGTATTTAATTTCCTTTATGATAATCACCATAAGGCTAATTCTTGTCAATACCAACAACAAAAGATGAAAAAAAAAAAAAATAAAAGAAGTCACGTTTGTTTTGGACTCGTAGACTGTGCGCTCCTTAAAATCTATAATAACGAGCCCCTCATTTCCCTTTCACACACACACACACACACACACACACACACACACACACACACACACACACACACACACACACACACACACACACACACACACACACACACACACACACACACACACACACACACACACACACACACACACACACACACACACACACACACACACACACACACACACACACACACACACACACACACACACACACACACACACACACACACACACACACACACACACACACACACACACACACACACACACACACACACACACACACACACACACACACACACACACACACACACACACACACACACACACACACACACACACACACACACACACACACACACACACACACACACACACAAACGTGTGCGTGCGCGCGCGCATCGAACCAGTCGTACTAGCAAACCGAGTATACAACCGGAAGCGGACTAAAATCACGTCTGACCAACGTGTACTTGTGATACGACAGCGGTTTACTCCTGCGACTGGCCAAAAACAAAAATAGAGAGAATCTGTCATATGGTCTCGACTGGACGCGCTACGTAAAGCATGTTATGCCTCCTCCCGAACATGAAGCCAGGAAAGTTGATACCAACAGAATAAGCTCTGGAAGGCTGCCTCCTGGTAATGCTCCAGGTTGTTCCGTTCAGGGCGAGCAGTTATTCCAATCCGGTCCAATTCTTTTTCGACTTTCTTTATTGGTTAAGACACGCCCACCTTATATCTCGGAGGGCAAGTTGGAATGGCGAACGCAATCAAAACACAGTATAGTGCCATCGAAAAGAAAGGACCTGTGCATCGTATACCAGCAAGAGCTTGCTGCCTGCAGCTGCGGGACAACCTTGCGTGTAATTTTCGCCGCCCAAATTGTGGTATTTTCTTGCGTAACTGGCACGTTGTGGCGGTTTTTGGTGGCATGTGTGACTTGAGATAACCGGGAATGACGTGTCGACGCGGTATGCGATCACGTGCGTTATGCAGACCCCTGTCCTTCTTAGCCTTCTATGAGCTCTGACACACTCGAACTGTTGAGTTAATGGGCTTTGGCTTTGACTGTGTAGTACATTAACGAACGCAAGGGATCAGCATACTTGGTTTCGCATGCATATACACACACCCTTCATCTTTCTTGGAGTGCAGCTTGATGCAGGCTCATCGCTGATCGGCGCCAATATGGCCTGGGCGGTGGCAGCTCAGAGCAGCTGACCACAAATACTTCGCGGCTTTTTTCTTTGGGGGTGGGGGGTGATTATGAATTAAATCGCGTAAAATTAATAAAATGACGTTCACAATGTTTACTTAGCTTTGCTGCGTAGTACGGTCCTGCGCTGGCGGTGACTTCGGAAACATTTGACCAGGTGTCCCTTAATCATGTTTACGCCCGTGATTCCGGTTTTCAGGAAGAAAGGTGACACTACAAGAGCTATCGCGGTGAGACTATACAGTGGCGTTTGCGGTATAGAGTTTCATTTGGGAATTTTGTAAAGTGGGTAGAAGGCGGCGTCGACAGAGTCTCACGCACCTCTAGCCGCAACAGTCTTTGCATCTGTCGTACATCTCGTAGCCGTGAAAGAGTCACTTTAAAACTCTCCGTTGTGCTGTTTACTTTTGTTTCACCGCTCGTTACGCTATAACAAATTACCCCTCGTGCGCTACAAGCAGCAGTAATATTCGACTAGAGCATATGTGTTGACAAATGGACGCAGCTTTACGCCTCAGCGCGCGTATAGCGGTTTTTTTTCTTCTTCTATTCTCTCTCTCTGTCATTGCCTCGCTTGCGTACGAAGGCATGCATTCGCGCTATGATTTCTCCCAATTTCGGGAACATGGCACCGTCTCGACGGGACGGAACTAGCATGGAACAGTTCTGGGCACTGAGCAGCGAAGCGCGTCCGCGGCTTCGGATCCAGAATCCAGATCGCGCGCAGTTACATGGCGTGGCTGCCAGGAGCGCTACACGTGCCCTGCCTGCCGACGCTGGCGACGTTTTCGCGCTCTGGTGGCCTTGCCGCGATGTGCGCCAGGTGAGAGGCGCGCGCGGCCGGGAGTAAATAGCTTGGAACGGAGGCTGCTGTCCTCCTCTCCGAGACCTCTTGGCTGGAACGACGCTGAATGAAAGATTAGGCGTTACCTTGCCTTTGCCGATGTGGACGACGCTGTACGGAGGCGCCTTCATTCCTTTCCTGGCCTCTCGTACGCAGAAGCCCGGAGTAACGCTAAGTATAGGAGGGGGGGGGGGGGGGGGGAATAATAATAAAAAAAAAAAAGATCAAAAATACAAACTGCCCTCGTACTATTTGTTCAAATATCTGTTATTGTTTTTTCTTTTTTTTAACGCGCCTTTCCTTTCTCTCCCTCTCTTTGGCTGAGACCAAGGGAGAGAAGGCGCCTCTGGCGTCAGACCCCGCGCGTCGCTCCTCGTTGTTCTGCAGCTCGTGCTTCCTTTCCGGATTTCTGTGGCGTTTGTTCGTTTACTACATTTCTTTCCGTGAGCGCTCTGTAAGCTCTTGCATATCATCCTGTCCCTATGAGGGCGCGCGATTCCGTGCGCGATCGAGGAAGAAGACGAAATGATCCTGCGAAACCAGAAAGGGCGGAGCACGTGCCGCGGGCTTCGGGCAGCGCTGCCGCCCGCAGCGCGTACACTTGGCGGGCTGCGGCGACACACATGCGTCGCGCGCTCGCGTCCTATTACTCTAACGACGGCAAGCGTGTATACCTGTTCGTGGCAGGAACGACCAGCGGCGGTGGCTGGCCGGAATTCCCCGCACGAGTCTGTCGGCCGCGAAAGTCCCATGCACGCTTCTCGGCCAACGGCGGCGCTTTGAAAACAGGAATAGCCTATAAGAGCCGCCCTATTGCCTACCTGTCTTTTCTTCCTCGTGCTGCATCGCGGTACTGAAGAGTGTACACATGTTGCGAGGGGCGGACAAGTGGAGGACGGAATCGCTGCGGGCGGACGCGCATGCATCGTGAAATTGAGACGAGACCGAGACGTAGTCATGGCAAAAAAAAAAAAAAAAAAAAAAAAGAAAACAACAACAAAAAAACAACGCGGATTCAGGCGGCGGTTATGCATCCGGCAGGTGTATCAAAAGCTGCAAACACTTTCGTGAAAGCGCAGCGCGCGTGGACTGCCGTAGCACTCGAACGAGCGCAGGACCAACTTCACTGCCCGGCACTTCCCTTCGGACAAGCCAGGAGCGCAATTGAGGATGCCTTTCGGAAAAAGCATTAGGGCGTTTCGCATCTAAAACGATATGGAAATGCAGTAGTCTTCCAGGCACGATGCGACCACCCTTAACCCTCTCCCCACATCCCCCCAGTTCCTTTTAAAGCCACTCGTGCGGTAAGGAAAGCAAAGCCCGAATCATGAGTGTAAAACAATATCGTGGCTGAAAACGTAACTGTACGTCTAGCTGGCTTGAGTGTGAACCAAAGCGCTCAGTGAGAACAGAGGGGGAAGGCACGGGCCAAGAAATACATTAGACAACGAACTGAACAATCCACGAGCGCAGAACTTCCGGTGCGGTGTTCGACCTTCTCGTCTAATCTGCGCTGTGGAGTTCTAGATGCATGGTTATCCAAAAAGCACGGAAAGATAGCGCATTCAGGAGAGCAGTACGAAAGACGACGCTGCCGTGTTTTGTACTTTTCTTGTGAACGAGACGCTGCACGAGCGTCCTAGACAAAATTAGCAAACGATGTAGGCTCTACACCAAAAGTTCATGCAGCATGACAGCCTCACAGGGTGATCAGATCGGCGGCCAGCGGTGTGTTGAGAAGTTCGCAGACCAGCGGCTGGCATCGCGTCGGATATTTGAGACTTCTACAGGGATCATTGATCACTGCTATCGAACAACCCGGTCAGCCAACTGCCGTCAGCGGCCGTAGGAGAGGTCACCAGGCATCGCTGTTGTCGAGCCCAGCGGTCGACTTCCTTGTCTTGATCCTCGAAGTCCCGTTTTCGCCAAAGACTGTTTGTTTGTACATATAGCGACGGCCCGCCTTTCCATTAAGCCGCTCCTTTTATTTCTTGCAGTTCGGAATGGGGGCTTTCCGCCCGAAGGAGGGTCGGGCCTTAGTTCTCTTACCCTCCACAGTTTCTTGGTTACTCGAAAAGGGTAGCTAGGCGCATGTATACGTATATGACTGCGAGAACACCGTCGTTTTGTTCCACGTCGGCGACGCTTATCTGAAGATAAGACCTTTCAGCCAAAACGAAAACGGAGTGAGAAAGCAATCACTGATGCCTCTATCGAGCGATGCAAGTGTGCACACTTAGAAAAAACATTTAGTGAAAAGGCATGAATTGCTACCGTTACTATCTTTTCTAGACAGTAACTGTACTGCTCCTGAAGAACAGGGGCTATTCGTTACTACTTTGAACAAAAAATATGTGATATTCAAGCGTTGATAAATACAACAGTAAAGAAAACGCTGCTGCCTGATGTGTCTTTCTGCCTAGATCGTAATGTCCAATTATTGCCGCTTGGTCTAACTCATTCATTAAAAGCGAGCCAATTATCTGTTGTCATCTCTTCCTGCTGCCTCCCCATGTTTCCAATTTTGCTCATCAAAGATGAACTTTGGATAAAAGACTTACGGTTTGGAAGTTTGTAGTTCTGTGAGTAATATACAGGTGATTCTGCACGCAAAGTTTCAGCGCCTAGCGAGCGGCGCATATTACAAAAAACAAAAAAGCGATAGAGATCGCAATCGAGAGGCTCCTCCCACCGAGAGCGACCGCCATTTTGAAATGCTCGTGTGACGTCACAGAGGATACGCGGCGGAGCGTCGTCTACAATGCAGGCTGCAATATCAAATGACACGTCTCTCTCTTTTTGTGGACAATTGACACAGTGGACGTTCCTCATGCAGATGTGATCGATGAAGATATGTTACCGCACGAAAGCGATGTAGAGTAAGGCATGTTTTCTTCAGGCACGGTCACAGCGACACCACCGAGATCTTGACAATTGGCCTGCGCACCCCAGCAGCCTACGTCACGAGAAGCGAATGGCGATAAAGTATCAGAAAACGAAGGTACGAGCGCCAATCTGAGTCGAGTCACATGATGTCGTCTCGCCCCTTTACCCAAGCCTGTACGCGCAGGTTCAGTGGGTGGTTCTTTATCGCTCATCCGCTTGTCGTGACGTTCGCTGATGGGAGAGAAAGTGATGCAAAGGCCTTGTTAGAATCTCGGTGGTGACGGTTCCAGTCAGTGAGCTGTACGGTTAAGTTCTTTAGCTACTTACCGACGCACTGATCTGTCACATTACACCGGCAACGACGCCAGCTTAATCAATGGCCGCCTATCACCGTAGTGTTGGGTTTTAGGCCCCGCGACGCCGATGGAGCTGATCAGCGGACGGTCGTCCGCTCTGTTTTGGTCGGATCGCGATCGGAGGTCGAGCGAGAACTTGACACCCGATGAGTTAACGCGTCTTGAACGGCTGCGCTCGTCTGTAGCTTAACTGTATTAGAAAAAGGAAAACAAGCGGCTGCACTTTATATGTTCCCCCTTCTCATCTGCAATGATCTTGGCCAGAAATGTTTGTCGGCGCCGAACTACCGGCCCTTTCCGCGGCGAGTAGGCCGAGCACGCGTGGTTCGGGTCTAGAGTTTCAGCGATTACGGAGCGTTCATTCACAAGCTTTAGCTATTTAGCAATTGCGTGTGGCCATCGAGTGTAGTTTGGCAGTAGTGACCCCAAATCGACGACTGTTTACATTGCAAAGCGCGTGCACATTGAGCGGGAAGTGTACGTGACCCTGTCTGGCGAGCGCAGCCGACAGCTATCGGCGCCGCTTGTGTAAACAAACACGCTGGGGGCGCAGTCGTAATCCGCGAATCGGCGCATTCCTGCGGAAGTTTAGGGCTCACACACTAAATATTAAATGGTGTATGTCTACTGTGTTTACGTTGAAGCACTCATGAGACGTCATTTGGCTCGGGAGGCGGCCGCAGTCGCACTCTTGGCTGCGGGGGAGGCGAGACACGGAGATGGCGGCAGATGGGAGGCTTCTGTTCGGTGCGGGCAGTGTAGCGCATTCGAATCGCTTTGGGTTTTTCAATGACGGGACTGAAGCAACAGTGGCGGCGCATGCTTTTGTGCGCTGGCCGTGGGCAGACTAAACATAGTTTTGCAAAAGGAAAAATGCGTTACCAGCCGAAAATAATTAAGTTTGACTTACACGCGCATGCAGCAGCAAGTCAGGGGGTACAGCTTCGTTCAAAAGTTTTGTCTGCTTCTCTAATGTCGCTCTCGCGTCAACGTATGCTTGTTTGGGATTTCCTCTTAGTTTTGGACCGTAAGAGCGACGGACTGTAGCTCAGCAACACAACGCTAACCCCTCCCCCTTTTCGCCGCGCGCACGGTGGAAGGAAACGTTGGGCATGTACCTTTTTATATGCGGGAGCGTTTTGTTGCTAAACAAGCTAACTCTCATAACGTAAGAATAATATGCTTAATACAGCATATGAGGCCATCGATTTTGGCCTCCTCGATAATCTCTAGACGAAGCCTAAAACAAGTCCGAGGATCACTAAGCTCGCATAATATATTGACGCATATAGAAGACGACGCAAAAGATGGCATCTGGGACGACAAGCGCGAGCCTGGAAGTGAAAGAAGCTTGAACGCAAGACTTGTTCTGGTCTGCCATTCAAACCATCTATCGCTAGGTCCTCCTTGGTGTTCTACCGAGACGTGACACTGGTGGAGGTGCTGGGGTATGCATAGGACTCCTTCCGGCAGTCCACAGCGGATCCCAAACATCGACACGCCTGTCCATCGTGCTAGCCGCCGCCTTCTAGGCCTAGCGCCGGAGTACAGTCACCTACCGAACGACTCCTCAAACGCCCAAGTTCCTCAGACCTCCCAAGCCATGGCACATACCAACCCTACGCCGGTGACTCTACAGAACACCAAGGTGCCAGAGTGCTTTCGCGGGGAAGCGTTTGAAGATGTGGAGGACTGGCTCGACCAGTTTGAGCGAGTGGCCAAGATAAACCAGTGGAGCGCAGACCAGAAGCTTTGTAATGTTTATTTTGCCCTTCAGGATAATGCTAGAACGTGGTTTGAAAACCACGAGGCCAGCTTATCCACATGGGATGACTTCCGCTGCCAGCTGGTCGACACTTTCGCGAGAACTGACCGACGGGACAATGCGCTGCGCCTGCTTGAAGTGCGCATCCAGAAGCCAAATGAGAGCGTGGCTATGTTTGCGGAAGACATGGCTCGCCTTTTTCGCCGTGCCGACCCTGATATGAGTGAGCCAAGGAAGCTACGGCATCTCATGCATGGTGTAAAAGAACAGGTGTTTGCCGGCTTGGTACGCAACCCACCTAAAACGGTGAGAGAGTTCGTTAAGGACGCTACTGCTATAGAGCGAGCCCTACAAGACCGGTGCCGCCAGTACAACCGACCCGTTAACTGTGCTTCGACGACTGCGGCGGCGCTGAATGCAACCGATAGGACCGCTCTTCGAGACCTCATTAGAGAAATTGTCCTTGAGGAGCTCCAGCGAATTACGGCTACGAAGGCTCAGTCATCACAGGCCCTCGTGGAAACCGTCAGGAATGAAATTCGGTATGCCTTATCACCGTCTGCACCATGTAACCAGTCTCACCCCGTCGACAACGCGGCAGCTATTTCGGAGCCATACCACGCTCCACAACCGGTCAGCTTCACGGCCGACGTTCCTGCACCTTACCAGGAGCAGCAACATGAGAGCTATGCCGCAGTCCTTCGTCGCCCGCCTCCAGACTACGCCCCATCGAGCTCATCGAGCCGTCAGGAGACGCGACTCTTCCATGGACCTCAGTGGGCGCCTTCCAGGCGCTTTCAACCACGCCGAACTGACAGGTGGCGCAGTTATGATAACCGGCCACTCTGTTTCTACTGCGGACAACCTGGCCACGTGTATCGGTACTGCCGCTACCGCGAAGAGGGGCAAGCCTTTCCGCCTGCTTCTGCTCGCCAACACTTCAATGCCGACACTGCCCAAATCGAGGACAACCCTCCGGTCAGCAGGGAAAACAAGTCCCGGGGCTTCCGCCGCCGCTCCTCCCCATCACCACAGCGTTATCCTTCGCCAATGCGCCGTAGCATTGCTGACGCTAGCGGACAGCGGTCCCCGAGCCCTCACCGGGGAAACTAACAGCCGCAACCTCGCGAGGGGAGGTTGCAACCAGTCGAAAAATGCCAAACCCCTCACCACCGCCGCAACCGCCGACAACCTGTGCTTCTGACGCCGCTGTTAACATTTACATTGACATCGCCGCACTACCGCCGAAAATGCCGCCTACATTACCGCCGAAAATGCCGCACCAGATGAGCAGCCCCGACGACGAAGCTGACAGCGCCGACCTTGCTGCACTTCCGCCGCAAATGCCGAAAAAGACGAACAACCTGGATGAAATTGTTAGTGCTGACCTCGCCGTTTCTATTGACGGGCTGGAGGTACATGCTCTAGTGGATACCGGAGCGGATTTTTCTATTATTAGCCAGAAACTGGCTGATACGCTGCGTAAAGTAAGAACTGAATGGACTGGGCCAGTAATTAGAAGTGCTGGGGGTCAGCTACTGGCACCGACAGGGAAGTGCACTGCCCGGATAGCAATAGGAAACGCGGTGTTTGTCGGCAGTTTCGTTATTCTCCCTGACTGTTGCAAAGACCTCATCTTGGGCATGGACTTTCTGCGCCTTCATGGGGCTGTAATCAGCATTCGAGATAGCGTCGTTGCCTTCACCAAGAATCATGGAGACCTTGGTTATGCGGAAGTACCACTGATGCCCTTACGCGTCGCCAAGGAGACGGTGACATTACCTCCGCGATCATGCTCTCTTGTTCAAGTGAAGTGCGACGTGGCGCACACCGGCGATGGAATCGCCGAAAGGGGAGTCACCCTGGTACTAAGCCGAGGTGTTTCTATAGCTCGGGGGCTAGTCAACTTGACCGATGGACAGACCGAAGTGCTGCTGACAAACTTCAGCGACGAGCGTCAGCAAATTCCGAAAGGCACAACTGTGGCCTTTTTCGACAGCATCCTAAATGCGCAGCACTGCTTCTCACTGCAACAGGAAGAGCCAATGTGCAAGACGCCCGTAACCATCGTCGATGTGAGTCCAAATTTGTCTTCTTCAGAACGGGACCGCCTTTTGGATCTCATAGATCAATTTCGAGACTGCTTTGCTTCCGAATCACGGGTCGGCCAAACGCCCTTGACAAAACATCGAATCATTACGGATGACTCGATTCGCCCAATTCGACAAAATCCTTACCGTGTGGCTCCGAAAGAACGCGAAGCCATTCAGCGCCAGGTGGCCGAAATGCTTAGAGACGACGTTATCCAGCCGTCACAGAGCCCCTGGGCTTCCCCCGTGGTGCTTGTTAAAAAGAAGGACGGCAGCTTACGATTTTGCATAGACTACCGCAAGCTCAACCAAGTGACTAAAAAAGACGTGTACCCTCTTCCTCGCATCGACGATTCCCTTGATCGCCTACGAAATGCACGTTACTTCTCATCAATGGACTTGAAAAGTGGATATTGGCAGATAGAAGTAGATGAGAGGGATCGGGAGAAGACAGCATTCGTCACTCCCGACGGATTGTATGAGTTCAAGGTGCTTCCGTTCGGTTTGTGCTCTGCACCAGCAACATTTCAGAGGCTGATGGACACTGTGCTCTCGGGACTTAAGTGGCAAACATGCCTGGTGTATCTTGACGACGTGATTGTGTTTTCGGCCACATTTGAAGAGCATCTACGTTTGCTAGCTGTGTTTCAGGCCATACGATCTGCAGGCCTCACCCTAAAGCCCGAGAAGTGCCACTTCGGTTACGAGGAGCTGCAGTTCTTAGGCCACGTCGTTAGCCAAGAAGGTGTGCGGCCTGATCCTGAAAAGCTATCCGCAGTCGCCAAGTTCCCAACACCTACGGACAAAAAGACATTACGGCGCTTCCTGGGTCTTTGCGCCTATTATCGTCGGTTTATTGCTGGCTTCTCACGAATTGCCTGGCCATTAACTTCGTTGACGCGTGACAACGCTGTCTTTAGCTGGGGTGAAGAACAGCAACAAGCTTTTAATGAGCTGCGGAGGCGTTTACAGACACCACCTGTTCTGGCACACTTTGATGACGACGCCCCTACACTGCTTCATACGGATGCCAGCAACGTGGGCTTAGGTGCTGTGCTGGTGCAGCGCCAGGATGGTGTGGAAAAAGTAATTGCTTACGCCAGCAGGACCCTATCCAAAGCGGAAGCGAACTACTCGACAACCGAAAAAGAATGCCTTGCAGTGGTATGGGCGGTTATGAAGTTCCGCCCTTATTTGTACGCTCGCCCCTTTGAAGTCGTTAGCGACCATCACTCTCTCTGTTGGCTGACGAACCTAAAGGACCCTTCAGGGAGACTCGCGCGTTGGAGCCTTCGATTACAAGAATTTGACATGGCCATTATTTACAAATCTGGAAGGAAGCACACGGATGCTGATTGCCTTTCACGAGCGCCGGTCGAGCCTTCCACTATGACCGATGAAGGCACTGCGTTTTTAGGTGTCATAGATGACGCAACGCTTTCCCAACAGCAGCGGGAGGACCAGCAATTGCTCCCTCTTATTGATTTCTTGGAAAAGCGAACTACGGTTGTGCCTAAGACTTTCGCCCGAGTAATGCCTTCGTTCTTTATTCGCAACAACGTACTTTACAAGAAGAACTTCCGCCCAGGGGGAAACAGTCATTTACTCGTCGTCCCATCAGCTCTCCGCAGTGAAGTTTTGCAAGCGTGTCACGACGAGCCAACCGCCGGTCACCTAGGCTACACCCGCACTTTGGCTAGAGTACAGCATGGATACTACTGGCCAAAACTGCCGGCGACAGTGAAACACTATGTACGTACGTGCATAGACTGCCAGCGCCGTAAATCACCTCCTGTAAAACCAGCTGGCCTACTCCACCCTCTTCAAGTGTCAACGACACCTTTTAAACAAATCGGCATGGACCTCCTGGGACCATTTCCGACGTCCACAGCCGGGAATAAATGGATAATTGTCGCCACCGATTATCTAACCCGCTACGCGGAGACCAAGGCTCTGCCAAGGGGTACCGCCGCTGAAGCAGCTCGGTTCTTCGTTGAGAACATTGTCCTAAGGCATGGCGCCCCGGCACTCATTATAACAGACCGAGGAACTGCATTTACGGCCGAACTTTTGGAGACCGTTCTCCGCCTCAGTGGCACCAGTCATCGTAAAACTACAGCCTATCACCCCCAAACCAATGGGTTGACGGAACGTCTCAATAAGACCATCGCAGACATGCTTTGCATGTACGTCGACGTGAACCACAAGAATTGGGACGAAATTCTTCCCTACGTCACGTTCGCCTACAATACGGCACGCCAAGACACCACTCGTATGACACCATTCAGCCTCCTTCACGGGCGACCAGTAACGACTATGCTGGATGCAATGTTGCTCCCAAATACTGACACCGATGATCTCGATCAGGACGCCGAGGAATTCGCTCAACGTGCAGAGGAAGCTCGACAACTAGCGCGTGTGCGAATCAAAAATCAGCAAGAGCATGATGCACGACGCTACAATCAGAGACACCGACATGTCATGTACGAACCTGGCGACAAAGTGTGGGTCTGGACTCCTATTCGCCGCCGTGGACTCTCCGAAAAATTATTGCGGCGATACTTCGGGCCCTATGTTGTCCAGCGACGTTTAACCGACGTCACTTATGAGGTGGTGCCAGACAAGGTGTCGACATCAAAGCGACGCCAGCAACAAGCAGACGTCGTCCACGTTGTGCGTATGAAGCCGTACAACTCGGACTGACCTCATCGAGACGATGCTTCCTGAGGAGGGGGGCAAATGACGCATATAGAAGACGACGCAAAAGATGGCATCTGGGACGACAAGCGCGAGCCTGGAAGTGAAAGAAGCTTGAACGCAAGACTTGTTCTGGTCTGCCATTCAAACCATCTATCGCTAGGTCCTCCTTGGTGTTCTACCGAGACGTGACAATATGGTGAAGGCTTGTTAAAGATAAAAGAATACATGTGAATAAAATAACTTTGCTGAAAAAAAAAAAAAAAAAACTCTCAGTGACCACCGTCCACGGCAGGCATGCAAGAGCGCAGCCGACACCGCGAATAGCAGACGACATGGGGATGAGATCTCGTTGTGACGTCAGCGGCTAATGGTTGTCAGACCAGAAAGCTGCTTTCGATATTAATAATAAACATTCATTTTAAAACTATCTACTGCACCGAATGAGTTCTAATTTCGAGGATGTATTATTTAACGTGTGTGGAGTGAAACGCAATAATCAGTTTATGCTCACGTTTGAGCGCTTTTTGTGCAAAAAGAGGTGCGATTTCAACTGCAATGCACATTGTCATGCTCGGAAATGTTCGACATCTACATTTTTGTAGGAAGTTGCTTGTGAACGCAATTTTTTTTTTCGCATTATCGTAAGAGGGCACCAATATACCAACAGTCAATATACCCGCAGATCTGCCCTCGAGACGCTTTTATAGTTGCATGTTTTTCTTTTTTTTTTGTTGTTTTTTTTTTTTCTTTTTTTTTTCAGAAACTGAGCCCCAATTGTTTTCTTTGACATTCTTAACTACTCATCGTGAGCGCAGGAGATTTTGCTACGCATTGGTAGATCACACCATTCCTATCAACGTGTGCAAAGAGTTTCTTACAGTTATCTGCAGTTGTCTCACGTCACAATTAAAAACACGAAGGGAAGAAGCCAACAGTCGGCGAGGCCAAGGAAAGCATTGGGGATTGTACTTTGTCTTTTTATTATTAATTTTTACTTCTGTAATCACATAAATTAGTAATGCAATCTGTTTAGCGGGAAGAGAAATAAACACTAAGTAAAAGAAAAAACAACGTGCCGATGATGGGAACCGAACCCACGACCTCCGAATATCGCGTCCTGTGCTCTTCCAACTGAGCTACATCGGCCGCTGTCCCTCCTGCTACTTTCTTGGGCATTAATGTTGTCTGTATACGAACCTTGAGAGTGTTCACCAGCACCACCCTCTCTTCATACGCAGTAACATACGTGAGCACCATTCATTGTCCTCGGAGCCAGCAAACATGACTACTTGTCTGTCTTTTTTTTTTTTCAAGAGTCACATGCTCATCTTTCTGCCCAAGGTAAAGTATATATATATGGTGGTTAACGTCGCGTTTAGACATATGCGCGCTAGGACAGCGCAAGTGGCTCCAGCTAAGTTAATAAGCTTCATAGAGCGCGTTTGGGGGCCATAAATTGACTATGATTCTATTCAGATTTGATTCCGTCCTGGTTCTTTAGCCCTTTCTCCTTGGCTCGGGTGTTACAGCGCTGCCATTATCCCGATGTTCGGTCGGCCAACGTTCCGGATGGAGTGAATAGAATAAAAGGACGCGAACCGCCCAGCGCTCAACCTCGATATTTCGTTAGTCGCCCACGTGCGAAGTGAATGGAGAAGAAAGCCGCTCACGCTGGAAGCAGACGTCAACCCGACAGACGCTATGTGATGTCACGGCCGTGAAATGTGACCGATCGGCTGCCGCTCCGAACATATGGGCCTCAATCGAATCACTATCGGATAGAAACGGCGCTGCCTCCAGCATGCGCTTTATTTAGACAATGGCATTCGATAGGTGGGCGGAAATGTTAGGCCAGGAAATGGCTGCAAGGAAGCCTATACTTGCTACAAGGTGCAGGTTAAATTTCGGCCGCCACACGCTTAATTGAATTTTCCGAAACTTTTGACAATCTCCGCTTTTCATACACTAGTTTCCTTCCAACTGTGGCTTGACCTTGGAGTAATAAAAGACTGAATAAAAGTGGACGTTAGCGTCATTGGCTTTACGCTGCATATGCGCCATGCGCAACATTCGGACGAGTTTCAGGTGTCCTCCTTATATAGAAACAAGTTAGTCCTGCAAAGTAGAAGCTGCTGCTGAAGCCAGCAAATCGATGTCCGAAGTAAGCGCCTCGGTCACAGAGTAACGCTTCGTGACGTGGACATTTGCGGTAGCGCGACGTGCGACATCCAAGGCGCACCTCTCGGTCACATATGCTGCTCGTAATTTGCCGACGCCTTGTGTTTTGGATAAGAACGCACTCGCCCACGTCCACCAAGCGCCGTTGACGTGCGTAGCCAGAAATACAAACGTCTACGACTGCGGCTCCAGCGGGCCACGCGGCCTTCGCAGGAAGCATGTTGCGCAACGTCCATTTGTGCGCACTGTCTAATTTTGCGGAATGGTGTATGGAGGTTAACGAGCCATGCCGGCCGCGGCGCTCGCGGAATTCCGTTCCGATTCCACGCGAATCACGTGCCCTTCCTCCTCTTCTCGGAGGGAGAACAAAGCCCCCCCCCCCCCCACACACACACACACACGCACGCACGCACGCACGCACACACACACACACACACACACACACACACACACACACACACACACACACACACACACACACACACACACACACACACACACACACACACACACACACACACACACACACACACACACACACACAAAAAAAAAAAAGGCAATGCTGAGGAGGAACCAAGCCCGCGGCGGTCAGGCTTCGGGGCCAGCCAGGGCGGCTGACCGGGCGGAAGAGAGGACCACCTGGGGCAGCGGCCGGCCCCTCGGAACCCCCTCCGGACTTGCGTGCCCGCTCCTCTCTCGGTGGTGACCCTGGATCGCGCCGATTACGCGCGCAGTCGTCGCGCGAGGCAACCGGTTAGTAGCAACCGGGGCGAGTGACGTTCGGCCGAGGAAGAAGATGCGCTGCCCGGGGGCGCCGCATTCGCCGCACGTTCCAGGCGCCCTTCGCGGGAGCAAAGGGCACACCGCCGATTCATTTACACACCGCGGCGGCCGCAGTGGTCATAGTGCGCGCCAGCGACCTGTACTCTGCATCAGAGTTGTCTCCCCGTATGTCTAGGGCTTGGTGCCGCGCCTGAAGGAGCGTAGATGCAAAGTTGTACGGCAAATAGCTTTCTCTTTTCTCTAGGTACATTCTACGCAGCATAACGAGACAGTTATTGCAGCTCGGTCGTGAGCTGTTCCTTATATTATCCCGTACTCTCATTGCCTTGGTCGCACGACGTTGTTGTGCTCATGAGTGCATTCAAGCCCATCTGTAGGCCCAAGGACACATCGGATCCATCGGATCACCCTCTTTCGCGGACCGCGTGATGCGCGCCGGACACCCGAGCGCTAGGAGAAAGGCCGCCGCAGCGCAGGAATACGATCCCGAAGTCTTTGTTGCGGCCAAGCTTTCTACAGGTACAGCCGTGGCGCGAAGAGAATAGGAGTATTGCTGCGGTTCGAAGGCAAGGTTTCAACAAGGGCGCTATGCACGTCTTCGGTACCGAGACGACCTTGTCCGTGTAGTCTATCACGTAGGCAGCCAGCGCTTCCCAATGCGTGGGCTGGGAAATGCGAAAGTGATCCAGCTGTGCGAGTGGCAGCTGGCAGGTTACATCGGTGGCACGTCGCTAAATTTTCCGAATACCATATTCTTCGGCTCCGCCCTTGTATGAGGAGCATGACTGTCACGCCTTCCAATATGCTTCGAGCACAACGATCGCCAGTTTATCAAATCATCTGTCCAGCAGCGGCGTTCCAAACTGTATCCGCCATCGTTTACAACAGGCATTGTTGCGCAAGCTGCTCAATAAGCGAGTTTCGAAAAAAAAGTTTCCAGTGTTATACATTGCTGCGTGATACGCGCGAGGTTGATTTTGTCGAGCACTTCATTGCTTGAAAGGCGTTGCGAACGCAAAAAGAGTACGCGTGGGTAGTAGTAGAGAACGCCGGATGGTAGGAGCTCCAAATTCCCAGCAGGTCATGTCATGGCTACAATGCAGTAACGGCGAACTCAATTTAGTGACTCGAACCTCAGTTATTCGTCCTGTGTCCAGCACGTAGCAAGGGCATCTGTTTACGTGCTGTTAAATGTTTACGTCAGAAAAGAGCAGCCGGCGTCACTACTGGCGCCAACACTTCGGTATCTATGTCAAAAATAAAAAAAAAATACAGCTAGCAATTGCAGCTTTCATGAACATGAAACTGTGGAGTATTGTGAGGTATCGCATGATCGTATTCGTAGAAATGGGCAAAGCGTCAGATGCATAGAAAGATCTTTATTTTAGAGTTGCCCTTGCGGCCGTGCTAAGTTGTTTTTGTTTTTTTTTTAGAATAAAAAGCAAACAAACAAGAAACTAGAGGCACGCCGAAGCTTTGCCTTAAGAGTAGACGCGATAGCGCGTTAAAAACCGCTTTTGATTTCGAGATATCTTTACATTTTGTTAAAATTTGGGGAAAGGAAGGCGCAGTATCTGTCGCACTTTTCGGTGGACACCTGTACCGCGCCGTAAGGGAAGGAACACCGCCTCAACTACAGGCTTCCGATTTAGAGTGGGTGATCTACTTCTTCCATGCCGAACCTGAAGGTCATGTCCTTCCGATGACCTCAGGTGCGGCGCCAGGTGCCGGCGCCGCTCTTTCTCTCTTGTTCTTGTTGTTGTTGTTCTTCGCACGTCTGTTAAGCTTTATTCGTTCCGACACCCACAAATCAACATTGCCTGACACAATGCCCCACATCATTCCAATCCTCTGTCTACCCTTTCCTTCCACCGCTGTCTCTCCTTCTGGGTCCTCCCCCTTAAAAATACCCTCAACACCTTCGTATCGTCACCTGTGGTGTCCTTGAGGTTTTCAGACACCCATGGAAAAGTCGCGCGTTGGAACCAGTACTTCGGCTGCGTTTCGCAGACAGCCACGACGGAGTAAAACCACAGCAAAGCCTATGTGACCTGTCTTAATCGAGCCTCAGCCTTGTGAATTAGGTTCAGCGGGGTTAGACAAATCTTTTCCAACCACGTATTGAACACTTCAGGCAACACCATCCGAGCCGAAACTGGGGCACGACGACGATTTTTCGACAGATCGAAATGTACACCCTCTCGCGTAATAACAGCAAATTATAACTGAACCAATAAAATTTGGGTGCACTTTGTCGACACACTTAAAGAAAAGCGTTCCATGGGAAGATATGCAGGTGTATATTGCTTTGGTGTAATCCTACGACATGTGAAAAAAAAAAAAAATGCGTTCGGAAGCAACTCAGCTGAAAAAAAAAAAAAAAAAAGCACAACAACGTACGTGCCTTTTGAAAATGTTTCGGTATTATCTAACATCCCACAAGCCAGTCTCAACGACCGTATTTTTTTTTTCTCGCGCCATTGCCAGAAACGTTATGATTTTACGTTGAAAGAACGTTTTTCGCGGTGTATACAAATGACTGGAGTGAGACGTATGATTACTTACATAGCTAGACGCCTCCTTTTCCCCTCTACTCATCCCCTTTGCACCGCAACTTTCACGTCACTGATGAAAGAGCGACTTGGTCATTCTCATTTCACGAGAATGTTGCGAGTGTGCTTCCAGTCGTTTGAACAAAGAGGAAAACTGACCGTTGCGAGTTAGTCGAAATCTGCTGAATAATAATCGTAATGCGTGCGGGGTAGGCGTTTAGGTCGACAGATTTATACTGAAAGAAACAGTTCAGACAGCTTCAAAACGGAGCTGCGCATCATACGAAAGCGACAAGAGCGTGTAATGTGTATGAGGGGCGCAGTTTTGTTTTTGTTTGTTTCTGAATAGACACTTTCGTCGCCTCCACCCTTCGTCGCGACCCGTTCCACAAATGACCGCCAGTGGTGACGTTCCAGGCATCTCTATTTTTCTGAGCGTCAAGTGAGGGTCAAAATACAGAACCTTGATATACCGAACTCGACGGGAATCCCAAAATATTTTGATCTATTGATAATTTGGTATATAAAAATGCGAACAGAAAAGCTTGTTATTAACCTAGACTCAAGAGTACGTACCACCCATGCCAGCGCACCGCTTTCTAGACGTAGGGCTAGCCTGCTTTGCATAGAAGATGTCGCGGACGGTATTTTGATACTATCCACCGCCTATCATAAGGTGTCTATCCTTCTCACCAGTATAATAAAAGCATAATATTTTCTCATTAAATTTAAGAAACAATTTAAGGCACAATGGCTCTGGCAGCGAAGGGTTTCTGCTGGGCTTTAGTTAGATCGACTTTTTGGCTTGCAAAATGAGGGCAAAAAGATCGAGAATACCAGCAAGATCTCGCCATTCCGTTCCACATCTCTGCCTCCGCTAGCCGAGGCCCAAGGCCACGCCGCTCACTCGTCTCCGCGCGTGAAAAATGATAAAAGAACGCTCTTAGGGGAATCGACACTGCAGAGATGCAGCGCATGGTTCGATATATCGAACGAAAGGCGAAATTTGTGTTCGATATAGTGCGCGAGTTTTCTATACTTTCACAGAACGTTTTCAGGGCGATAATCTGTGCGTTCGATACAACCAGGGGTTCGAAATACCTGGGTTCGATATATCCGTTCGTCACTTTAGCTCCATAGTGTTGCGTATATGGGTCGTGGTGGTGGTGGTGAAAAACGTTTGTTAGATACTATCTACATGATCATCATCATCATCATCAGCCTGATTATACCCACTGCAGGGCGAAGGCCTCTCCCATATTTCTCCACTTAACCCGGTTCTGTGCTAGCTGCATCCACTTGACCCCTGCGAACTTCTTAATCTCATCCGCCCACCTAACTTTCTGCCGCCCCCTGCTACGCTTTCCTTCCCTTGGAATCCAGTTTGTTACCCTCAGCGACCATCGGTTATCCTCTCTTCGCACTACATGTCCTGCCCACGTCCATTTCTTCTTCTTAATTTCCACTAGAATGTCGGTAACTTGAGTTATTTCTCTGACCCACCGCACTCTACATGAGAGCAAGGTAAAGACAGTTGAAAGTAAACACAGTGTCTGGCATGAAGCACGCGCGCTGCTCATCCCCATATGTTGCATCCTGCTTCGCTTATGATTGTGGCGTTAAAGTCTCTCGCGCTCATTAAACGACACTCGTCATTTGCACATTCTTGTCGGAGCTGAAAAAGATAACTGATGTCCGCACATGCGGCAGCGGAATCTGCAAGGCAGCTAAACTCAGACACCTGAAGCGTCCGCGTTTGCCGTAAGCGCGGCCTCCTGCCGTATCTGACGTGAGGAAGTGGTATGGAGCTTAACCCGGCGCCGCGGATCATGGTAAAGCAGCCAACGTGCTCGGCCGAGGCTGGTGGAATGCGACAGTACAATGTCGCCGCGAGCACGCTCAGTCGGGCGAAGCGACCGATAGGGGAGAAAACCTGGGCCAGGGGGCGCTGCGCCGCTCTGTGCGTCAGCGCCCTCCATGGAGACCCCGTCAAAATCTACGCGCAGCCCGGCCGCGTCGTCTGCTAGCCGCCGCATAGAAAAGCATGTTGTCGCCTGCTCCGCGCTGCTTTCTAGCACGTGTTTGCGCGCGCGCGCTCGGTTGTTTCTCTCCTCCTCCGGCCGCATTGTGGCCACCGTCGCGCTCTAACAATGAGGGGGGAAGAAGAAAGAAAGAAAAGAAGTAGAAGGAAAATAATGACGGCGCACTTTTTTCGCGAAGCTTGTGTGGAAACGCTAACGGGATGGTTGTGGGCCTTTCTTTTTTTCTTTTTTCTTTTTTTTTTGGGGGGGGGATATCTCGTACCGTTCGTGTGTCGTACTTCTCTAACTGGCGGTGCTGAAGCAGCCATCGTGGAACCGGGTCGGCCTCAAGAAACAGATATTCGTCATTAATGCGATCACTTTACGTCAATCATCCTATCCTCATACGCGATCCTGCTTCGGAAGCTCAAAACTGCGCGTTCGCTATAGGAGATAACTGAACTAGGAATTGCGCAGCGTAACAGTGGAATTAAGATTTCCGTGGAGAGATGTCCCCGTCTGCATGGAAAGTCGTCAGACATTTCCTCGCTGTTCGTCTCGTGGAGAGGAAACTGCCGCAAAAATGGCATGCCTCGGCTTCTGGGGAATGACTCAGGTCGTTAAGAAACCCCTCATTGTTAACGGTAGCTAGGTCATTGATTTCGGATGGCAGCGCCGCAGCAGTGAACTTCCCCTGGCCGGTGTCGGCAGGAACCAAAGGGTAAGGCGGCATGCTTTGTGCCTTTGTAGGGAACGCATCCTAAACGCGCCGAAAACAGGCCCCACAGCGCCGGCAGCACTGCCTAAAACGTTTGTCCCCAAAGAGCTGAATAGGCCCCTTTCAAGTGACCAGTCACAAAGGGAAAGGAAGGAGCACTCGAAGGCTGGACCCTTCATTCTGTGAACATGGACAGAGGCATCAAGAGGTGCCGCTTCAAGTCCTTCAAGATACCTGTCGTTTGCCTCCCGCCTTCAAGCAGCGAATTCGCGTTCATCTTTTTTTTTTTTTTGTATGTCTGAGCCTGCCAACAAGCGCTCTTTGAAAACAATGTCCGGCGATCAATTAATCATAATTTCTTGCTTTCAAAAGCACCGATAAAAAACATGTCTCCAGCCAGCCTCTAAGTCAGCCCGGGCACAGAAAAAAGCAAAATTAAGAAATCCCACTGGCAAAGAGCGCCGGCTTTGCGCGCGAGAACGCGCCACCAACCCCCCTCGTCCTCACTCTCCTTCTCCCGCTCCGCGTGCACGCGCGGCTGAACGTAGCACGCGCTCCCGAGCGAGCGGGCTGCGCAGACTCCGCAGACAGCCACGCGCAGCGCGGGCGCGGATGCGCGTAGGTTTTGTAGTTCCTCTCCGCTCCGCTGGAAACCGAGCGCTGGCGTCGCGGAGCAAACTCCAGCTTTGGTTCCCTATACGCCGGGACCGTGGCGTTTCCGCCATCTCCCTTCCGCCCCGACGCACTTTTTTCCATTATTCATTCCGAACGGGCGGAATCAGTTCCGCCGATTAGGCGCCGATAGAGGGAGACCGCGGCCGTCGGGCCTCCACTCCGCGTCAACGCCTCGTTTCCGATGTCCGAAGTCGTGCGTTTAGCTTGCACGCGAGAAACGTGCCGCGTACTCGTGTCCGACTGACGGGCGCCTTCTCCGCCCCTTTCCTCTTGAGACAGGGGAGGAATACACGGGGCGAGAGGGACAAGAACGGCGGATCGCGTCTTGTCGCAAAACCATGCTGTGCGCACCCTCCGTAAAGACAAGTGGCTGCAACATCTCCGAAGCCAGGCGAATGAAGATAGCGAGCTTTCTTTTTCCTGCCCGGCAATATCCCTGCAGCGAGGAGTCCCAGCTGCGCACTATGGAGACGGCCGGAGGTACTGACTGGATCCAGACTTGGGGAAAGGATGAAAGCAGGAGAAGAGAGAGGGGCAGTTGTCGTGAGCGGGTCATTACATAAGCCTGTCATCCGGTTAGGGACGGCTCAGCGCAGCACTATTTTTCCCCCCACCCCATACCGAGTACCGGCTCCGGACGGTCGTTTTGCATCTCTTGAAACAATTCGCCACACGCTTAGCCATCTTGTCCGACGAGACAAACTCTAGTCCATATCAAGGTGCGCGATTCAGTTTTCGCGGTCTTCAGACTATTTCATATCAGCACTGTATACGCAAGTCTTTGCATGCCTCCGCGAAGCAGGACATGGATGAAACACGCTCGCCTGTTGTTTAATTGACAATGGGCCCCGAACCAGCACTGGAGAGAACGAATCGAGGCTTTCAATTGCGGTGACGTTGTGCTATTCTTAAAGCATTCGACTGAGTTCGGTTTTGTTTGCACCTACTTGGTGCTCTACGTGAAGCATCGTTGCGACTTGAGACGCCTTGATTATGACTTTTCTACTGAGTCATGATGCTCACACATGTTTAAGCGATACGTCACAAGAGATAGCCTGCAGCGAACGAGAGAGCCGGTTCTGACGTGGGAGATTGTGAGTCTTCTTCGACTGCGGAGTTACTGCCGCTCGGTATCCTTTTTTTCGCCCGTATTCTCGACTCCTTGGCAGATGTCAGGGAATAATTCGCGCAGCTGTAATTCACGCTCGCAACAATATTTTTAAGCCAGCTTCTGAATTATAACTGCGAGCGCAAGATCCACCGGAGATGTCATCGTCACCCTAGTCGTACTCTGCTACAGGACAGAGACTTCGCAAATGACCTTGCATTTTTCCCGCCTTGAGAAAGTCGAGGCCAACAACAGCGAAGTTCCCAAGCTCGCCTCTCCACGTGACCCTCGGCAGCTTCAGTTGCGGTTCCGTGCGCCAGTATCCAGTAGACTAGCGATTATCGGTTTGGCGCATTTGCTTGGCGTATGAAAACTACCTGTTTACGCTAATTATACTTACGCGAAATTAGCATCCTCTCCGGTGCGTCCGTAATCATTGCTTCCTGGGCGGCTCTCCGTTTTCTCGCGCATGCATCTCTGTATGTGTGGTTTCCTCTTTGAAAAGCAGGGAACGAAGGACGCGGTGTACGCGGGGCCCCTCACTCCCTTCGTTTTAAGCCAGAACCGCTAGCCAAGCAGGAACCACCCCTCCCTTGGCAATCTCATCCGAAGCAAGCACGAACTGAAGGCGCTGCGAGCAGGGCGCAAGATCACCGGAGGGAGTTGCGTTGTCCCTCGACGCGTTGCACGCACAATGAGCTTCCAGGCCGAGCCCACGTTCCGCGGTTCCGTTCTATTTCTGACGAAATACGGCGGCGCGTGCTGACCGGACGTTTGGGACGGCGTCCTTCTGCGGCTGCCGGAGTGAATCGGCGCGCTCAGAGCGGACTGTGAGTGATCGCGGCCTTTCTCCTTCGGCAACCCAAACACGGCAGGTCCCCCCGTTCGTCCGGCCGCACTCAAGGTTACGGGCTCGAGTGATGCCAAGTCGCACTGGGCCGCGGACGAAGTAGGCATCATTCGGAACCGAGCAAGGAAGCGGCCTCCTGGTTTGTTTGTTTTTTTTTTTTCTTTTTTCTTTTTTTTTTTCTCCCCATAGGGTGCGAAAGAAAACAAACACGGGGAGAATAGCGCCGCGCCACGTCTGCCAAACACGCGTTTCTCCTAGGAAGCGATCGGGCTGGCACGCGACCTTGGACGTTTACGGTCAGCCGCAAAGGGCGTGGCCATCGCGTGGGCTTGCGTCAGCGTCGATTACGCCGGCGACGCGCACATAAACAGTAGTGGCGGGGCAGCAGCGAGCGCCACGCGTGACGACACTCCTGGCCATGAAGATCTCGGCCGAAAAGGCATTTGCATTTCGCCCCGCTGAGAAGAGACGCCACGCGCCTTGCCCGACACCCGTCGCGCTCGGGAAGAGATGAGCACCCCCTCCCCTTCCCGGCGCTGACGCGAAGCTATTTTGCACTGATGCAGGCCACCGCAGCGAGGCCGCCGGCGACACTAATGACACGGTAGCGCAATGTGACCGGTACGCAGGCGCTGACCGCGGATGCCTATGTAGAGAATCTGCATCCTTTAACTTCCGCGGAGGAACAGTCGTGCACGCATCGCACACGACACCGGCGCTCGCAGCCGCTGTAACCGGGACATGTAGTCACGGCGTAGTACTGGATGTCGTCAGGTGTAGAAGTGCAGTTGAAGCATGGATTGAAAAGGGCGTGGTGTATCGAGTTGTCGGGCAAAAAAAAGCAAAAAAAAAAATATATATATAACCTAAGATTTCAACGTGCTTGATTCGGCTTCTGTGTGTTTATTAAACGACGTCCGTGTCTTGCCCGGAAAGATTAACGGTCCCGTCATTGAAACTAACACGAAAAGTCAAGGACTAGTTATCGCGGTCACTCTATAGGACACGGGCGCTGCGGAAGTCAACGACCTACATCAAGATCCTCCTGTGCCAAGCTTTCACCTTTTGTTGTGGTGGCCGTTAATTGCGAGAGGGTGCAGCTGATTACATCGGCTTTATCGGATGATAGTGCCGGAGAGCCGTCTCAATTAAGTTGGCAATGCACATATGGACGCTGAAATAGTTATCTGGTTTCCTTCTGTAATTCTGGTCATTGCGATCAATGTGCAACATTGCACTGTTCCGTACATGGCTAACAACGTGCGGTGAATTTCCACGCAACCGTATTCCCAGAATAGAAGCTTTGTCGAATATCACTCTCGACAAGTGCGAGGGCCTCCTCCTTCATGAAATTCTTGAACAGCCCGGTGACGTGTTTTGCAACGACTCATTTCGATAGGTTGAAGGGCACGTTGAAGGCGATACACGTAGTCTCCATGCTTTGTAAATTCTGCAACTATAGGTAGTGCGTCCGTGATGCCTTCTGTGCTTGAACTTTGCAGCCAGCACTTTCCAGTGACATGTCCAACCTGGTTGTGTTGCTATGGCGATCTCGCGACACTTGCCAGCAGGCTTGTTGGTTCGCCCTGATTTTTTTTTTTTTCTCCTTTGAACAGGAAAAGGGTGTAACTGTACCTGTCACACCTCACTGTATGGAGGTGAACACCATACCGTGCACTCATTTCGGAGGGTGCAAGGGAGTGAGATATAGACAAGGAAACGCATCGTTATGGATGCAGTTTATTTTACAGCGATGTATACAGACAGCACGTTCTCTTTGCCGAGCAGGTGACCAAGACATTCCGAAAATATGACGTCATGTAGTTATTTCTTACAAAGGCGACTACCAGTACAACGTGCCAACGAGGACGGAGACCTGTAACGCAGGCATTTGACTGAAGCCTGTCAGCTGTTGCGTGTCCTTGCAGCTGGTTTTCAGAAGCCTACCTTTTGGGTGTGGACATGGGATGACCGGAGCATTAGCAGTCCGTGTAGGCGACCTCCTGCTTGGCGAGAGCAAGAGGTGTCGAATACTCTGACCAGCTTGTATCGTGCTACTTCATAGTAGGCTGCGTCATTTAGCCTGCTGGCCGTGACTTTATGCTGTTCAGCTATTGACAATGACCTTGGCAGTGCAATGTCCATGAGGGGTGCAGGCTGCCTTCACACTGTCGCCGTACGCACGCGCAACGGGCGCTGTACCCTCTTCTCCTGAGTCTCTAGCTGAACAGGATCATTATTGTGTGTCATAGCGCGTTAGGCACACCTGTAATGTGACAGGAAAAAAAAAAAAGCAGAGAAATGAAAACGACCCGGGCAGCAATATTCGCCTTCCCTTGCCGGGGATGTCGTGATGGTAAAGAGATGCTCGCGCCGCTCCGTTGCCGATATAACATGGGGCGGGACTCGTCAAAGCGACGGCGCTCGAGGTTCTGAGACGCACCGCTGCCGACTCGCCCACTTCGGCGCCGCCGGCCCCGCCATTTACATCGCATGTTTATAAACACGGCGAGGTCATCGGAAGGACACGCGCTGCGTCTTCCAAAACTGTCGCCCGGAGAGGAAACGCGGCCGCTGATCCGGCGGGAAACATACCGCGCTCCAGCGACGGTCGCACGTCCGTAGCTTCCAGCCAAGAGCGAGGGAATCGAATATACTCTCCGCAGGTTCCAGGGTCGCATAACTACGAGTGGGAGCAGCGACGCCTGAAATGTGCTGGTATCCCGGGGGCTCCGTTCGACCGCGTACCGAAATAAATGGAGGCCCAGTCGCAAAATCTAGCATGCCACATAACCGACAGACATTCCCAAGCAACATACTTCTATTAACGTTGGTCCCAAGAGATTTCGCGCTGTAGTTTTGACACTCCTCTAATTCTTTTTCTTCTCCGCGTTTCTGCCTTCTGCCACCGTTCTTGAACTCGTACCACAGCCTACGGTTGTTATTGTACCTATGCGGGTCAAAAGGAGAGGATATATTTTGGTTAAAAAAAAAAAAAAAAAAAAAGGGTGAAGACGGAAGGATACGGCCAGGGAAAGATGTAGGGACAAAAAGAGGCTAAACAAGAGCCTCGCGGCAGCATAGTGACCGGACGCTGCGTCCAGGAAAGGGGTGAAAAAGAGGGAAAGAGTAAAGGCGGAACGCGCCAGTCCGCGCTGCTTCTGTCGGCCGATGCATTGAGCGTGGTCTGCCATTATGCGGACCCAACGAAGCGGGCCCGGCGTACATCCTGCATCGCACCCCCCTTCCGGGTGCAGGCGGCACCTCCAGCAGCTACAAAGCAGCTTTCTCGGCTGCTTGCTCGGCGGGTCCTGACCTGCATGCCTTGCTGGTCAGCGCTTTTGCCACACTTTATTTCAAAGCCTTCCTCCCTGTCCTTCCTCGTCTCGCAGACCACGCGCCTTGACTTCGCCGCAGCCGCTATCGATAACTATTGCTGCTTCTCTGTGCAGGTGTCTGCAGCATTCGATGTCAGCGGTTACTGGCGCGAACACGTTTAGGCGTCGCATCTAGGTCCTTAAATTACTTAGTTGCTTGCTTGGTCCAGACCTATCGCCAAAAGACGAGACAGTTCACGAGAATACCACGTGTCCCGTTATTTTTCCCCGTACTGTCTTATAGCCCCATGTACCATGCAGCACGGAGGCTCCTGACAGTAAAATAACGGCCTGTGGAACAATAGAGCATGCTCACCTTTCACACTCGACTCTTCTTTTTTTTTCTTTTTTTTTTTTAACGAATCGCGCTGAAGCGAAGCAGTCGAATGCGAGAGATGAGATGAAGGTTTTAAGACCAAGTGTCCCTCTCTCATTCGATTGCGTTTCCTAAGCAAGTCCAACGCTGCCTCCGCTTGTTGTCCACTATGTATTGTGACAGCAGGAAAGGCGTAGTCAATAATGTTACCAGAAATGACAGGTAAATGCAGTCGATAAAAGTAACAGAAAAACAAATAAAAACAGGCTTTGTAAAGCAATGCTGCAAACTTACGGAACAGGAAAGTGGCATTATAATTTTTTTTTTATGATATTACATGACGCTTAAACCGATTAAGACGTCACAAAACACTGGTCGTCATGGTTTAGCAAGGTTGCTTGTCTGTTTAGCATTGAGACATTTTTTGTTCAAAATGTTAAGCGTTGATTGGTTTAGGTTTTTGTGCTTGGAAGGAGAAGGCGCAGTATATGCCTTACTTTTCGATGAACACCCATTTTCGCAATTAACGGCCGAAAATTGGAGGTACATACATGTGGCCGGTTCGAAGCCCTATCGGAAACTCCAATACGACTAGCAGGTGGATGCTAAATGAGAAGCGATATGTTATATGACTCCACTCTGAGCACTGCTTAGACAACGGTTGCGTCAGAGTTTCAATACGAAATCACGTCATTATTTTGTCGCCGCTTGCTGTCTACATTTTACTCTCATCTACTCCGAAGGCAAGCCAAGCTTTCGCCTTAAAAATGTGAGAAGGCATTCCGCTCTGCTGCTGTTCTACAGAAGAAGCTATTCGTACAGTCACTGAGCTCGAGACTCTCCCGTGGCATGTGAAATACGTGTTCTCGTCGGCCCATGTGAAATACGTGTTCTCGTCGGCCTGCTAACCGTCATCACGTTCGCATTGCGGAGGAATATATCGCGATGGAAGCATACAGAGAGCGCGTGCTCCCGGGATAAACGGAGACTCCATGAGGAGAACAATCTCTCCTGTCTGATTTGTTCCATATGTTCCCCTCTCCCCACTCCCTCCCCCTCCTCGCCCCGCTTCTTTTGGATAAAACGAACGTCACTTGACTGTGGTGGGTACGAACTCCACGGATGCACCTCGTGGGAAACGGCACGTCTTCGGCGCACGGGTGAGGCCACAAACACGGGCCGCGTTATAAACACAGCGCTTCCCGAGCGAAAGTCTTCCTTTTTTATCTTTTGTTTTTGCCGGCTTACGATTTCGTCGGTGCGGCCCCATAAGTTAATGCACTAAGCA
Organism: Amblyomma maculatum; assembly: GCF_055883805.1. Classification (NCBI taxonomy): domain Eukaryota; kingdom Metazoa; phylum Arthropoda; class Arachnida; order Ixodida; family Ixodidae; genus Amblyomma; species Amblyomma maculatum. The sequence goes on from NC_139344.1 coordinate 49,312,358, forward strand.
GGGAAGATCTACACCTCTGCCCGTTCTTGGCCGAAGCTGGCAGGGTCTAAATAGCGACGATTTTGCTCTCTTTAGTGCACTTTGGTGTTTGTCGGCGAACGCTCTTCGTGAAAACGGGAGGACAAATTACTATTCTGTTTTTACCCGTGCTCTTCGGCCTCGGTTGGCCCGCGCCGTAGTGAGGGGAAGAGGGTATAGACGCTGATATGCGACTTAGTTTGCGCTTTTCATTAGTTGTGTTTTGTTGGATCGCGTTAGATTCGTGCTGCGATTTAGTTTTCCTCGTTTTTTTACCTTGTGTTTTATCGTGTCACGATAAACAAGCGTTGGTATGCAATTTAGTTGTGATTTTATTGCTTTGCCCTTTATCGGATCACGTGGGACCCGCTGCAGGACGGTGGACGCTGCTATCTATACGCGCCTGCAGGGTGTACTGTTGCTTCAAGAGAGGGCCTGCCGAATCGGCGGCGAATCGGATGATTAAGAAGATATATACTGTAGAGAATCTGAGGGTTTCGTCGTGAGCTGCCAGGGAAGCGTGCGTCTTCGTCGTCATCCTTCGTGCCCAACGCCAATCAGAAAACCAGGCTGTCACGACAACGATAGGGCGTGACCTCGCTACGAAATCGACTCTTAGCGAGGAGGAGGGGAAGAAAGGTCCTCTATACTTTATTTCTGAATGTGTTTGTGCGGGTCAAATCTGGTGCCAGTGAGTGTCCCTGCGTGTGTCGGGTCCTCCTCTTACAAAGAATTGAACTTACGCATTTAGGCAAGGCTATTTTTATTCTTATTGTATTCATCGAATTCCCATTGAAAAAAAAAAAAAAAGAAACGATTGTCCAGAATTTCTGGGCATGTGAGAAGTGCTAGCAGAGACGGATTTACCGAATGCCAACTGCGCATGCGCTGTGGCTCTATCTGACTGCAGCCTCTTGCCGTGCACATATGCGCAACTGGCATCCGGTAGAGAGGTGTAGAACGTGTGCATTAATACGTCTCCCCGATGCTAAATGTCTCCAATACTGCGCACTGCCGGAGAGGCACAGCCGTAAGTGTCACGTCTTCGTTCTTTCTTGTGGTTTGCATAGTTCGGCGAAATTATCTTCACCAATTCAAGTATGCACCAACTAGACCCCAAAAAAGAGGTGTTGAAGCCGTAGTAAATTTCGCTCGTTTCGGCGTTTGTTTCCTTATTGGCACATCGTCCGGAGTGTTTCTTCTGAGGCTGAACAATTATCGCGCAGTTCCCTCGGAGTCAAATCTGAGTATGTCTTCATTGGTTGGCATCCGAGCCAAAACAGCACACGAGGAAGTCCGAGACTTTGTGGTGGCCACGGACACTTAAACAATCGCCATCGCCAAATATAGCTTCGGTGACGTAACGCTGAACAGTGCTTTCGACTTTGAATCGCCTTTGAATCGACTTTGAATTACATCTTTCTCGCTCTGCACCATTCTGATGTGCAGACATTTACGATTGATGCTGATCGTTTGCGAGTAGTACATGCAGTACTTCACTGCAGAGGGACGGAGTGCATTCCCCTTTGAAGAAGACGCGCTCGTTAAAGTCGGAAGATGGGATAGTGGGTTTCGATACGTCAAATGAATATCTTCTCAGCTCAATAAAAGTACGAGGCTCGGAAAGAGACACATATGAAGCGCTGAAAGACGCCCTGGTTCCTGCTTTGTGCATTGCTGAAAGCCGCCTATAACTAAGAACAACTCAGGCTGGGACGCGCACTTAACGCATTGGATCTATACTCGTGTATCGAAAGAACTGCAATATCCTCCGTTGCTTTCCCACGGTATACTTGTAATAGACTCCGCTACCCTATGGCCAGTCACAATACCATTAATGATATGGCGCCGGAAGATGAGCCCCCCAGGTTGGAAGGCGTCCCACATGTTACTGGGGATGAACAAAGGGCGATTCCTAGTAGCTCCAGGACGAATGAAGCGGCTAGGCTAAAGCCAAAAGGACGCTCAGTTGTGGATGTGTCGGGAAGCGACCGGAAAGTCCGATGTTGCAAGGAGATATATCACATAGCAACATGGAATGTAAGATCTATGACGCAAGGTAAACTGGATGTCGTCAAGCGAGAAATGGACAGATTGAACATTGTGTCTTGGGTATCAGCGAGCTCAAGTGGACCGGAATGGGAGAATTTAACTCCGGTGACCATTATGTCTTTTATTGTGGGCACGAATCCAAGAGGAGGAATGGGGTCGCTCTCATAGTAAACAGAAGAATGGGCAAGACAGTGTTAGGGTACAACCCCAAAAACGACCGAATGATTTCACTTCGGATCCAAGTTCACCCTTTCAACATAACAGTTATCCAAGTCTATGCACCGACCACTACTGCTGAAGAAGCTGACGTTGAGAGATTTTATGCGGACCTACAATGCCTTTTAGACCGCACCCCATCATCAGACGTCGTTTTTCTCATAGAAGATTGGAATGCTAAGGTCGGAAGTGAAGAAATATCCGGAATTATAGGCAAGTTCGGTCTTGGCGAGCCAAATTAAGCTGGGCAGAGGCTAGTAGAGTTTTGTCAAGAAAACAACCTGACCATAGCGAATACTCATTTTCAACAGCACAAGAGGCGCCTGTACACATGGACTTCACCGGACGGTCTGTACAGGAATCAGATCGATTATATTCTTTGCCAGCAGATATGGAGAAGCGCTATACAAGCAGTAAAAACAAGGCCTGGGGCCGATTGGGGCACCGATCATCAGCTTCTGGTTGCCAAAATTAAGCTTCGATTGAGGAAAACGCAGAAAACTAGAAGGCCTTTCAGGTATGATCTGGATCAAATTCCATTACAATATGCTGTGGAAGTGAGGAATCGATTTCAAGAATTAGATCTAGAAGACAGAGAGCCCGAAGAGATGTGGACTGATGTTCGTGATATAATACAAGAAGTTGCTACTAAGGTAGTTCCAAAGCAAAAGAAATGCAAGAAAGCAAACTGGTTATCTAAAGAGGCTTTGCAAATAGCTGAGGAAAGGAGGATGGCAAAAGTTATGGGGGAAAGAGAAAGATACAAGGTTCTCAATGCGGATTTTCAGAAAATAGCAAGGAGAGATAAGAATGCCTTCCTGAACATACAGTGCCAAGCAGTTGAGGACGACAGCCAGTTAAGGAAGCTTCAAGATATCAAAGGAAGCTTCTGTGCTAAGCTGGGCGTGATAAAGGACAAACGAGGCAAGGACCTCACTGAAGCCTCAGAGATAAAGAAGAGGTGGAAGGAATACACAGAACTGTACAAGAAGGACCCGAATGTGCAAACCCAACATAAGACGGTTGTGATTACTAATCTCGGGCCGGGCATCCTGAAGAGTGAAGTTGAATGGGCTTTATCCAGCCTTGCTAAGAACAAAGCTAGCGGAATTGATGGCATTCCAGCTGAGTTGCTTCAAAACCTCAACCATGACGCTGTTAACATTCTGCATACATTATGTCAGAAGATTTGGACAACCCTGCAGTGGCCACAGGATTGGAGGAAGTCAGTTTACATCCCCATTCCAAAGAAAGGCAGTGCCAAAGATTGTTCCAACTACCGCACGATCGCGCTTATTTCGCATGCTAGCAAGGTGATGTTGAAAATCCTCCAAGGTAGGCTGCAGCAGTATGTGGATCGGGAGCTTCCGGACGTGCAAGCTGGGTTTCGCAAGGGCAGAGGAACTAGAGACCAAATTGCCAACCTTCGCTGGATCATGGAAAAAGCAAGAGAGTTCCAGAAACCCATCTACTTCTGCTGTATTGATTATGCGAAAGCGTTTGACTGCGTAGATCACAGCAGATTGTGGCAAGCTCTCCAAGATATGGGAGTTCCAATTCACCTCATCTGTCTCCTCAGGAACCTGTATGAAGGACAAGAGGCCACAGTCAGAACTGGGCATGGTCTTACTGATTGGTTTCCGATTGAGAAAGGAGTGAGGCAAGGCTGCATACTGTCGCCCTGCCTATTTAACCTATATGCAGAGTGCATCATGAGGAAGGCCGGTCTGGACGAGTCTTCAGCTGGAGTGAAGATTGCTGGAAAACGTATCAACAACCTTAGATATGCGGATGATACCACTTTAATGGCAGAAAGTGAAGTGGAACTCAAGAGACTTCTAATGCGCGTACAAGAAGCGAGTGAGAAATTTGGGCTTAAACTGAACATTAAAAAGAGAATGATCATGGCGTCTTGCCCTATCAAGTCCTGGAGCATCAATGGACAAGAAGTGGAAGCTGTGACAGATTTTCTCTTCTTGGGCTCCAAGATTACCTCGGAAGAAGACTGCAGCCATGAAATTAGGAGACGCCTGCTTCTGGGAAAGAGAGCAATAGTTAGCCTTGACCATCTAGTAAAGAGCAGATACATTAGTCTGCCAACCAAGATCCGTATAACCCGTGCTATGGTCTTTCCAGTTGTGATGTATGGATGCGAGAGTTGGACTGTGAAAAAGGCTGACCGCCGAAGAATTGACGCGTTTGAATTGTGGTGCTGGCACGACTCTTGAGAGTTCCTTGGACTGCCAGAAGATCAAATCAGTCGATATTGTCGACCATAAACCCTGACTGCTCATTGGAGAGTCAAATTCTAAAGTTAAAGCTCAGCTACTTTGGTCATCTGATGAGAAGAGAGGAGTCGCTGGAGAAAGATTTGATGTTGGGAAAGGTTGAGGGTCGCCGGAGAAGGGGTAGGCAGCGAACGCGATGGTTAGATGGCATCCTCGAGGCACTGCAGATGATGTTATGTGATCTTAGGAAGATAGTGAGAGACCGGAAAGCGTGGCGTGACATGGTCCATAGGGTCACGAAGAGTCGGACACGACTGAACGACTGAACTGAACTGAACTGAACTGACCCTTAAATTTAATTTTTGATAACAGAATTCGCGCTGTGTCCCAAAATCCGGCGCATCATTCTTGGTTTGGTTCTACACAAGGCTTACAAATAAAGCAGAAGGGGGGGGGGGGGGGGGAGGCGACAGCTTAACAGAACACCATAGAAGTTCAACATCCCAGCGTTACACGTTATCCAGCAACGAGAGACACCGCCGTAAAGGGCTCCGTATTAATTTGCATAACGTGGAGTTTCTATAATATGCACCTTACAACCTCACATCTGCGCATGGAAGCCGAAAGATATCAGCAAATCAGCAACTCAAGGGTCTTTACCCTCCGTACTGTAGCGTAATAAGCCCAGGAAGCCCGCTGAACTCCCGGAAGCGGCAGATGATTCGCCAGACTGTGAAACAGGTCGATTTATTCTTTTAAGGCAATTTCGCCGTGCCCGCAACTCGCAGCCAGGGCCTCCCAGCTGACACAGCTCGCCTTCGCTGCTGCCAATGAAGACAGCACCGCCCTAGCATCGGCGCCTCCCCGCCACTTTCTCCGCGCGCGCGTGTTCCACGCGCCAAACGCGGCCGCGCTTACCACGCATTGCGCTTTATTAATACGAGACTGTCATTAACGTCGCACTTGTCGGTCGCCGCGTAGGCCCGCCGCGGCTGCAGCTACTCGAAAAGCCCTGCCGCTAGACCCGGGCGCGACAGATGGCGCGGAGTCATCACAGCTGCGTGGGCCACGAGGCTGCGGTGGTGGCCTCGAGGCGCCGCGCGGAGGCGACACCGGCGTGGGATTAGCTGAAGGCGTCCAGAGCAATGCGCCGTGCTACGGTGCGTGGCCGGCAGCCTTTCTCGCATACGGAGCGGGCTGGCAGCCGTGCCGGACTAGCTCGGACAGAAGCCTTGTGGGCCAGTCGAGTGACAGCTTCCGGTCCACCTCCCGTTTGCCCGCTCACTCGATGGCTAATTGAGAGAGACGTCGTGAGAGAGACGTCCGTCCGATGGAAAACTTGTTGCTAGGTGCATAGTTTCGGTTGTGCACCATTAATTTTACTTTGTGTCCGCGCTTGCTCGACCGGGGGTAAAAAAAAAAAAAAGGAGAATATTAAGTTATTTGAACGAGTAATTAATCCAGAACTTCGATGACTCGCATCGGTCACTCTTTTGTTGGTACACTGGATGTTGCTATGATGTCTGCGGCAGCATGGTGTGATTCGCTTGTAAGCCTGATCCTTTAGCATGGCAAGGTTTGTTTACATTAACGCGATAACTTTGAAGGCCCCGTGCACCGAAAATCTGGCGTCGGCGGCCGTCCGCCGGCGTTGGCGCAGTGAGCGAAAAATCACGAGCATAGCGCTCGCTGGCAGGCGGTAGCTGGCCGCTGACATGGCCGAGCACTAACTGGACGTAGGGTTGGCTGACATTACGTTTGGCAGGAGCTGTCAACTCGGAGCCCTCCTTTCATATGGGAGGGTGATATCAGGATCAGCCTACCCAGACCGTTGCTTTCACGTTACGCCTAGGCCACAAAGTCACGTTCACACGGCTCGGTCAAAGCGAGGCTTATATGTCGGCTGGTAGCCTACGCTATCGCGTCATACCTTTAAAGGCGGAGTTTAAGTGTTCCCCATATTTTTTTTTTTTTTTTTTCATCCTCGGTCGCATGTGGTTTAACACGCAGTTTAACGCGAATCATACTACAACACATTCGGCGGTGAGCCTTTGAACCCGGAGAAAAACTAGAAAGAAGGGGTTGGGTGAGGCGCAATGAAACGCTATCTGATGACGGTGCTTCGAACACGCAGCGTGCCAAGTGTCGCTCAAGTGGCGCCAACCGAACACCGGTCCCGCGAGAGCTCCTATAAAACCGAATAGAATTCCTGACTGGGAACGCACTTCGTCCCGCGTGTAGCGCGTCCAGCCTTTCGCGGGTGGAGGGCCACAATGACCGAAATCCATTGTGCCGTGACATACAGATCCCGAGGAAAGTGAGCGTGGCCCGTTCGAACGACCACCTTCGCCGGGGACAGTGCGAAACGATTGTTCTCGTCCGCGCTCGTGTACAGTTCGCGGGCGGCGGCGAGGGCCTCCGTAATAGCAAGCCTAGCGAGAAGGCCTCGTCGCGGGCGACCCGACAACGCTGGCGCCGCAACACTTTCCTCTTCGTCCCGTGCAGCACTCGTTGCTGCCTCCGGGGCCGCAACACGAGTGACCCCGAATTCGATAATGATGATGGCACATTGAATGCAAAACTCTTCTCCACGCGCCGTCCTCGCCTAACATAGCAGCCCTCCGAGCGGCGCGATGCAACGAGGCAGATCAGCCCTGGTGCATACGTCGAGACCGCACGCGATGGTTGTGTACTGGTCTTGCGTTTCTTAAACGCGTAATGAGATGCTATATTTTTCCGACAGTGGGAGATTATTGCTTTCGTGGCGCCGCGTGATCCCTTCGCCTTTCGATGTAGTGGGGGCCAGTGATCAGTAGTAACTATAGCGCATCTGTCGTAGAAACTCTCGCTGTGCACTTTTGTCGACGGTAGGCTGCGAATGCAGACGCTGCACGCGTGTTCGCTCACTTCGAAACAGCCGCCCGAAGATTCTAAAAAACCTGTCGGATCCAACGTTTTTCGGGCAGCTATATATACAGCGGTAACGAGTAGACTGTGTGCATGAAATCACCTGTTGGAAATCTCTTGCAAAGGGAACAATACCAAAGGGGTCGGCACCGATTAGCCTAGAAGTTACGTTTCTTTGTTTGGTCCTGAACGCTATGCTCTTATTTGTGTTTGTCTCCTGTTTAGCAAACATCCGTGCCGAATAACTTTGTCCCCTTGCATCATTCAGCAGGCCGCTCTTCGTCGTAATGAAGAAAAACATTATCCCGCGTGCCGGCTTTTCCCGTAGTCAGGCTGCGGCGACCCAGAAACGGTGACCTTCAGAGCGGAAAGGCTCGGCACCCGCCGGTGCATTCCCTCCCTCCCCTTCTCCCAGGACTGCGCTTTTGCTTTGTACCATAGGGCCATCCGTCGCTTCATCCATTGTCTCAGAGCGGACCGGCTCCTCGCTGGGCATATCGCTTAGCGCTCGGCCGAGCGCGATTTAGCCGATGACCTTTGGCCGCGTGCGCCTCGCAAACCGCGCGCAACTACGAGCTCCGGCTATTTGAGAGGCACTTTTTTTTATTTTTTTATTTTTATTATTTTTTTTTTTTGCCCCGAGGAATAGGCGTGCGACAGCTGACTGCGTTCCTTCCTGCCGGCGACGCGATCGTAAGGGTACCAGCAATGAAAAAAAAAAAAAAAAAAAAAAGGAAAACAGATCTGGTAAGGATACACTCGAAACAATAAACGAGGAAACGAATTAACGCTACCTGCGGCTCGTGTGTCCGCTCGCTGGTCACCCCCCACAAGCGCTTATGGGCGGGGCTGTGCATGCCGCTGCATGCTTACCTGACCGTTGTCCGTTTATTGCGCGAATAACGGTTGGCGAGCAGCGTCGAATATAGTGCTTATATTGGCCGCCTGGCTTATCTCCCCCGTTGCGTATTTGGTACTTAGCCGAACGTCCCACTTTCAGGGTATTACTCGGGGAGTGGGCTATTGCATCACTACGCGATTAGCTATATATACATCCGCGTTGAAACTGGCCGGATTGAAGCGGAGCACAGCGCCGTTGTTCTGAAAAGAAAATCAAACAAATGAATTAGCGAAGGGATACGCGCATCCATAAGGCGGGGGCGATAGATATGACACCGGTGTGCGTGACTAGTAGTACCTCCTCAACAGGAGGCGTTGGCCCGGCAGAAAAACCCGCACGCTTGCAGGTTTGGTTTGGTTTGGTTTATAGGGTTTAAAGTCCCAAAGCGACTCAGGCTATGAGAGACGCCGCAGTGGAAGGCTCCGGGAATTCCGATCAACTGGAGTTCTTTCACGTGCACTGACATCGCGTGCACAGTACTCGGGCGCCTTGCCTTTCCCTTCCGTCGAAAAGCCGCGGCCGGGATTCCATTCCGCCTGGTCTTGAATTTGAATCTGTCATCATCATCATCATCAGCCTAACTTCTACCCACTGCAGGGCCAAGGCCTCTCCCATATTTCTCCACTTAACCCGGTTCTGTGCTAGCTGCATCCACTTGATCCCTGCGAACTTCTTAACCTCATCCGCCCACCTAACTTCTTCCCGCCCATTGCTACATTTTCCTTCCCTTGAAATCCAATTTGTTACCCTAAGCGACCATCGGTTGTCCTCTATTCGCACTACATGTCCTGCCCATGCCCATTTCTTCTTAATTTCCTCTATAATGTCGGTAACTTGAGTTATTTCTCTGACCCACTCTGCACGCTTCCTATCTCTTAATGTTACCCCTACCATTTTTCCTGTCATATGACATTTTAAAAACACCTACCTGAGAGTCCCGCGATGAATATTCGAGAAATATTATTCAAAACTATTGGCCTCAGATTTCTAACTCTCAAGCACTGAAATTTTATAGAAAATAACCCGGACGCTTACCGGTGCTGCCTGGCATTTTAGCCTTGCACTGACACCACAGACACCAAGAGAGTTGTCGCGTAACACCGCAAAAAAAGAAAAAAAAAAGAAAAAAAAAACATGGCAGCAAAGTACATGACACTCAAGAAACACACAGACAAGGAACATGGTTCTTGTGTGTCGTTGTCTACTCTGCTGCCGCTTTTATGTTTGATTAACTAGCTCAACGGTCCACCTCGTTACTGTGCGTAAAACCGGTCTTGATTCCTCAGCTCACCATGCATTTTGTGCGCATCAGTAATAGACTTGTGCGCACTTAGTAGCCGTATAATATGTTCACAGTTGGCGCAGCCCATTGAAATGACCCTGTCACGTTTCCTTTTAATCTTTCCAGCGGGGAGGTCGAAGAGGCATGCCCCTCTGTTTGATACGAATCGGTTTATCTTTCATTATAATGGTCTTTGTACCCGTTTTTTCGCGAAACTAGCATGTTGCCTGCATAGTCACAGAACCTGCCCGCTTTCACGTTCGGGCCCAGAGAAAGAAAGTAGAAATGTATATGCCAATTGTTTAGACGAGCGAAACGTATAGCTTCCAGTGGGAACACAGGCGTTTGCCTCGGAGCAGTGGGAGAGGAGCGACCCACTGCCGCAGCCGCCGCCCCGGGAGACGAGAATAGTTCCCAATTCTCACGTCCCCGATGAGAATCTGGGTCTGCAGCGTTGCGTGTTCCTGATTCATCGGCCTTTTTTTTTTTCTTTTTTTTTTTTTTTTTTTTTTTTCGATGGCCATCTCAGAAAGAGCGCTACTGGGGCTGCGCTCTCACCCGCTTGCCCGTGAGCAGGCTCGCGCCAGCGCCGTGGTGCAGACGGTGGCGAGGCGACTTAAGTGCAGTTGCGAAACTTTAGCGGGAGAATACGTCTTAGACAAAGCCGTCTGTAACCGTTATAGTTGTTGTGTTAGCGAAACTATGTGCTCGGAGTGTTCCGCCAAAGCTCTGTTGAGTGGGTTTTGTTGTGGTGGAGGCAGGCACTTAATTCATACAATGAGGGCACGTGGTTGATGCCCTCAGTTTAGGACCGCAGTGGTTCTTTCGGGCAGCTTGCTGTGTGGTGGCAGACACCGGCTTGGCTGACGTTTTCCTGCCTTGCGCGTCGGCGACGAAGAGCACGTGCTTTGACGGACTACGGCCGCGGTGTGTACGAGGAAGAGGAGCGCCAGTTCAAGGTTAACGCCATTAGCGTCGTCAGGAAAACTGCTCGTGGAGCTTCGCCCGGCGCACTCGTAGAGGCGTCTTGCGACAGAGCACTTTCAGTTACTAGTGTGTGGTTCTTGGTTGTTAAATAAAGCAAAAGCGGAAATAAGAAGATGTTTGCCAGCCTCGGTACGAGTTATCGAGAAAACTGAATCACCTGAACCTCATGGGGCGGCGGATTGAAAGGGATAGCGAGATACAGGTTGAGGAAATCGCATAGGTGAGATACTGGGAGAAAGGACAGGGTAGGTTAAAAATAAAAATGAAGATATCATATGTACTATGGTGCAGAAAACAGTAGGTCGTTTGAGGCCCGCCCGCGATTGTCTTAGTCCATTGAACCACTCGGCACTGTTACGACCAAGCATCCGCAATTACGCGCTCTATTGTTCGCCTGTGGGCATGGATAAGTTTTGTGAATATGTGGTGATGGTCCAATGGCTCTAAGTGAGCCTGTTTCCAGGAATCCTGTTTTGTAAGCATGTTTTGCTTTGTGGACAACCTGCAAATGCCAAATTGACCCTGTCAAGAGAACGTCTGGAAAAACACAAAGAAACGTCCCCCTGAGGGAAATAGCAGGAAGTGCTTTCTTTCTTTTGTTCACCCTTCCAGTCGAGAAGTGCTATCCTCCAGTGATGAATGCCTCCTATCCAAAGGAGACGACAGAGTGACATGTCCGCTGACGTGCAGGACAAGAAAGGAGCATGACTCATACGGCCATTAAGTGATTTCCCGGGAATGCAGGAAAGATTTGCAATTGTCGAAAAGGGACCATGTTGGGAGCCCTATGCGGCGCCACGTGCACTCGGGTTTCTGAGAAGTAAAACCCCTTGTCAGAACCAGCCTGTGGTTTCTTTGCTGAAGAATAGAAATGTACCTCCTCTCCTCGCCGTTCCCAAGCTTTTCCCGCCAACAAGTGATCACGCCCAACGAATGAATGCCGGACCAGTCAGTGCTTCAGACCATCAGTGCAGTGATGTGTTCGATTGGATGCCGATACCTGAGGGGCGTGCCCTGGATTTGGTTGGTCAGCATCTTCAGAGAGGGGCTGGACATAGGGGGTTTTTAAGGACGCTGCAGAGCACGAAATGTCGCTCTGGGCCCTGGGTAAACGGCTCATCCAGTCGCTTCTCGCTATGAACTCTTAACGCTTGTCATTTTGCTGATGTACCCTTCTTTTTCGTGTAAATATTGTAAATAAGATTTCTCAAAGTGCCATTAAACCTGCTTGTACATATTTCACCAACTTCGAAGATTCAATCCTACTTCAACCCCGAGTCTCTGCACGCTACCAAGTGAAGGCCGGGTCGACGTAGCCCCAGCGTCACGACAACTGGTGGCAGCGGTGGGATAAAGCCCCAACACTGGTGATCAGCGGTAGGATCTGAATCTACAAGCCCCAACACTGGTGACCAGCGTTGGGATCTGCATCTACAAGCTACAACATCTGGTGATTCGAGGTGGATCAGAATCTACAAGCCACAACATCTGGTGATCGGAGGTGGCATCTCAAGCAACAAGCAGGAGCAACAATCGGCCAACAAGAGAGCAGCTCGGAACATCGATCGCATGTGTGGGTGAGTGCTTGGCTTTTCTTCTGATGTGGACCAGGTTCTAGAACAGGGTTAGATTTTAGAACTGGTAAAAAGTGTTGAAACGCCTTTAGGTTTGGTAGTTTGCACTGTTGTTTTGGAAGTAGCCGACACTCGGAGCGATCATGGACCTACAAAAGCTGCAGAAACCGGAACTGTTGCAATTGTGTGAGGAACTGGGAATTGATACAAGTGGTTTGGCACGAAAACCTTTGATTATAAAGGCAATCACAGATTTGGGAGCCGATGATGAGGAGCTCAGTGAAGCATGGAACCTCATCGCCCAAAAAAAAGAGGAAAGGGAGCGCGAACGTCAGAGGGAAAAAGAGGAAAGGGAGCGCGAACGTCAGAGGGAAAAAGAGGAAAGGGAGCGCGAACGTGAGTGGGAAAAAGAGGAAAAGAAGCGTGAAAGAGAAGCAAAAAAGCTGGACCAAGAAATTGAGCTCCGGAAATTAGAACTAGAGTTGAGCAAGAGGTCGGGCAATTGTCCCCAGCTAGCGGTACCTCTTCTCAACAAGGAGGCAGATTTCAAGATGTCAAAGTACATGCAGCCATATGTGATATCAGGGGATATCGGTCTGTATCTGGTTAACTTTGAGCGAACATGCGAAAAACTGTCCTTCCAGCGAGACACGTGGTCTCAGAGATTATTGACGGTTCTGCCCTGCGAGGCAGCGGAGGTTGTCGCGCGGCTTAGCAAGGAGGACGCGGACAACTACGAGAAGGTCAAGGCTTGCCTTCTGAAAAAGTATAGGCTTAGCGCCGAGGCGTTCAGACAACGTTTTCGGAAAGCTAGTAAGTCCAGGGACGAGAGTTACCCTGAATTCCTGTACAATTTAAGAGTAAATTTGGGCGAGTGGCTAAAGAGCACAGATTCCTACAGTGATAGGGACGCTGTAGTCGAGCGAATTCTTTTGGAGCAGTTTTATAACTGCCTCCCAGAAAAAGAAAGAAATTGGTTACAGGACCGAGGCGAAATTAAGTCGGCAACTGAAGCTGCCGAACTTATTGAGGAGTATGCTTCGCGCCGACAATTCAGCAACCCAGCAGTGGATAGGCCCCGCAATCCCAAGTTCAGTGTAAATAACCGTCAGAAAAGGCACTTTGCTAGATTTGCAAACGAAGAAAGGAAGGCTTTTTCAGGCAAACGCCCTAGAAAGGACGGCAGTGAGAAAAGTGGGGAAGTGACCAACGCGCAGAACACAAAGAAAAAGTTTGAGGCTAGGAAGCCGCTCACATGCTTTAGGTGTAATGAGCAGGGTCACATTGCCGTCAACTGCCGGAAAGAAAAGATTGTTTTCTCGTATGTCAGTGACTGCGATGAAAATATGCAGCTTTTGGAACCCTACCTGCATGACCTAGTAGTCAACGGGAAGCCTTGCAAGGTACTGCGCGATTCGGCCGCAACGATGGATGTTGTCCATCCGGCGTATGTGTCGCCTTCCGACTATACAGGACAGTGTGCGTGGATCCGCCAGGTAGTGGAGGAACAGAGTGTGTGCTTGCCAATCGCGAACGTGGTCATCGAGGGCACTTTCGGCAAGTTAACAACCGAGGCTGCCGTTTCAGGAAAGCTTCCTAAGTGCTATCCGTATTTGTTCTCCAACAAATCGGATATGCTACTGCGAAAGAGGGGCATCCTTTTCGGAGACAGAGTTGTGCCAGCCTTAACACGTTCAAAGGCGCGAGAACTAGCTACACTGCTAATTCCAGAAAAATCCACCGCGGAGGAAACGACAGCTAAAACAGTGGTCGATGCGGAAGACAGTGGGTCAGAAAACTTTGAGAGCAAGGCATCTCAAATAAGTCAACTTGAAAGTGATCTTGATGAGACGCGGAATGAGGACGTCCTTGGGAGTAACCTCTTGCCGCCAGCGTCTAGTAATCTATCGAGACTTTTAAGTGAAAACCGAGAGGACTTAGCTATGGAGCAAACCGTGGTAAATCTAACGTTAAACCTTCCCGAGGAGATGGGGGATAACTTGATTTGCCTCAGCGGAAAAGGAAGCAACGCTCAGGAGCTTCTCAAAAAGACGGAGCAGAGAGGAGAACTAAAGAAATCCCAGCTGTCCGATCTGGGCGAGATAATAACAGAGTTTGAGGCCTGCTTCGTGGACAGGCCAGGCAGAACTGATTTGACTGAGCACGATATTGAGCTGACTTCAGACGTGCCAGTGCGATCAAGGTGCTACCGATTTTCTCCAAGGCAAAGAGAAATTCTGGATAGGGAAGTAACTCGCATGCTGGAATTAGGAGTAATAAAACCCTCGGAAAGCGATTATGCGTCGCCTATGATCTCAGTAGAAGCTCCAGGTAAAGACCCTAGGCCTGTGGTAGACTACCGAAAGCTAAATTCTCTCACCAGGGATCAAGTGTATCCTATTCCGAATATTGAGGAGAGGGTAGAACAGGTCAGTAGAGCGGCATATGTGACTACGCTGGACCTTACTCGAGGATACTGGCAAGTACCGCTCACTGAACGCGCCAGCAGATACGCGGCTTTCGTCACTCCGACGGGCAGCTACCAGCCAACAATGATGAGTTTCGGGCTCAAAAATGCTCCATTTTGTTTTTCCCGACTCATGGATAGGGTTTTAAAGGGGTGTGAAACATTCGCGGTGCCTTATTTAGACGACATTGCGGTTTTTTCCGACTCATGGGCGGACCATATGGTACATCTAAGAGCTGTACTGAGCCTTTTGCGTCAAGCTGGACTAACTGTAAAGGCCGAGAAATGTTGCCTGGCAAGGGCGACCGTGGACTACTTGGGTCACAATGTAGGTCAAGGTTTCAGGAAACCCAGCGAGATTAAGATTTCTGCGGTAGCAGACTACCCGCGGCCGAGCACGAAGACGGAAATTCGAGCATTCCTGGGTCTGACGGGATACTACAATCACTACATCCCTAACTATTCAGCTTTGGCTAGCCCTCTGACCGACGCTCTCCGCAAGACAGAACCGACAAATGTAGTCTGGGACGAACAAAAGGAAGCCTCCTTCGTAAACCTGAAGGCTGTGCTGATTAGCCGTCCGGTATTGCGAGCTCCAGACTATGCCCGAGAATTCACGGTCCAGTGTGATGCCAGTGATCGAGGGCTAGGTGCTGTTCTCTGCCAGAGAGATGACGACGGTAATGAGCACCCCGTGCTCTACTTGAGCAGAAAACTGAGTTCTAGAGAGAGGGCTTATTGCGCGTCAGAGAAAGAATGCGCTTGCATTGTATGGGCCATTCAAAAATTGCAGTGCTATCTTGGAGGGGCCAAATTCACCGTAGAGACGGACCATTGTCCCCTGGCTTGGCTGCAAACTGCGACATCGAAGAACAGTCGCCTTCTTAGGTGGAGCTTGATTTTACAGCAGTACAATTTTGAAATAAGATACAAAAAGGGGAAGTTAAATGGGAATGCGGACGCGCTTAGCCGCTCTTTCTAAGCGGTCCGAGATGTTCCTCACCATGTATCCAAATTGATAATCAGGTTTTTTTTTTTTCGTGCGCTTGTATATGTGTGACTATGTAAAGCAGCACGTTTGGTTTTCTAGGAATACGTGGGTCCTGAACGTCTTGAGAGTGGGCTTTTCTCGAACAACAATGGCAGTTTTCTTTTGACCTGGTCTCTTCAGACGGGAGCCGAGTGCTTGCTTCGACATGTGGTTGAGTTTCAGACAGCTCGAGCAATTTGGCCTACAACAATCAAGACAACGCGACAAGCAACAGCGAGCTTCAAGCGTTCACGTGCAGGCCATTAAGTCGTCTCTTCATGCAGCAGCTGGGACTGCTGCCCTCCGAGACTCTTCTGGCGGGGGAGGAGGCTGTTACGACCAAGCATCCGCAATTACGCGCTCTATTGTTCGCCTGTGGGCATGGATAAGTTTTGTGAATATGTGGTGATGGTCCAATGGCTCTAAGTGAGCCTGTTTCCAGGAATCCTGTTTTGTAAGCATGTTTTGCTTTGTGGACAACCTGCAAATGCCAAATTGACCCTGTCAAGAGAACGTCTGGAAAAACACAAAGAAACGTCCCCCTGAGGGAAATAGCAGGAAGTGCTTTCTTTCTTTTGTTCACCCTTCCAGTCGAGAAGTGCTATCCTCCAGTGATGAATGCCTCCTATCCAAAGGAGACGACAGAGTGACATGTCCGCTGACGTGCAGGACAAGAAAGGAGCATGACTCATACGGCCATTAAGTGATTTCCCGGGAATGCAGGAAAGATTTGCAATTGTCGAAAAGGGACCATGTTGGGAGCCCTATGCGGCGCCACGTGCACTCGGGTTTCTGAGAAGTAAAACCCCTTGTCAGAACCAGCCTGTGGTTTCTTTGCTGAAGAATAGAAATGTACCTCCTCTCCTCGCCGTTCCCAAGCTTTTCCCGCCAACAAGTGATCACGCCCAACGAATGAATGCCGGACCAGTCAGTGCTTCAGACCATCAGTGCAGTGATGTGTTCGATTGGATGCCGATACCTGAGGGGCGTGCCCTGGATTTGGTTGGTCAGCATCTTCAGAGAGGGGCTGGACATAGGGGGTTTTTAAGGACGCTGCAGAGCACGAAATGTCGCTCTGGGCCCTGGGTAAACGGCTCATCCAGTCGCTTCTCGCTATGAACTCTTAACGCTTGTCATTTTGCTGATGTACCCTTCTTTTTCGTGTAAATATTGTAAATAAGATTTCTCAAAGTGCCATTAAACCTGCTTGTACATATTTCACCAACTTCGAAGATTCAATCCTACTTCAACCCCGAGTCTCTGCACGCTACCAAGTGAAGGCCGGGTCGACGTAGCCCCAGCGTCACGACAGCACACAGGGCGGTGTTGCGTTGGTACTGCTCCGGTAGCGGACCAACGGGTAGCGAAAAGCCGAGTCAGACGTCGGGCTGCATGCACTTCAATATTGGGCGGTGGTCACCCAAGCAGAGACTGGCCGAGAGTTAGAGAGAACTTAACGAAGGTTTATTTACATGGTGAATCTGAGAAGGTACACACAGAGAGCACTCGTGCTCTCGTTTTTAACAACTTTTTTGTCCCCAAGTACCTAGTTGGGGAATTTTCTAGTTCGTCAAAGTCCAATCACATTTGAGTTCCTGATATGCTGACATTCGGGAACCGCCCACTAGAAGCGTCCTCCCAGCGCACTCTTTCCACTTTAGCGGCACGATGGCGACTCCGCCGGGGGAAGTCAGGCCTGGGGGTCCCAAGGAGGCTTGCTGGCTGTCCAAGGTCGGAACCGCGCGCCACCCACGCGGGCCCCTCGCGCGGGAGCACTCCGCGGGAAAGGAATGCGGTGACCGCTCTTCTCCACGGGGGGGAAGATGACCCGCTCTCTCTCCTCGGTGCTAACACGCAGGCGCCGCGGCTCTCTGTTTCCAAACACAGGCGCGCCCGCTCTTCGGCGAATTCGTTAGCGCCTCTGCGCACAGTCCTCCGGACACAAACTGGGGCAACTGCTGCCGTCGCTGCCGATATGCAACACCGTGTTGCTGCGTCCTGGGTGGTTCTGGTCCACGAACTCCGAGGTGGTCGCGTGCAGTCTTAGAAAAACGGACGCCCATCTCGACACGTGCACCGTCTCGTTACTCGGGAAGTTCGAAACGTAACAGCTTCTCCGGCGGCGGTTGAAGATCCCGATGCACAAAGGTCAGCAACCATTGTCCAGAGGGATACACGATGTCGTTCTGGTTCGGTTCACTGTTGCTGATGTTCTGCTGCCTCCAACGGACTCTGCAGCTCCTCGTTGCTTCTTGTCAAGACTATGGAGGGCTTCTTGATCTCTGCAGACCAGCTCATTCACAGGAAAGACAGCATCAGTTTGAACAACACGAAAATCACAGCCGCAAAGACGGCAAGCGCCAGGACTCTCTCCACGAGATCCACCAGGCTCTCATACCAATATTACTTTAATCCTTTTACTACTACTTCAGCACTTGATACAACCAGAACATTATTCATTCACACAAACACAATGTTCAAGATTAAAAGAAAAATGGTAATTATGCAAACCTATGCCAGAAAAAAAAAAACATACCCAAGCCAGACTCATCGATGCTATCAATAACACCAAAAGCATTGACTTAAGTCATCGGCATTGCCGTTAGGTTTACCGTGGCTCTATCTTTCGCTTTCCGGGCAAGCTAGCTAGACAGCGCGTGTCGGACAGTCTCTGAATGACTTCCGCTGGGCTCTCCCATTGAACTTCCAATTTATTTTTCTGGGGCGGTTTTAGCACCATTACCGCGTCTCTAGCTTCAAGACAGCGTAATCTCGCTGTTCGGTCATTGCACTGTTTGATTCTAGTTCACTGTAGTTTGGCCCTCACCTGCACTTTACTCATTTCGCCTCCCGCGAGCTCCTGCCCCTTGTGCAACCTTTCAAGCAGCGCGAGCACGTATTCGACCATCGTAGGGTTCTCTTCCCTGCCCTCACGCGATTCCCGAAGAAAGCGTAGTAGCGATCGCAGGGAGCGGCCGTTGACCATTTCGGCCGGCAAGAACCCCGTGGCCTCATGAGGCACGGTTCTCAGCGCAAACATTGTTGCATGCAAACAGGCATCCCAGTCGGTTTTGCGATCAAAACACAGGGCTCTCAGTATGCGTTTCATTACCGAGTGCATCTTTTCTACCGGGTTGGACTGCTGGTGGTACACTGAACTATGGATTAATTTAATCCCACACTTCTCCAGGAAAGTTGTATTCAGTGCGCTGGTAAGAACAGTCCCCTGATCTGACTGTATTTCAGCGGGAAACCCAACCCGTGCGAAAATGGACATGAGTGCGTTCACAATTTCCATTGAGCTTAACTCCTTCAGGGCCACTGCCTCAGCAAACTTGGAGGCAGGACAGATTACTGTCAAAATGTGGCTGCAACCAGTCTTAGTCCTTGGAAGGGGACCAACAGTGTCGATCACGAGTCGTCGAAATGGCTCCGTGATCACAGGCACTAGCTTCACTGGGGCTCTCGCCTTATCTCCCGGCTTGCCCACCCGTTGACATGTGTCGCAGGTCCTTACAAAATTTTCCACCTCCCGAAAACATCCCGGCCAGTAATATTCCTGCAACAACCGATTCTTTGTTTTCTTGAGCCCTAAATGACTTGACTGGGAGCTCTTGTGAACCAAGTGCAAAAGATCACCGCGGTAGCGTTTTGGTACGACCAATTGGTCGACCTGCACTCCTCTGCGATCACGATACTTTCGATAAAGTATTCCGGACCTTTCTAAGAATATCACGTTTTTCTTCGCGATACCTTTACTCTTCATGTGCCTAAGATTCTGCAGTGTGGAATCGGCTCTTTGCTCGGCTATCAGGGACGATCGGTCCACCCCCAGCAATCTTTGCAAGCTGTCAGATGCCGGTGTTATGAGAAGCTCACCGCAGGCCTCTTTAAACTCCATACCATCCTCGTTAGTCGGCGCGTGGATTGCCTCTGCCGTGTCTAACGGCTCATGTTCTGCCGCATCAACGCCACCTGACGCTTCCAGTGTGCTGGCTTTAGCAGTCCAGTTTCTTGCTTTCGAGCGAGTCAACCCTTGGGCAGCCCCCTCTCCGAACACTAGTCCCTTCTGCTGTAACAGTTGGTCAGATCTGTTCGAGAAAAGATAGGGGTACTGCTTCGACAGACTGGCTGACACGGCAGCCTCTGTGCGAAGTACGCCAAATGGACCTTTAATGCTGACATTAGCGATTGGAAGGCACACGCTATTTGCTTCCACCGCTTGTTTAATCCATGTGCACTCTCCAGTGAAATTTTCTGGCTCTACATACGAAGGATGAACTACATCCATTGTAGCCGCCGAATCTCGAAGCACGCGACACGGTTTTCCGTTCACGACGAGATCTCGTAAGTATGGCTCTAAAAGCCGCATACTTTCATTGTTGCTGTTCACTGACAAGCAAACAATCTTTGGGCTTTTGCAAGCCGCAGCTAAATGTCCCGGCTTTTGGCAGTTGTAACAAACCAATTGCCGTCTCTTTTCAAAAGCTTTCTTCTGACCGTTTTCTGCTTCAAGTGCTTCCTCTCTTACGATCACACTTCTTTCTGAGACGTCTACGCCTCGTGCTTGCTGTCTCTCTTCTACAGGCTGCCCTCTCCATCCAGCTGCTTTCCTATTCTGGTATTTAGGGCTTTCCGTCCTGTCCAGCGCACGGCGCGAGACGAACTCTTCTGCCAGTTCTGCTGCCTTCGAAACAGTCGCAACTTCTGGCCTGTCTTGCACCCAATGCCTTACTTCATCAGGCAAGCAAGAGTAGAACTGCTCGAGTCCGAAGCATTGCAACATTCTTTGGCTTTCGTCATAAGCTTTAGCTTCTTTGAGCCATTCCCCCAAGTTAGCCATAAGCTTATACGCGAACTCCGGGTACGACTCATCATTCTCCTTTTTAGCTTTGCGAAATTTTTGCCGGAAAGCTTCCGCTGACATTCTATACTTTTTGAGCAGACTAGATTTAACCTTATCGTAATCATCTGCATCTTCTTTAGTCAAGCGGGCTATCACATCTGCCGCCTCACAAGGCAACAGTGTCAGCAAGCACTGTGGCCAAGTTGCTTTGCTAAACCCTGCCTTCTCGCACGTGCGCTCAAAGTTTACCAAGAACAGACCTATGTCCTCTCCTTTCCTATAAGGTTGCATAAGGTCTTTCATGCGGAACGACTTGCGTTCTACTGTGCCCGATGCTACGCTCTCATCACTTTCATTTCGAGCTTTTAGCACCTGCAGTTCGAGACGCTTCAGCTCAAGTTCCTGCTCTAAGCGCTTACTCTCTTCAGCCATGCGTTTCTCATTTTTTTCTTCTGCTTCCCTCTTTGATTTCTCTCTCTCAGCAATCAGCTCCAGGCATTCCGAGAGCTCATCGTCGTCTGCCTCAAGTGCCTCAATAGCCTCAATGATATCTGGCTTTCTCGTTTGGTCCTGAAGATCCAAACCCAGACTTTTGGCCAACTCCAGTAAAAGTGGCTTTTTCAACACTTTCAAATTCATGGTTATCCCGAGTGCTGCAATTTCTTCCTTTCAGAAATCTCTTATCGTCACGTACTTTCAAGTCCCGTGCTAACGATAAACAATTCCTCACCACCTTTGTAAACTTACTTACTACAAAGCCTGGTAAAACCTCAGTGAAGAAAAGCCAAGCACTCACCGAACCTTGCAACCATGATTCCAGCGGAGTCCATCCCGACGCTGCCAACCAGCTGTTGCGTTGGTACTGCTCCGGTAGCGGACCAACGGGTAGCGAAAAGCCGAGTCAGACGTCGGGCTGCATGCACTTCAATATTGGGCGGTGGTCACCCAAGCAGAGACTGGCCGAGAGTTAGAGAGAACTTAACGAAGGTTTATTTACATGGTGAATCTGAGAAGGTACACACAGAGAGCACTCGTGCTCTCGTTTTTAACAACTTTTTTGTCCCCAAGTACCTAGTTGGGGAATTTTCTAGTTCGTCAAAGTCCAATCACATTTGAGTTCCTGATATGCTGACATTCGGGAACCGCCCACTAGAAGCGTCCTCCCAGCGCACTCTTTCCACTTTAGCGGCACGATGGCGACTCCGCCGGGGGAAGTCAGGCCTGGGGGTCCCAAGGAGGCTTGCTGGCTGTCCAAGGTCGGAACCGCGCGCCACCCACGCGGGCCCCTCGCGCGGGAGCACTCCGCGGGAAAGGAATGCGGTGACCGCTCTTCTCCACGGGGGGGAAGATGACCCGCTCTCTCTCCTCGGTGCTAACACGCAGGCGCCGCGGCTCTCTGTTTCCAAACACAGGCGCGCCCGCTCTTCGGCGAATTCGTTAGCGCCTCTGCGCACAGTCCTCCGGACACAAACTGGGGCAACTGCTGCCGTCGCTGCCGATATGCAACACCGTGTTGCTGCGTCCTGGGTGGTTCTGGTCCACGAACTCCGAGGTGGTCGCGTGCAGTCTTAGAAAAACGGACGCCCATCTCGACACGTGCACCGTCTCGTTACTCGGGAAGTTCGAAACGTAACAGCGGGTTTCCGTAATTGTCGAAGCGCAGGCATCAATCAGCCGGCGCTGTTGTCTCGACCGTTTTTCAGTCTCAATTTTACATTCTGCCTGAACGCTTAGCCAGTAGCCGGAACAAAAATTTCTCGCTTGCGTGCAGCCTAGGCCCGTAGCATGCGAGCTATTATACTCAAGAAAGCTTGCAGTGTAGCGGTCGAGTTTTGTAGAGCACGCGTTTGCAGGGAGCGGTCACTTCTGCTGGAACTCGGCGGATACTGAGAGTTAGGGAGTATACTATATACCGTGCGGGTTTACTTGGGGACATATCGAGGTGTCCGCCGTCCTTGCATAGCATAGGCCTGCAGGAGCAAACATTCGTTTTTCCAATGCGCGCGTTCCGAGCGCGGCGTGACGTACACGACACGTAATTTACTCGGAATCATGCGTAAACGTTAATGGGAAAATTAGCGACGTGCCCTAAAGCGCCGAGTTACATTTCCTTGCCCGAACACGCGCCATCATTTGCGCGGCTCGCGTCATATTACGGTCGCTCTCTGTCTTTCTACAGTAGCGTTGCTAGCTGTTAGCAGTGTTGGATTTTTTTACCGTCAGCGGCAACGGGTTCGGTGGCAGGCGCAGGACGCAACCGAGCGTCGGGCATTGCGTCGATCCACGTGCGCGAGCTCGACGCGTAGCGGTCGCGCCGGTTAAAGCGGAAACCCGAGAGGCGGCCAGCCGTGTAACCGAAGAGAGGACGCAGGATGGCGAGAAGAGCCAACGAAAACTCATTCGGGGCTAGAGAGGGAGAGGAGGATGGGGGAAAAAAAAAAAAAAGACGGAGCAGGGAAGGAGGCAACGGAATTAAAGGAGGTGAGGCAGAAACAGGCGCGGCCCTCTGGGAACCTAATTTTAGGTCCGCGTCGAAAACAATGGAACGGCGTTGTTTCCGTCGCCACCACTCTCCACTGATTGGGTGACCCGAATAAGAGGGATTGTTTCATTTCGACTTTTATTCCCTGCCTTCTTCTCTCCCCCTTTCCTTCTTATGTTATTGGCATTATGCAGCGGGATCGAGGAGTCCTTCCGCCGCGTCGACAGAGGCAGCGTACGCGCGTGTCGAGCTCGTTTGCTGCATCGACTGCGGGGCTCATTGTTTCGCTCGTCTCTGTCGTATTGCAGTGGAAGCATGCAACGTTGGAATGAAGCCACTGCAGGAAGAAACAGTTGCAGGGTGGGGAAACAAAAATCAAGGAGGAAATAAGGAATCCATAGTATAATTCTCCGTCTTTCCGGCTACCGGAGCGCACCGGGCACGCAAGTATATGCCAACTACACATACAACGACTCGTGACTTTGCTCCGTCTTCTTTTCTGTCTGTGAGTGTGCGCTCATTTCCAATTATTACTACGAAAATCACGCCGGCTGTGATGAAAGACTATATACGGGACGTTTGATGGGTCGAAGCGAGGAGGTGGAGGAATAGGAAGTGCGAATCTCACGAGGGCGGGGACGGCACGAGCCGCGATTTAACTCTGTGCATTTCGACCGCAAAATAATAACGTTGTCACCCTGTTGAGGGGAAAATGTATTGAATTTCCGAAGAGATGTAAAAAAAAAAAAAAAAAAAAAAGTCAGCCCGAGGCATATATATCCCTCGTAGGTATTATATCACTGCGATCGTGCGGATGTTATTTACAATTATTCCGTCGTTTTTAACCTGCTGCAGTTTGATTGATTATTTGAAATACAGACACGAGCCAGGGGTGGTTGGAGGCGTTAGGAACGTCCGTCAGAGTACTGATATAGGCTCGAGTATGCCACCTTCCTCTGAAGATCGAAAAGTGCAAATAAATCAAAATCACTAAATGTCTAAACGACCCTTCGAAAGCACTTTTCAGTTATCCAGGATGTTTTACCGAGACTTAAGGCGTAGAAATGAAGTCCGTAACATCCTTCGTTCAACGTCAACGGGGCCAGCGTACTCAGTGCGTGGCCTTCACTCGGTGGCCATTGCGTCACGGTGATCCGAGGAGAAAGGGAAGGCGCTACGGCGAGGTAAGGAGGAGCCGCACGGACGGACTGCAGGGGCCAAGGCGAGAAGAGACGCCAGTCACACGAAACACTGTCGTGACTGCTGGCGTCGTGACAGTGCGACGGCGGAGGCGGACTGAGTCATATTGTTACGGCATGCAGTATCGAGACGACGAAGACGTGTTGGTGTGGGATGGTGTGGTGAGCAACGACGACGCTGAAGCTAGTCCTAGCAGTGTGTCCACGGCGAACTGTTGCGGTTATCTCCGTGTTATTCCTCGTAACAATATTTCGGCTCTGGTATCTTCCCCCTTGAAGAGACACATTAATTCGTCACGGTAGAACGAGAGGAAGAAGATGGCTAGACAGCACGAAAGAGCATTGAACAAGGGTTGAGAGGGAGCCTCTGTTCGCAAGCTTGAGCGGATCCCCTTCAACCTTTGTTTAGTGCTCTTCCATGCCAAATTTGTCAGACATACATCATCATGATCATCAGCCGGATTATACTTACTGCAGAGCGAAGGCATCTCCCATATCACTGCAACTAACCAGGCCCTATGCTATACTGCAGCTACTTGACCTCTCAGAACTTCTTCCTCATCTGCCCACCTAACTTTCTGCCGCCCCCTGCTACGTTTTTCTTCGCTCAGAATCCAATTTGTTACCCTTCGAGACCATTGGTTATCCTCTCTTCGCAGGCATACATACCCGCAGTAATCAGTCTCCGACTCTCATCATGATTGTACCTAAGCATACCTAAGCATGAGATTGCCAACAACGCGGGTGCCCATACTAAAGAAATGTCAGTGTGTGAACTTGATCAAACGTTCGGTTGGTTACTGTTCTACCTAATGAATGATTTTTTTTTTTCCGTTGAAGAAAAAGAAGGCAACTGCGAGTTTTCTGCCGTCACGAAGTTTGTCTGTACCCATATATTACCGCGTTTCAATGTACTTGTTTTCACTGAAGACGCTGCCTTTTTGAGCTGTAAGAGGAGCAAAAAAAATAACGTTTGCATGTTAATGCTGTTCTGTAAGCAAGCTATGAGGACGTTAGCGCTAACTGTTAGCGGCATTAGCCTGGGGCTACGTAATGCCACCATCAACTTTCAGCTGCGGACTCCTTTTTGTTGAATCGAGCGGCTGGGGGAAAAAAAAAAAATATATATATATATATATATATATATATATATATATATATATATATATATATATATATATATATATATATATATATATATATATATATATATATATATATATATATATATATATATATATATATTGAATTTTAAAAACCCTTTTTCTCCACAGCAGTCTTGGTTATGTTGTCCAACAAACCTCAATAACTCAAAACGGTCAAACAACCAATTATGCAGATGATAAAGATTTGTACCTTGTGTCCTCTGAAGTCGCGTTTAATTACGCTAATGCTTGCCTGCAACGTGCGCCGGGGAAGTGGCTGAGTTCGGCGTTACGCCGTTAGCGGCTCCAGATGGTGCGCTGAATGCGGATGGTAAAAAAATAAAAAAAGACTAAAGTGCCCCTTCAGACTGCATTATTATGTTATGTTCGATCATGATACATTTATTTGACATGCGTACACATGCGTGTATGCGCTAAGGGATAAGGCGGGCAACGTCATCACTAGTATCGACAAGATAGTCAAAGTAGCCGGCGAGTTCTATACTGATCTCTAGAGTAGCCAAATTAGTCTGAACAATATTGAGATTGGCAGTAGGGCAAAGCAGTCAGACGTTCCGCCAGTGGCGAAGGACGAGGTTAAAAAGCGTTATAAACAATAAAAGGGGGACGAGGTTAATAAACAATAAAAGGGGGAAACTAGTAAACGCTCCTCCATGTTCTCCATGCCTGTCAGTTCCCAGAACAATTTTTGCGCACATGATGATGCAGCTTAAAAGGACACTTATAATGAAAGTGACTTTCTTCCGGGTTGCTCTTTACTGACGTATTTTCTTTCCTTACCAACCTTTGAAACAAATTTCATTTTGTTTAGTAGTATCTTTGTGTTTCCTTGTGTTTCCTGTTCAATGCTCGCGTTCTTTAACATAAACACTTGTAATAAATACCATGTTAAAGGATTTGTGGCGCAGTCGACTAGCGCTGCGATTTCGATTGTGTAAGGCAGTAGTTAAGAGTCACTTAACTTGGAAATAATTTTTTTGTTCTTTAGGAATGGTTGGTATCGGACTAGATGGTGTTTTGTAAAGCGATGAGAAATTACGCTTAACGAGGACACAGTGAAAGAAGACAAGAGGAGTGAATTTTTTTTTTTCTCGTCTTCTTTTCTTAAAAGCAAGAATTACAAGCAGCAGTAAGATTTACCACATCCAAGGATGCGAGATCGAATCCTGGCTGCGGCGGCCGCTTTTCGATGGAGGCGAAAAGCAAGGCGCCCGTGTGCTGCGCGATGTCAGTGCACAGCAAAGAATCCCAGATGATCGAAATTTCCGGAGCCCTCCACTACGGCGTCTCTCTTAGCCTTGAGTCGCTTTGGGGCGTTAAGCCCCATAAACCAACCAAGATTTACCGCCTCCCCTCGATGTGCTCTATCTTTCAGGTTGCATTTATAGGTGCGTTTAACCCAAACTTGTCGTTTAAATGTTTTAAAACGAGTCCGGCTGCGAAACCGAAGTTTGGGGTGCTGTAGTGATTAGGGAACACAATTACGCCCTAAACACAAGTGATTTGAAAGCGGTGTTTAAAATTAAAAGCTAAGCGTTGAAAACTGCGTGAAAGATCCACCATGCAAACATGGTTAACAATTCAGTGTTAAGATGCCAAAGAAATGCTTTTCAACACCGCGTTATGCCGCGGTCAAAAACTTGAGGCATCCATGCCACACCTGCAGCACATTGCACGGAATGCGGAATTCATGCGTGCCGCATTGCACACAAGTGTTGCGTTGCATCTATGTACTGTGTGCAGCTGGATAAATAATAATAATAATAATAATAATAATAATAATAATAATAATAATAATAATAATAATAATAATAATAATAATAATAATAATAATAATAATAATAATAATAATAATAATAATAATAATAATAATAATAATAATAATAATAATATGTGGTTCCCCAGTTTTCCATCTGTTTTGCAGGCTACGTCTCATCGCTTCTACCTCATTTTTATTCGTCCAAGGTTGTTTATGTGTCCACTCTAGGGAGGGGCGGACGGGAGAAAGTGTCCCTGCAGGCGTCTAATACTTACCTTGCACACAAGTTAAAGAGAAAGTGTCAGCTGCCTTCTTTTTTATTAGTTTTTTTCATGTTATCTATTGCTTGACGCCTGTATAGTGCAAGGTGCCCGTTAACTCGGTCCGTGGAATAGGAACATCAAATAAAAAAAATGTAGATGATTATGGGCTGCTTTTTTGCTGAACACTTCAGTGCAGCGCGAAGCCCTTGCTTATTCGACCTGGGATCCTCCGAACATTGCTTTTCTTCCTTGCGTTGTCTAATTTATTTTCTTCTTTTTGATGACGCGGGAAGTTTTTACTGGCACGAAGCTGCCTGCCACAAGAGCCCATCGTGATTATTTCTCTTTCCTCTCTTTCTACACTAAGCCAAGAAAATTTGCGAAAAGCAATGTATGCAAAAACGCAGGTTCTAGGTGTGGCTCAAAGAGGTGCAACTTGCACCATCAAATAGGAAATTAAAAAAA
Organism: Amblyomma maculatum; assembly: GCF_055883805.1. Taxonomy (NCBI): domain Eukaryota; kingdom Metazoa; phylum Arthropoda; class Arachnida; order Ixodida; family Ixodidae; genus Amblyomma; species Amblyomma maculatum. The sequence goes on from NC_139344.1 coordinate 49,340,200, forward strand.
AAAAAAGGAGGGGGTGGTGGGAGCGGAGTGCGGAGGACGTCTGACAGCTTCCGACACGAGCGAGACATTGAGCGAATAGATTTTGTTTTACATTGTACATACGCCCAGCGCCTCAAATCCAAACCGCTCGTGTTGCGCCAAGGGGTAGCTGATGGAAGCTCGGTCCCCTTCTCACCCGCCTGCGCCTCTTGGCGCTTGACCCGCGAATCGTTCCGCATTTGCTGGCGCTGTGCGGGTGTTACCTGCTGCTTGCTTCGCCTCGACCATTTGCCGTGGGAAAATTTTACACCCCGTCATTGCACCACCCATACTTTTTTTGCCTGCTTAGCAATAAATTTTTCCTTTTACGCGGGCAGATCGTTTCCGCAGTAATGCTTCACTCGCAAAACGGTGTTGGCTGACCGTTCTTATTTTGCCTTTAGCTTCGGCCCGTTGAAATTAAGGAGTTCGCATTCATCTGCCTCCTCGACTAACTTGCACACGGCCGTACATAGGCACCTGTGTTCGGAGCTCTTGTCGACACTACTTGCCTAAATATTTTCCAATCCATTTCCACCAAGCAGAGCTGTTGATATAAATACTGGTCTCCCCTTCAGGGGAAGCAAAGTTTCTGTGATGTCTCTTATAATGGCGCGGCGGCTGTAGCGTTCTGTTGCCGGATTGCGATTCGATGCCTCTCCGCTCCGCAACGGCCGCAGTTTGGTGAAGAGAGTGTATAGTATGCCGAAAACACCAGGTGATTAAAAGTGATCCAGGGCACTCCAACCCAAAGCCTGTGCAAAGATTGGTCGGCACAACGTCTATAGAGCTCAGATTTATTGGCGCACGTTTTAGTTACCAGCGCTACTGACACATGCGGGTCATCTTCGCCGGCAATGACGTCATACGGAGCTTGCGACAACAGCTTTATTTCCGGGTTCATATTAGAGCGGCAAAAATTCGTTTGAGGGCAGATCTCCCGAGATTCCGCGTCGCGCAACTAGCCTCCGCCCTCAGAAGCATTTAAAGGCGTATTGAAGCGTCCCGCGGTATGAATAAATCATGCTCTTTACCACGGGTGATGTGGCGTGGCGCTTTGAAACTAGGTCATTCTGATGGACATGTGCACGTGAAATCGCCCATGACCATGTTGCTATCCCGGCAGTTCGTAAGCAAATTGCCGAAGCCCCGAGCATATGGGCGAAGCAAGCAAGGCACCATGACTGCGTGTTCATTGATTGTCCATCATCACCTATAGATGTGCCCTGTTAGCCAATCTCGCGAACGCTTAGAGATAGCTTTTTGGTTGCTACTGTGTCCGAAAGCGGCGCAGGTCTTTAATTATTTCTAGAGTCATTGAAAAAGTTAATTTACTGTCGCTGTAAATGCGCTTTTCTGTAAAGGTGTGCCTCCCCTTTAGATGTCCCCATTTAGTGTCCGTGTAAGATGCCCCTGCCCCCTGTCGTCGGAAGGGGTGGGGCACAATATACCTGAACTGTGCCTTTCAAAAGTGTATTCTGGCCGCGCATTAGCGCGCACTTCTGGAATAGTGCATGGCTGTCAGCTGCTTCCGGCCACCCATACCTCCAGAGAGCATTCTCTTTTTATTTCATTTCAATGGTTAATATTTGTCGACCAATCCTTTCTTGCTGAACAGTTTTAATTAAAAAATAAATAATTGTCTCGGCGTGTCTTATCCTGAGAGAATATGAGTATAAAACTACGGTCATTTTGGTCACGACCAACTAGTGTTAGTAAATTTTGTTACTACCTGTTATATACGTACCTGTACTTACGTTCATCATGTGTACCGACTGAGTTCACTGATTTTGTTGTGTGGGGGGTAAGACATTAGATGCTTGCATTATTTCAAACGTTCACTTAATATTCATCCCCAGCTAATGCTCGTGGTAACGTTTCGTGCCATTTAGGGTAATAAAATGAATGAATCAATGAGCGAACGAACGAACGAACGAATGTCCAGTGTGCGATTTGGTGAACCAAGACGAGATAATGATACGGGCTAAGAAAAGTCGCCGCAATCTGCCTCACTCGGGTAGGGCACGAAGGGAAAGTGCAGGCATACGTACCGCACTCAAGTAAGACGTTAAATCTGTCTAGTCAGTTCATAGTTTCAGAGAATTGAAAAACGCGGGAAGAAGACGAGACGAAAAGAGGTACGAGCTCGCACACACAGAGCGCTTTGTGCGTACGTGTTCTAGCTTTTCGTCCCGTCCTCTTCGCACAGTTTTCAATTTTCTATTCCCTACCGCTAACCGTCCAGATCGCGAATAAGATGTTGCAAATGACCGTACGCCTTGCACACTACAGACACTACTGCTAGGAGTCTTGCTTCGGATGACTTGATTGACCATCCGACACGCTGCTAATAGCGTGCGATTATTTCTGCGCATATCACGAAGCATGCTTTTATGCAAGAAAATTTCGCAATGTCGACAGCTCACATATAGCGGAAAATAAAGTTCCAACAGGCCTCCGTATATTATGCAGTTAAGCTGCTACTGGCTTGTTTCGAAGACAAATTACTAAATCGTTTTTAACTGTGGAAGTTGCCAGAATAACTACCCTAACTCAGCCCGACAGTCACTAGGTGCTTCTTATTTTCGCTTCCAAGCCCCCTCGATACAGGAAGGAGGGGTGCCCCAACTGGCCGCGCCTGTCCACGGAAGCGGCTAAAGAGGCCGGCCTGGGTTACTCGTGCCTCTGGTGGAGCACAAAAACGCTGTTTGAGAAAGAAAGAAAAAAAAAAAGGGGGGGGGGGGGGGCACCTTTCTGGACACCGCCGGCGATGTTTGCACAAATGAACAAATACACGGCCGGTCGCCCTCTTTGTGACGCGGCCGGTCGGCGCTGCGTAAAAACGCAGGATTAAGCGACGCAACGCATACGCGAAAGTGAGCAGCAACCGAAAAACAAAAAAAAAAAAGAAACAAGAAGAAAGAGATAGAACGGTGTCAATCACGTGGGTTTAGATTACCCGGAAACTCCCTGGAGTGTATCATTATTCCGTCAGCCGCTTCACGGAGCTGATTAGCTTTGCACAAAACGTTTCTCTTCACGGCTTTCTGTTTCTCGGTTTCCTTCTAGCGTATATTTAGCTTCTGGCCATTGCGGCTATCGAGGAAGAAAATAACAGGAGTATGTCGATGTATTATAGACGAGTCAGGCCTCGAGCTACGTGATGCAACGCTATAGGCAATTAAAAAATAAAAGCTTGCGGCTGGTGCTTTTGCTATCTCCCGTGTCTGGAAGCGAATACCGGGCATTCTTCGGGTCGAGTGCGTCCAAGAAAGACAAAAAGTACTGAGGAAAAGCGAAAGCTTGAGGCGAAGGGCTCGGTGAGCGAAGTGTTTGTATAAGGTTATGCTGCGTTTCTTTGTCGTGCGCGTGGCAGCAGCAGATAGAATAAAAAAAGAAAGAAAAGGCCGCACAGTTCATCGGGCAGCGGGTTCGAACGCGTTCCCCAAACTTAATGGATGGCTAATGTCATTTTCAACTAATGTCATTTAATTTTCCCATGTTTCAGCTAGCGAATGACTCAATTATCGAATGTCATTCGATGAAAATGGCATTAGATTTGCCGTGTGGCAGGGGTTTTACTTTGAGTGGCGATGTGCATTGCGCGTACTGTCACCAATTCGTCGCGGAAATTGCGATGTCGAGTGCGTTTGGCCTCTCGACATTTACGAGACATTCTAAAGAGGCAGCTGCCGCCTAAGCAGACATCGGCCCTCAGCGACACGGCTCAGAAAGAGGCGCTGCTTTGATGCGTTTCTCCAGGTGTCCCAAAATGCGCCGTTGTCTTGAGTCTGCTAAATGCAGTAGTGTTGTCAGTGTGTGGTCCTCGGTAACTTGGAGCTCGGTCCTCGATATTACTTTTTCATCTTTTTTTGCGCATTCAAAGCACTTTCGGAGAAAGCTGCTTATATATAGAAGCACTCTCTGCAATAAGCACCGCAGAAGACATTACAGCCGTCCATTGGTCGTCGCGTTCGTCATGAAACCCCTCACTGATTCTCTCGACGCGTTTCTAGAGTGTGGCCGACTAGGAGTCTCCCAACGTTATATGCAGGATGGCTCGTCCTTTTTCCAACTTTGTGGTCCTGTGTTTCTTTCTGTGCACTTGTTTCCTTTCTTTCTTTCTTTCTTTCTTTCTTTCTTTCTTTCTTTCTTTCTTTCTTTCTTTCTTTCTTTCTTTCTTTCTTTCTTTCTTTCTTTCTTTTCTTTTCTTTTTTTTTTTATTTTCAGCTCGGAAGCGCTGTGTTGTAGTCGCATAGATGGGACTCTGGGCGCTGTTACCACTGCTTGCGCCACATCTGCCTCTAGAGCTCTGCTGGCATGCAGGATGGCTCACGGAGCAGGTATCGACTCAAGTGGCAGAACTTCCGTTCCCCCCGCCGTGGTGGTGCAGTGGTTAGGGCATGTGCCCGAGGATGCGGGATCGAATCCCGGCCGCAGCGGCCGCTTTTCGATGGAGGCGAAAAGCTAGGCGTTGTTGTGCCAGTGGGGTTATCACACAGTAGCCCACCGTCAACAGGGTTGTGCCAAGCAGTTGGTTACGTAGCGCTCGTCACCCGTTTCGTGAACGAGGGCTGTCAGCTCCCTGGACGGTAGCGATGGATTCGAGTCGGCGCTGGTGAGATGAAAAAAAAAAAAAAAAAAAAAAAAAAAAAGCTTTGTACACTACTTACAGGCATTTACACAACGAGATCGGCTTTGGGGCCGAAAGCTAACATAACTATACGCGACTTTTCTCGCGCAGCGACGGCCGGGGAGATTCCGCCGTGTCTGCTCTTTCAGGGTGCGAACTGCCCCCGATGGACGCTAGTGATGAACTCACACTCGCTCGGAGTTTCGAACGGAAGCACTTGCGTCTCCGTAAACCGAGAAACCGTTGACGCTCAAATGGTCCAATCCGACGGCAGCACTTTCGCAGGGCCAATGAGAGAGCTTGCTGCGCTCTCGCTTTAAATATGCCGCGGGGCGAGAAGGGGTCCACCGCCAGGACCTCGGCGCCGAGCTGTCTGGATGCTCAGCTCATGTTCAAACACGTCGCTTCTCTCCCCTTGGCACGGCTCGCCTCCAGTGCACCGATGCTTTGCAGAGAAGTATCCAGATTTTGTGAAGGAGGCGTTCGCCGAAATTTGGCGTTCGGCTGAATTTCTGGGCGCATTTGGCCGGGCACAGCAGCGTCTGTGTGTTGCGCGATGTCAGTACACATTAAAGAACTCCAGGTGGTCGAAATTTCCGGAGCCCTTCACTACGGCGTCTCTCATAGTTGAGTCGTTTTGAGACGTTAAACCACGAACCACAGAACGCATACGTTCTTGACGCACCAATGACCCTTGGCGGTTGCAGGCACCACCGCGTGGGACTATGATGTCTAACTCAGGACTAGCCTCTTCTGAATCATCAGCACAGTCGGATAAATGAACTCGTGTTTGAATAAATGTGTTGGAATTAAGAAGCAGAAGCATTCAAGGATTTATTCGTGAGTAATCGAGAGGATTATAGAAAACACCGATGCCGAGTAGTTGGCGCGAGATGTTTTAGCTGAGCTTTAGGAACGACTGATCGCATCGTTTAACAAGTAACACCTGATCTGCAAGGCTTTTGCCCCACGCGAGTCTTTCCTCGACACCTTTCGGTTAGAGGACCATGACCGCGGTGCGAGGATTGGCTCTAGCGCACCAAAAATGGGCCGAACGACGCCTGCTCCCAACACGTACGCATCCTGCGTGTTGCAATTGACTCATGTGTGCGCAGTAGGAGTCGTGCATTTGCGTGGCAAAGTTAATAGTTTCTACGAGCCTGAAACATGTTTATGAAGTACCGCTTGATCTCGCTTACTGTCTACGAAAAGCGGCAAGATCGCAGAACGAGGGACGTTCCGCCAACTAACCTGCGTGGCCAGCAGTTGTGTCGATGCGATCTCACCTCGAAAGTGGTTACACGTACGTGCCACGTTACCGAAGAAAATGGAACCTGACGCTACAGTGGCCACCTGACTCGCTGAGTGCAGTTGTCAAGACCGATGTACTTCCCTATTCATTTACTAAGTACCGACTATCCACTTGCTGGGAGTATTCGTGAGTGTGAAAACGCAACATCTGACTTAGCCCGTTTTCACGCGGAAACTGTGCCGCTCACAGCGTCATGTTCTCATAAAGTATACGCATCATAAAATCAGGATCAGCCCATACACGGTTGCTTGCTTGCCCGCAAGCTCGCTGACTAAAGCGGTGAGACCACTGTTCAAAATCAAAGCCGAACCATTGCTGTGCAGCAGCTGCAAAACTCGACCACCCTGCCCCATTCCACTAAACCAGAACCGCGTTTACGTTCTGCCGGCTCGCTTTCATACTTCGCTAGACACAACAGGTTGCGCAGCGCTCGCCGCGACGTGCACAGCGTCTGTTTTCCCGGAGCTGGTTCGACCGACCGAGCCGAAAGTGTACGAGACAGCGCGGACACGGAGCGCAGTCATAAATGACGGCCCAGCCGCACGGCGCTAGCAGCAGCGGCAGTGACGGCAGAACTGAGTGCGCTGTGCTGTGCGAGGGTGCGTCAACGCCGTAGAGCGCCGAACGGGACCGGGTCCCCGCGACGCACACAGCAGCAGCTCCGCCCTGGAGAAACACGCGCGCACGAGAGAAGAAAACGCCGCGTCAGGTGTACGAGCATACAGAGACGGGCCCAGATGGTGGGCATGTATGCGTGAACGCGTCCTTCCGAGGCAAACACTCACGAGTCGCACACCCTTTTCGGTGAGCGAGGACTCGAACGAGAGCCCCACAGGGACGGACGCCGGCGCGGAAACCGCGAACGCAAACACACCGACGGCGCGCCATGCCAGAAAAACCGCGGCAAAGGCGGCTACGACGGACCGAGCGTGGCGCAGGAAAACTGATTTTTGTGTCTGGGTGGCTGCTGCGGCGTCGAGGAAGTCCAGGTATGCGGAACAGCTTCGGCGCCGGAGGACAGGCGGGGCGGAAACGGGCCCGCTGCTTCCCGGCGTGGCGGCGTCGCCCCGACAGTGCTAGCTTTCGGGCGGGCCGTTGTGTGCGTGCCGTGCCTTACGACGTACGAGTGTGAACACCCGCCGAGGCCCTGATGTCGTACTGGGTCTCTCCACGAGCCTCTCTTGCGCGGACCATGGCATTAAAATTGACGTTGGGAAATACTGGCTTACGATGCTCCGGTTTAAATGTGAAGCACTTATAAAACAGTCCTCTCCATTTTCCTATGTTATTTGGGCGGGTGCCTAGAAGCACAAGTTGAAGACGGAGCAAGAGAATTGATCGGGTTCGTCGTTGGATGAGCCGGTATGATACAGAGGCGATTTGCGCAGTGTTGGCGTCACTGGTCCTGCCGCACAAGCTTTACTTGCAGGTACAGCGGCCTGATGCGTAATAAGCACATTTGGAATAACAGCGCGAAGGACGAGGACGAAGATCAGGACACAAATACAGCGCTGTCGCAATAAGTACAGCCTCTAGAACGCCTTTCGGAATCACGTGAAAGGTGAAAGAGATAGCGGGCTGCACCATGCCCCTCCCTTTTTTTTTTTTTTTTTCGTATTCCATATTCACTATTGAGTAAAGAAGAGAGCGACATTCTCCCGTAGGTTATATTATACATTTATTGGAGCGGTTATAGACAACATACGTTGCATTGATAAGGCTTTCTCTTGCTCTTAAGGAAGGTATGTTAAAACTCAACCCGTATTGTGCTTGCTTACTGTAGGCGATTGGCCTGCCTCTCCTTACTCCCCCACTGGCAAGATAGCTTGTCCGTCGATGGGACGAGTACCATGCGCCATCCACAGTGCCAAGAGACTAAATATAAACAGTAAAAGTTTAGCATCGCTTTCTATCATATTGGATCATCTTCTTACGCTCATACATCCAGGCTGAGTGGATGAGCACGTTTTCTCCATCAGGGGTTTCCCTTAAGCGTTCTCCGAAGCACCCGCGGAAGTGACGACACACGCCGCTAGCCTTTGTTCCTCAGTGGCCGCGTTGCGCACGCAATGTCTGTGCCAGCCAATGTGTGCGCCTCGGGCTTGTCGCAGCCATCGACGGCAGAGTTCGATGCTTTTGTTTCTGTCGCAAAAGGCGCCTGCGCGCTCTGAAAGCGAATTGTGGCGCCGAGTACGCTATACTTTCTATTTTATTTCTTTTTTTTTTTATTGCTTGCCCTCTGTGACTCGACGGAACTGTACTGCCCTATAGCTGCTTGCTTCACGGGACCAGACAAGGCGGAAGGCGGGTGCTTGTTATGGCCGGGCCGACCGGGAGCAACGCGAAACAAAGCTGAATTCCACACTGCTCACACACCGCTGATAGCTACACCGTGGAAAGTGAGGAGCGAGACACTCCTTTGGGAGAAGAAATATCATGTATGTGTCATACTGAACTCCTTTTCAGGAATTGCGTGCGTTTTCATTCAGTGTTGGAGAGCACGCACTCCACTGCAGGAGAAAAAAAAAAAATGGGCGGGGGGGGGGGGGGGGAGGAATGGGGGATTAAGATTCTCCACCTGAGACTTAGGAACACTAAGTTATTACTGTACATGGGTCAGCACGTGATTTTTGTCTACGACTGTAAATAACCTATAGTTGTATTATTTTCATCCATTTCGGTTCGAATTGCAACAACCGAGTAATAGCTATGGCGTCAAAGCTTACTCTTGGTCACGTGAAGAAGGAAAAAACTGCGATATCATTGCTTCATCTCTTGTTGGGATTCCTTGACATCTTATATATATTTCAGTTCAGTTCAGTCGTTCAGTCGTGTCCGACTCTTCGTGACCCTATGGACCATATAACGCCACGCTTTCCGGTCTCTCACTATCTTCCTGACATCACATACCTTCATCTGCAGCGCCTCGAGGATGCCATCTAACCATCGCGTTCGCTGCCTACCCCTTCTCCGGTGACCCTCAACCTTTCCCAACATCAAATCTTTCTCCAGCGACTCCTCTCTTCTCATCAGATTACCAGAGTAGATGAGCTTTAACTTAGAATTTGACCCTCCAATGAGCAGTCAGGGTTTATGGTCGACAATATCGACCGATTTAATTTTCTAGCCGTCCAAGGAACTCTCAGCAGTCTCCAAGGGACTCTCAACAGTATATATATATATATATATATCCATGTAGGGTGTTCTTCCACATAATGCGGTATCTTACGACTGTGATGTATGTGTCCGATAACAGAAGAAGCAATCGAAAGATTAGTAATTAAGCGAATAGCAAAGTGCAGTTACTCAAACGGAGCTGCAGACAGGAGCCAACAACGTTGTCGCGTCATACCCTTCAAGACGAAATTTAGTGCCCTCCAAATTTTTGCCAAGTTTTCTGTGCCGATTCGGTTAAGGAAATGGAAAGAGGGGAGGGTGGGGTGATATAGACTTTAGTATTGTAGGTTTGTCGACAGCGCTTCGCCTCTAGCAGCACGTCCGCTGCTTTTCCCTTGTTTTCCTCTTCAGAGTCGGTTTATTGACGGAGGTGCATGAGCGTCTACTTTGAAAAGAATACAGCTGCGAGCAAACACACCTAATGGGGCTGTTATGCCCTCTAGTTATAAATATGTCAGGTAGCGAGAAACAGTACTTCTGCAGTGCAAGCTTGTATAGGGAGCTTGCATGGAGCGACGCATGCTGGGTAATCTGCCATCATGTCTTGTCAGCAGACGACGCAGTTATTCACTGTAACTCCGAACCGCACTGCAGCACCGCCGCGTTTGCATGGTCGCATGAAGAGCGCGCAGACGCCTGGCGCGACCGGAGTGCGATTTCTTCACAATTCAGAAAATATGCCTACACGAGTGCGAGAAGGCTCTCTGAGCATTGCTCCGGCATTGCTCTCTGAGCAATGCCGACGTGAGTCACTCGCACGGGCCAACAGACTCGAGATCGACGCCATTCCGGGCAAGTAACAAACCATAGTCGCCGGAACGATGTCGATGGGTGGCCACAAGCCCAGACTCAGTCGTATACGCGTAGCTTGAATAGATCCGCACTGCTTGGCCTTTTCTTCATTGCGCGTCCGATCGTTCGGGATCAGCGTCGACACATACGTTATTCATAAATTTGCTGACAACTTGCACGCACTTGGGCAGCGCACCGAGTAGACACGTGTTTCCTTGGTGTCACCGTCGAAAATGACAATGCACTCAGTCAATTCACTGAAACATGACTGTGCTAGACGCGTCGTCTGGTGTCAACAATATGGCTGATATTACCCAGCATGCATTGCTTCATGCAAGCTTCCTATACGCCCAGAAGCAATCCCTCGCTGGACTGTGAGTGCTCGTGCTTCTCGCTACTGCTAAAGTTTCCTCGCTCAACAGGCTCAGTGAGTGATGGGGAATTTCAGGTGCCATTGCGAAGATGAAATGAATGAAACACGCTTAGAGGAGGTCGATCGTGAAACCCAGTGCGTGCGACGAGGCAGCCCTGATGGTCTTGTATTCGTTTACGAAACAAATGAGAGAAGGTCGAATCAGTGCTTCAGTTTTTTTTTTTTTTTTTTTTTTTTTTTTTGAGACAGAGTAAAAGCGTGTCGCTACCATGTTGCTGTGACCGTACTCCTTGCAGTCTGTAGGACGCAGAAACGCTTGATGTTGGCTTGAACAAACAAATATTTTGTTTACAGATAGTGTCTCGGTGCATGTTTGCTGGAAAACGTTGGTCAAGAAGGCGAGTGCTCTTTAATGAACGCAGCCGCGTAACCATGATTATGAAAGACAAAAAAAAAAAAAAAGAAAAACGAGTACACTTCACTGTTTCCGAGTTTTGCACTGTATGTCAGCGGTCAGCGGTGTCGATTGCGCCCGCGACCACTATGTTTGGCTCACGGTCAGGACGGTGTATACATCGCATGGAAGGAAATTGTACGGCATGGGGCTGAATGCGAGGCGGCAGTTTGCTTACAAAATCTTGGATATGCGTGCAAATGAACTCTGGCCTCAATCTTCGAGGCCTATGTGGTATAAACCCGAGTGTAGCGTGTTGCTTCATGTTCGATCAGTAAGGTATACGTTTTCAGAAGAGCTTATCTCTGTCGCTTGCTAAATGCACCGAAAGAGAGGTTTACTTCTAAATTCAGGGGCGACGTGTGTCGGCGCCGGCTACTTAAACGAAATGTCATCTTGCGGGTATTTACGAAGAGTATCGACCGCTTTGTAGAAAAAAATTCAAGGGTGTCCGTCCGTTTCACCACAGTGGGTCAAAAGCAATTAAGAGTTGCCCTAACCGACAGATTCTGGCACGCAATATTGTGCAACGGCGGAGATCTATGCATATGCCAAAATGTACATATACATATTTCATGGCCAGAATTTTCAGCTGACATTGCTTTTTACGCTTTTTTTTTATTCACAATTGCTTCAATACTTGGCGCGCTCCAAAAAGCGTGCCAAATCTCAAAAGTTTTGAAAGAGGAAACGCGAAAAGCATCTCTTTTGTATTGCTTGTTCACCGAGAAAATGAAGAAAACGTTGCAGATAAACGAAATATCTTGCGACGAGCAGAAGCCAGTGGCGGGGGAGGTTGTTGCTGCGGAATCTGCGAATTCCCGGGGCACGCGGGCGCGAAGGGAGGAATCGCAGTCGAACGTCGCCGCGCACTCGTCTCCTCCGAGCCAGCCCCAGGGGACCGGTCAGGGGAGGTCACGGCGGCGCGCGGCTCAAGGAAGCGCGGAACAGGCACCGAGAATGCCACGCAGCAAAAGCCCAGTTCCGACCCAAATACCCGGCGTGCTTGTTTCCTCCGCTACACTTTCGGGCAATGCATCGCGCACCCTCTGTGCCTTGCTCTTACCTCACGCGGGCCGCCGCGGAGAACTTGATCCCGGCGGAGCCGACCGCGCTGGCGTCGTGCGGGCGGCCTCTTTCAATTTGTTCCGATGCATGATTAAGTTATCACGCCGCTACTGTCCCGCAGCGCGAGCAGCGAGTGCTCGCTCACACCGCGAGCCGCACTGCCAGAAACCGCGCGGTGCGTGCTCGCGGAAGAAATTTCCCCATCCCGCGGCGCCACGCCGAAATCTAATTACCGCGAAGCGTGTGGTATTGCGTAGCATCGACGGAGAACCACCGCGAGGAACCGCGAGAAGTGCGAGAGGTGTTGCCGCGATGCCATCGCGCAAAGCGGCCAGCGCTGTGGATGCGTACCCGGCAGACGTAACACGAGCGGGGACCGTTTACGTGATCCGCTGAACCTCTTGGGTCCAGAGCTCGCTGGAGTTGCCAAAGCGGTGCCGAGTTTGTCAATAGATCGTGAGGTTACAGTTGCGAGCATCCTTGCGCGCTGTGGACGTGACGGGAGTTGAGCCAATGGAGGGCCTTGGAGTAACCGGTAACGACAGACGGAGATGGGCCCGGAGGAAACATTTCAGTCCCGGAGTAAAATGCAATGTGATGAACGCTTGCTCTCAAAATAAGGAATAATGTCCAGGGGAGTACAGGCGAGCATTGAATACATGTCTGGACGGCTGAAAGTGGACGTACCTCAGCATTTTCACTCACGGGACAACCAGCATGCCCTTTGGACGACGCCAAAGAATGGTCTTGAGAATCGTGTGTGAGAGATCAGTTTGTCGATTAGATTACCTACTTGGGTATTAGAGAAACTAAACACTAGGAGTGACATTTTACAGCTGCTATAACAAAAAAAGAAGAAAGTAGAGCGATTAATCACGGAGGCGCAGCATTCACTCTTTCACAAAGCGCCATGACGGACTATGCTTAATACTGTTCAGGAAAGCTCATCCTGAATTGATTCCACGCGTGCTCCTCGAGCGAATCTTTCTTGCGAACTAGTCAACACTGTTCAGAGAGTTAAAAAAACAACAATAACGAAAATTCGGTCCATCGTTGAGAGGCACATGAATCTCTTTTTCGTTTTCTTTCGTTTCATCCCCATGTAACGCGTTCCGCGGCGACTGCCGCGTTCCGTATATTTTCTGGGCTCCTCGACGCATTCATCTCTTTTCCTAGCGTTCTTCTCTCCGCGCAAGAGCCACCGTTAATCGAATTCGTTTCACCGCCACGTGTGCGCAGTTATGGACGGCACCTGGCAAGCTGCTCGCCGGAGGTTACGCCGCCCGTCCTCGCCACTCGTCTGGACGCATCATCGCCTTGTACACACGCGAGCGCGTCCCGCTAGAGAGGAGCGCTTCCAAGAAGGGAGGATGGCCGCGAGTGCATATCTATAGGTATATAAATAGTGGACGTAAACGGCAGCGCAGAATGCGGTCAAGGTCCTCGAGACTCGTCCTCCTCCTTTTCACAGGAGCGGACGGCTCCGCTGCTGAGCTAACCTTGATCACAACGGTTCCCGGACGGCGATTCCCTTTGGCTCGTGTGTGTGTGTGTGTGTGTGTGTGTGTGTGTGTGTGTGTGTGTGTGTGTGTGTGTGTGTGTGTGTGTGTGTGTGTGTGTGTGTGTGTGTGTGTGTGTGTGTGTGTGTGTGTGTGTGCGTGTGTGTGTGTGTGTGTGTGTGTGTGTGTGTGTGTGTGTGTGTGTGTGTGTGTGTGTGTGTGTGTGTGTGTGTGTGTGTGTGTGTGTGTGTGTGTGTGTGCGTGCGTGCGTGCGCGCGCGCGCATGGCACGTACCATCTCTTTCCTTCTCCTCCTCTACAATTCCTGGACCGCGTTGCGCGGCTTTTACGAATTCGCTTCCTGTTTCCTCATTTTTCCGCCCGAGGCGCTCCTACGGAACCTGTTGCGCGCACTTTATAGATTGACGACGACGCAGGGCAGCTCCGGCGCGTTTGTGTAACGCCATTCGCACGGAACCGGCGGTGGCAGTGGCGGGAGAACCCTGTTGACGTCGCTGTCATGCCCACTCTGGCGTGTACGCGAAGGGCCCCCGCTTCATCTGGGCGCCTCGCGGCGACGCGCTCCTCTGTCCCTCGCCAGCCACTGAGGCTCAGCTGCCCACTGGATCGTGCACGAGAGCTCTTCTCTTCACCGCTTCAGCCTCAACGCCACAGTACGGCGAGTTACCCCGGCGGTTCAAGAAGCCCTTTTTAGGCGCGGCAGCAAAAAGAAAGCCAGAAAGCGCGCCGCTACCTGCATCAACGAAGCGTAACAGGTGCGACGGGGCTCGAAGATGGAACCCGCGCCTTGAATACGGAAGCGCATCCTTTTTCGGCCACTTATTGCGTCTCATTGATGTTGAGTGACACATTCTATTGAGTCGCCGACGGCGATGGTAATGCGCGTGCTCCGACTTATCGAAGAATGAACAATGAAAGAAAAAAAAAAAGGGGGGTCTTCGCTTCTCTCTTTCGAACGCTCCCTCCCTTCTTCATCCAACCTGCGCGGCTCAGACGCGCGGCCGCTTGATAGCATGTCTAACAACTTGAAAAGAGAATTTTTCGGGTATGTGTTTGGTTTGGTTTTGTTTGTGGGGTTTAACGTCCCAAAGAAACCCAGGCTATGAGAGACGCCGTAGTGGAGGGCTCCGGAAATTTCTACCCCTTAGGGTTCTTTAGCGCCTAGCTTTTCGCCTTTATTGAAAAGTGGCCGCCGCGGTCGGGATTCGATTCTTAGGTACAGCAGTCGAGCGCCCTAACCACTGCGCCACCACGGTGGTGCTTTCGGGTATATATATGGTTCCTATTATGTGCGGGCCATTGCCATACTCTGGTACGAAATACTTAATGTGCAGGTTAATTAGTAAGATTTCGACAATTTACCTGCCGTCTAACGAGTGTGACTATTGCGCCGCTGTTAACCCGTTAATATTGTCAAAAGTTCCTAGTCCGTCCAAATTAAATTAACACCAATGAACCTATTTTCAGAGTAAACAACCTCAACTAGCCCTTGTGGACAAGAGAATTTTCTTACTCGCAGAAAACAAGGCTGACAGCATAAAGCGATTGCCGGAAGGGAAAAGCAACATGGGTGTGTCGGCTGGCTTGAATGTGGCCGCTGTCACTGCAGCGTGAAGACGGCAAGGATGAAGGAGAAGGGAAAGGGGAGGAGCAGAAAAGATTATAGTAGACGCGCGTCGCAGCGCAGATTCAGGTCAGCTACTTAGCAAGCCTTTCGGTAAAATGTCTCTGCAGCACAGAAAGAAAAAATATCTGGAAAGCCTTGCGTGCACTTTGAAAAGTAATGCAAATCGCCTGTTTCTGTAGAGTAACTAAGCACCGCCGCTTTTTAAGTGGACAGAAAGATGAACATGCGTTTCCCTACATCTCCGTTGACACCTCCTTCAGTATTATGTCTAAATATGGCGAACTTCGCCTGCGGGGTTATTTGACTTTTTCCTTAACGTTGCCATGCTCACAAGCAACTGAATCTACGGGGTTGAATAACGCGATAGCCGGTGTGCAAAACCTTCATCTTTTTGACATGGGTCGTGCATCGTCCTCGGATTTTCTCATTTCGGTTTCGTTATTTCTCAGTTGCCGTGCACGGCGGTCGCATAGCCGTGCTGTCTTTCGCTTTCGATCGCACTCTAATGATGGCGCATGCAAGAGATGGCTGGTTAGACGCTCGCTGATGCACGTCGACGTTCGCATCTAATGCCTCCGCGTGCAGTTCCCGCATCGCTTGTCATTGGGATCAGCCGCCTGCCGCACAGGTAGTCAGGAGGGAGGAGGGCTCTGGCTGGCTGGGCTGAGCAGCTGCGACGCTCTGATAGGCAACCGCCCGCACGGTGCACGTCCGACTCGATCGCTGCGTGCGCGGCGGGGAGCCCCACGCAGCCGCCCGCGCAGCACGCACGGCGAAAGTAAGGCGCGCTCGCTTTCCTGCCGTGCACCCCACTGCATGCTTCGAGCACACTGCGCGGGTTGCGGAAGGACGCCTTCTCGTGGCGAGCACAGCGAACTCCGACTGGCCACCTGAGTGACGGTGGAGCGTTCGCGGGGCACTGCCGAACCCACAGGTAGCAACCGCGTTCGCGGCACACGAAAATAACGCGCTGAACCACTCAGGTAACGCACTCGGTTCGGCCGAGCTGAGCGCAGACACGTTAATGAAGCTATTGATGTTCGGCAGAGAGACAAGAGTCATCATAGTGCGAAAGCACTACCATAACAATGACTGATCACCTTGTGTAGCGTTTGTACATGCTCTACACCTTACAGTATATCTATATTAAAGTGCATTGTAATGCTACGTGCACCCTTAGGTGTTCTGAAGGAGGCTTTGGTCATGAGTCATAAATATAGAGCATTATACATTTCAGTATTCATGACCACGCCACCCGAATTTTGTGCCTCCGTGCCGCCAGTCAGTGTCCGGCCATGTCACCTGCAAATTCCACCGTTCCTTTCAAACAACTTTGCTGCACAGCATCGCGCCTGCAGTTTTGTTAAAGCGCGGCCGATTGGGCTTTCACTTCGTTATCTCGGCAATCTTTATTGCCGCGCACGCATGCGTGCCCGCCGCTAGATGTGGAGGCCGCAGAGTGTTGTCGACCTCACTTACTCTCTGTTCCCACTACACTTTCGCGGCTTTCTTTTAACATCGTGCCGCCGAATTATGAACGTCCTTACTCCATTTCCAATGCATCCAACTCTGAGCGGGAATCGTTCAAGGCGTTCCTCGCGGGCTATCTCCACAGGGCGGCTAGTGTGTGCGGCGCGCAACGCTTCGCTACCACTCGTGGACTTAGCAGACTGCTGCGCTGCCGTGGGAAGAAAGAAAGTCAGAGCATAGGCCTCTAAAGCGCACTTTCTCGCTCGAAGCTGAAAACGTCGAAGAACGTGCAGCGCTTTGTCAAGTGGACAAGCGCGCTCGTCGATACGGCGGCAGCCGCGGGCTTCCGCTTCCCCACGTCTCGGTCGTGCGCGCGGTTTTGCGTATATAATGCACGGGCGTGTTTCCTTCGGCCTCCAGTTTCCGAGCGGACTCGCTACTGTCTATTTTGTTGTCATTGCCATCCTCAATTTTTTTTTCTCTCTAGCTTTTGTTCTCTTTATGGAGTGTGGTTCGCTCTACCCACTCACCTTCTGCGCGGGTTCTTAATCCTGGCTGTTCTGGTCAGTCGCCGCGACTAGTTTTGTCCTCCGTTTCACAGCGTCCGCATAACTCGGTTTGGAAGCCTGTAAATGAATACGCAGGTCATAATTCAATATTTAGTTCTCAGTAAATGTGGTATCACTATTGCGCTTTAGTTTTTTAACAGGCTTCGCGCGATATTTCAAAGCTCTTTTTTTTTTCTTGTATATATATAGCACTCCGGCTCGAGAGATGGCCAGATGTATGAAAGGTTTCTCATTCGCAGCCAATTTTTGGCCTTTCAAATGCTCCGTGCGTTTTCAGAATACCATGCGGCGCACACTGCTCCGCACTGATAGCAAGTCTGGCGTTGACTCGTGGAGGAATCTGGGGCTTTCGGTATACATCTATATGACTTGCATAACTTGTCCATATCAAAACCTCAACTCATATTCGAAGGCAGGCTTTCCTTGTAAGAAGTATACACGTATTCTGAAAGACGGGAGGAGCGTTTTTTTCAATGAGAAGTTCTTCATTAATGCAATCTTCTTATATCGTGAAATTCCCCTAGATATCCCCAGATCTAGCTACCCTCGTAGTTGTTTTCTATTAAGGTGTTTGCTACCGTCAAAAGCGTTTCCCACTGGTTTTCTATAACAATTTTTGCTACTCAATGCTGGCTAATGGCAAAAAGAAATACTCTGTTGAGCATATCTTAAGCTATAGGCTATTCCATTAAACATTTCCACAACAATATTCCACAGTTGCCTCAAAATTAAATTTGATGACCGCAGAAAGCTCAACTTGTTTGAAAAGTCCGCTGAAGACTTGCGAAACGGTCTTCAAGCCCTCTCTATGTACCTGCACATCACCCAGTTATGATCTCCGTCACGGAGCTTCACAAATATAATTTTCGAAGTGGAACTGTTTTGTACAGCTGTTTCTTTTTCCAACTGAAGTGGCCACTCTGTAGTGCCTGAGAATCGTTCCTGCACAGAATATTGAAACTGCTGACGTTTCTTCTATACCCTTTTCTTTTTTTTTTCCTTGTCTTTATTTTGTGATGAACGCATTACATTCGGTTGCAATTTTCAGTACGCACGGTTCGTTTACTATACTTTTTGGATCAAAAATTGCGTATCAAGGCGGAGGCGCATATATGAGTATGAACCATGCTCATAAGGCGGGGCGTGGCGTCACTTGTGCGACGGTGACGCCCCGCTGTGTGTGACGACCATGCGTTATTTGACTTTTGTTCATTCGAAGAAAATAGAAATGGGGGACCCCATGGGGGTTATACCCCAAAGCTTTTGTTTTTTTTTTCTTCTTTCTTTTCTTGCTAAGGAAGGGGGGGGGAGGGGGGGGGGTCTCTTTGCTTATATCTGTATGTCCTCAACTAAATCGAGGAAATCGATGACATGTAGCATAACTTGTCCACTAAAGCATCTTTCAAGGCAAGAACGTGGCAGCAATTTCCGTAACAAGCCTCTATGGACTCGAATCCCTCATAGCCAATATCACTTTTGGTCGTTAAACGCTATAAATCAAACCAAACCAAACCAAACCGGCCATATTAGTTTGTAAACTCGGCGGTGCTTATTTTTTCTAACCACATCGACTGAACGGCTTCTCTCAAACGTTTTCTAACATTTTAAGACCAGCACGCGGATTTGTTAATGAATTCGCTTCAGCCTCTGCGGGGGCTTTTGTAGCATCTACCGAGCTGCTACGTTTCGGAGGGAAGAGGCGTTATAGCCTCCAAGAGATACTGAGCGCAAGCGATGCTTCATGAGGCACGCAGTACGGCTCAGAAGCAGAGCCACAGGCTGTACACTTTTGAGGAGGGCTGCGCGTGCGTTGAGTCCTTTCGTATAGCAAAATGTGCATGTATATTCTACCATCTGTATGGACTACGTTGTGTTCTCTGAAGTATGTTGTTATCTTGTGAAAGTTGTTGTGGTATGTCGGTTTTATGTGAGAAACAATGGAAAAGCTGATGAGAAATTTTATGGTGCGCTCTGCTGCTGTGCAGTTCAATTTTTGTTATATTTGTTTGTTTTTTTGGAGTCGAGGAAGGAGTGGTTGTAGGAAGGGGTAGGGCGGGGGCGGATGGGGGGGGGGGGGAGAGGAGTGACAATGCAAAGCCTTCGGTTGACATACACCTGTCCGTTCCTGGCTGGTCTAAGAAGAGAAGGTAAAGCTCCAAAACCAGAATATATAAACACCATTGTGCCAGTCAGCTTTCTCCCCTGAGCTGAGATGACGTTTCGCGGTAGCTAAGGTTCTTCCAGGAGAGCGAAAGGTGCAGCGTCAGCGAGGTCGGAGGCATCGAAAGTAAATCAGGGCAAACAAAGCATGCAGCCCGTCAAACGGAGCACGTAATTGACGCAGTAATGAGTGCTGGCCGTGGGGCATTGATCTCGCGTGTCGAGTGCTCATTCAGCGTTGGCCTCGACATCTCTGTTGGACTGTGTGTGTGTACTGATCGTGTGTATGTGTGTGCTCGCGTGTACGCAGCTGTTTGGCATGATCTGCCTGGGCTGCGCCTCCCCGGCGCTGATCGGCTACGCCCGGTTCTTCCTGTTCGTGGCGGCGCTCTGCTACGTCGTCACGGTCTTGCTGTGCATCATCTACGTGCTGGGCGTCAACACGGCCCTGTCGGCGCTTCCCTGGCTGCTGGGCGTGAGTATCTGCTTGCTCGCAGGGCCTCTGCAGGCGTCGAGAGAATCGGTGCGCTCCGCTCTCAGTTGCTGCTTTAGACGCAAGTTTCACGGCATGCGACCACCGTGGCTTCTCGGCTGGGCTGTGAACACAAAGAAAGGAGGCTCTGGGATGAGCTGTCCGCACTTGCAGGGATGGAGCGTTATAGCCGCAAATTCGTTCAGTCTCTACCGCATCTTAGACGTGATTTGGCTAAAGTTTTGCTTTCTCACTTGCTTAGCAAGCTCCCTGCAAACGTTTTCGAAACACAGAAGCCGCGAAAAAGTTTAATGCGCTCGCTGCGGAGGGGCGACCTCGAGCAAGGTGTAGGTAGCACATAGGGAAATGGAAATTGCACCCTTCGGTATGCGGCAGCTGCATGCTTGCACTCAAGGAATCAGTATCTTTCTTTTGCTTCCGTGCTCGAATTATTTTGTGAGCACCACATGCAAGCTATAAGGTACACAGTGACGAACTAAGTTTTTTTTTTAGTCATTTTTATTTCCCTGAAATTACGTGGTGTGAGCGAGCTGGCGCTGACAATTAAGTCACAGTTACTGGTGTGGCGACGTACCCTTATGGGTGGTTCGCGGTACCATCCGGGGAGATGCAAAATGCAAGGCAGGAACGTAACGTACAGCAGCGATTGGTTGCTTGACGTATTGAGTAGTTAACCAGTCAATGCAAGCACAAGGGTAAGAGCACCGCCTGCCTCCCGCAGGGACTGTCGGGTCACTGAGGCAGGCTCGTTATGCCAAACCATCGCTTTGCTTCGCCCTTTCGCGCGCACACAATGACTCACAGCCTTCGCGCTTACGCGTAGTCGCCCTCGCTTTCTTGTCGAGTGCGGAGACTCCGGTGCGTTTTCTATTAACGCAGCGGGCGACGAGATGAAATGGTGAGCGGTAATCCCCCTTTCACCCCCATTCGCCTTTTGCCGTTTCTCTTTTCTAAAGTGAGCTCGACGCCCTTGGCGACACACGTTGTGCTCCCACCACGTGCTCCCAACAAGTGCTCCCACCACGAAGTGTCGTGGCCCGCTGTCCCTGAAGAGGCACCCAGCAGTGGCTTGTAGTACGTATAACGAGACGAGAATTGCAGCAGTCAACTGGGGTTGGCTCCAACGGGCGACATTTACTAGCCTATCCGCGTGATCGACTCTGCGTGTTGACACGTGTAGGGCCAAGGTTCGAAGCCCGTGCAACGAAGGCTCTGCGATCGTTCCGAGCCTGCTCGGTTCCACATCAACGGGTGTCCTTCATGGTCCGCATCTCTCAAGGCTTCGGTGCCAACCGCCGCGACTCTCTCGTTATCGAGCGTCTTCACCAGCGCTCTCCATGGTCCACCGCGGGAATATATTGCTTTTCCCCTTCGGACGAAGCCTTTTGAAAGCGAAGGTGAACTCGAGGGAACATTGCAACAGTGACTGGAAATGTCAAAGCGGTGCAATTCAAACCAAAGAAAAAAAGAAAATGAAAAACAACGGTTTAACCTCATTTCTCATAGCAGAGAAACGTGTCTGTGAGGAATCATCGTCTGGTACCTTTTAGACTTCCGGAACAATGATACTTCCGGTAAATCGTTTTCCTCGTGAAACAGACTAAATGATATTCTCAGAATGGTGGGGTCATGACGTCTATGAGTGTGTTCTTACATGTAAAATACTCTCGATACCGCATCGACGTAACCTCAGAGATACGGCGCTGTTTTCAACCAAAATCAGAATGAATCAGCTCGCGTTGTCGCGATAGAAGGAAAAGAAGAGAAAGAGGGAGGAAATAAACAGAGGTAACATCCCTCCTCAAATTGCAGATTTGCTTTTTCATTAGGTCCCTGCTCTCTTGGTGGACCTCTTGTTCCGTGCGTACCTAATACCGTTCACTTAACTTTAGTACGATTTCAAAATTTCCAACGTCTCCATCACCTCAGTCACGAGCCTCTCCTTTCTGCACTAGATTACCAACACCTCAGATGGCCTTGGCGTGGCCGCATGTGAAGTTCAAGGCTATGCGAAGTGTCTATGACTCTCTTACGCTGCAGATTACCGAAACTAAATCTGTATTTATGTCGTTCGGGGCTATCCGCTGCTAGCCTCTGCGAGTCTTGCAAAGAAATTGAATCCATAGATCATTTTTTCCTCTTCTGCCGGAGGTTCGCATCTCTCCGCAAAATTTACTTAGCGATTCCCCTTTCGAGGTCAGGCTTTCCACTAACCATTCCAGTTCTCCTCTCCTTTGGGGCAAGCGTCAAGGGATATGCCTTGAAACCAGTGTGCGATTCTATTGTATGACTTCATTACTTTATCTTTTCCTTTTTATTTTTCCAAATTCTAGTTAAACATCCATATTTATCTTATTACTCCAGTATTTGATCATATATATTTCATCCTACAATGCACCCTGGCAATCCCCCACCATGTGCCATTTTGTCCGAGGTCATCATCATCAACAGCGGAACGCAAAAGCAGCAGTGGGGTGGGCTAGAATCAACATATGGGACATATGAGTGCATAGGCCGTCTGTGCATCGTTTCCTGCGCAGGCGCGAAAGTATCCTCGCGATCAAGGCTCGCCGTTCGGATTGTCACATACTGCACGGTGGAACTGTACCAGTTATCAGACTACATCGTATCCTATCTGGGTGTCGTTTCTGCCTGCATAGCGGACACGCGTAGCGGCTGTGACCCGCCCTGCCAGTCAAAGTTGCGGCCCGATGACAGCGTTTTGCTGGCGTCGCCCTTCCGTGTTGGGTGTGGGGAGCGCGACCATCACCTCTGCGGTCACGCGTCGCTGCTCGGCTAGCTTTTGAGAGTAGCAAGGCCACGCCGGCGCTGCCCTTAGCTGGAAGTGTTTACGCGGTTCATTGCTCAGCCACAATGCATGAACGAGGGCGCTTATCGACGCCGATCAGTTGCTGCGTGCAGGTGACGTCGTCTCCTCACGTGCGTCTGTCGGGGTGCGCTAACCGAGGCACCGCTGGCTGTCCGTCTCTACCCCGTTGCACGGTTGCATGTACTACAAAACAGGGCAGACGCCATGAACCCCCCCCCCCCCCCCCCCCTTTTAGCATGCATCGCCTCTGGCAATGCAGAGATGAGGTCGCAAGGCGTGGCTTTTTCCCGATGCAGTTTGGAGTAATTCATCTATTTGTTTGTTTGTTGACGTTCCTGCACAGCGAGAGTAATTTATTTGTTTGTTGACTTTCCTGCATAACAAGAGGGGTTGCAAGGATGAGCAGTTGCTTACAATAAGAAATAGCTTCATTATGCACTGACCCCGTCGGTTTGGAGTAAAGCCCAATTTACCCCCAATTCTTCCACACCAAACAAAATTATCAGAGTTTTGTATGAAAGTTGTCTCCACCCGTCTGCCTGCAAGGAAACGTCGAAAGGAGACTACCGGACAGTTTTGGCTTATTGCAGAGGAAGGTTTCCAGTTAATTATTTTAAACATCATTAAACGCTTGTTATTCATTATTCGTGGATTAATTTCAGGTTAAGGGCAAAAAGAGAGGGTAGACATGGTTACTGGTGACAAGTCAAAGCGCTCTGAATTCGCTGGTTGCCGCTTTTTGTAAGGTATACGAACAAGAAACCAGCGCAAGGGCAGGATGACAGCTTGAGAAACGCGCGGCGCTTGAAACCACCTTATTGAAACGCACGTGAAATGTTGTGCCGCTGCACAAACCTAAAATGGCGGTTCAGCAAAAAGCACGTTCAGGCTATATAATTTACTGTTACCACAGTGTAACCTTTGGATCCCATTGTCTTGCGGAAAACGTTGCGTATGAGACAAACACATGGGCGGTAATGTATGGTTAGCGCATAAACTTGCTAAATTTTATTTTTTTTAATCCACTTGCCCAACCGTCGTAGACAATGTGCTAAGTTCTCATGCACGGATGCGCGTCTGACGCAGGAGCTGGCGTACACGGTGACGGCTGTCGTCCTCTACATCATCGCGTCAGTAACTCAGCTGGTGTCGCAGTCTGGCTACTACGAAGTTTGGCCCGTCATGTTCAGTGCCCTCAACGGCCAGTACATCGCGGCGGGCGTAAGTTTTTTATTCTCTTCTGCGGCTGCTCGGACCAGCGGGCTCACCCACGAAATGTCGGTTTTTGCCTCAACAGCCTGAAGCAGTGTACACGAATAAGGCACAGTCAGCCCTCGATGTTTATCGCATTCTTGAATTACCTACAAACTGCTGTCGTTAAACCATAATTTTCTGCTTTGTCTTAACAAATACGAATGCACTGCTGGTTTTAGCTAAAGCACCTAAGGACGCACTTTGTGGGAATGTAGTCTCCTTCCCTCTCTTGTTGCTTTAATTATTATTGAAGTCTTTACACGCGTTTTTCTGAACTGTGTGCTTTGATTTCAATTCAGTTCAGTATTCTTACTATGAAGGCCCCCTTTAATCCGAGGTATTGCGCAAGAGATGGGATTTCATTGTGCTAAATAACAACAGCAACATGCAGTGATGATGAATTAGAATTCAAGGGGATCGGTAACTAGTTCTGAAAACATAGACGATGAAGCGATGGTGATGGTTTCATGGGACAGGCAGCACCAGTCTGTTGCTGCTCGTTATAGCTGTTCATTATTATCAAACCAGTTGTGTACCTCTTTCTGTTGCGCGCTACTGGTGTGTGTCTTGCCTGAAGCTCTGATGTCTACTGTATTATTCACTGATTCTGGCATTTATATGTGTTTGCTGTTGCTATGCATTGTCGTGGCTTCCTGTCAAGCTGCTTGTACCACAGGTTTTAGCCCAGGTGAAAATCCGATTCCTGAAAAATAAATCTGATTTTAATTGTATAATTTTTTCTTAGCATTCTCCACTTTTGAGTCAGCTAATATTTTACAGCCTAAAGCGAAATGATCTGGAAATAAAAATTTGACCGAGCCAAAGGATTGGTCTTGGATGCGCTGTATTAAAATTTTCGCCATTCTTCTTTCTACATTTATATTGTTATGAACCCTTGCTGTCGGCATAGGAGCTGTTATGCCTCTACAGACAAGAGAGTTAGCTCTGCAGCGAGTAACTATTGGGCCACGTTAGATTCGAGACCGTTCAAAGCTTCGGGAAATAAAACAAAAAACAAAGACGTTTTAGCCCAGGTGAAAATCCGATTCCTGAAAAATAAATCTGATTTTAATTGTATAATTTTTTCTTAGCATTCTCCACTTTTGAGTCAGCTAATATTTTACAGCCTAAAGCGAAATGATCTGGAAATAAAAATTCGACCGAGCCAAAGGATTGGTCTTGGATGCGCTGTATTAAAATTTTCGCCATTCTTCCTTCTACATTTATATTGTTATGAACCCTTGCTGTCGGCATAGGAGCTGTTATGCCTCTACAGACAAGAGAGTTAGCTCTGCAGCGAGTAACTATTGGGCCACGTTAGTTTCGAGACATACGTTCAAAGCTTCGGGAAATAAAACAAAAAACAAAGACGTTCCCGAGGCACCTTAAAGTATATATATCCTACGGGTTGTTAATGCGAAAGCGTTGAAGCCCCGTCGTATCTCAAACTTGCTTTGTCTTGGAGGTAATTTATCTCTTGTGATGACCTTCATATTAAAGGTCATTTATCTCATAGGCCCTAGGTAAGAGGATTACCCTTCCCCTCTTCGCCACTTGCCAGCCTTGGCAGGCAGCAGCTGCCCTATATTTCATTAGGTTTCAATTTGCGTCTATTAATTGATTGAATTTACCATGGTAGCTAAGTTGCTTTATGACGCCACTTTTTGAGAGACGCGGAGTTTCTCTCCGAATGGGGCTTCTTATACGCTCACATTACTAAATATTCAAATTTCATCTAGTGTGATACCTTGAACGGGTCGTCGAACTTTCCTACAAGCTTCAAGCTTGACGACACTGCAGGAAATTATGAATGGGGTCGTGTGGACTAAATTCTCCCACAGGAGCATCTACTGACAGTGTAGTAACAAGTCAGAATCAGCACATTTCTCTAATTAGCTCTACCGGATATCTAGAAGCACGTACTTCTTAGTATTTTAAGGCGAAACCTTTTCTAGCCCTACCACGCGAAAATCCGTCTGTCGGCATCGCCATCATTCAACAGCCATTGTCCAGCCACGGACGCGGCGAGTGGGACGACGGCATGCTCAACAGATACTCCTGTGGAAGGGCCCCTCCCCTGTGCCGCGTCTGGCGCACCATTTGCTGCTCGTACGGCAGATCACTAACGAACATACATGTGTATGTTCTCTTGCGTATCAAAATTGTGACTGAATTATTCTTCGGACAGCCTTTATCTTTGACGGAAAATAAACTGAATTGAATGCATGAATGAATGAATGAATGAATGAATGAATGAATGAATGAATGAATGAATGAATGAATGAATGAATGAATGCCATTTCGCTTCCCATTTAGCATGCATCTGCTAGGCAAGTTAGGTGCTAGACTGGTTGTCGCTAGAGACGTCGTCGCATCCATATTGGCCTTGGTTTCTTTCAGAACCTTCTGTTGCTATTGTTGACGTCAGGATCAAATTAAATGTAAAATTAAAAAAAGGGGCTTACGGAACACGGCCTCCGGGGTGCGAGGAAGGAAAGAAGGACCGCGCCTGATGCCGTAATGTTACGTCAGAAGGCGCATGAAAGCATTGAATATCCGTGGAGATCATTCATATCGAGAAAAGTTCCGAGGCAGAAAGCGAGAACGCTCGCTGACAGTCTTGACTCAAAGCTGATCACCACCAGAGGGCAATTAGAAGTTTTATAGTGGCTTTGAGCTGGGAAGCATTGAAAATGGGAATTATGTCGACGATAGGTCAATCGTATTCGGAACCCGTTCCACTGAGATCTGTGTTTGAGATGCCGGAATGTACGACGCGACTATGTAGGCGACGCCATGGCCGGACAGTCATCGAATCTTTACACTCTTATAATGATTCGCTCACTGTTTTCGTTTAACACGGTACCTTCAAACGCCCCGTTCTCCAGATAATACTGCGTTGCCGGCGTCGTCGTCATCGTTATGAGCGAAACGTCACGCGCCTGTCACTGGCAGTGGCAGGTGATAGTTACCAGGTGACATGACGAGGAACTGAATGGTCGGCGGATAGATCGTGAGACCTCACGAGACCGCATAACATGGCAGGAGTTTCAGCTCGAGTCGCTCCTTGGAGATGGGAATCGAATGCAGCGGGACCCTTGGATCTCGACTCAGTCAATTGAGCTACTCCTGGGCCACGTAGGCTCGTTCGCATGGCTTCATTAATGATATATTCATGTTGGGTGGCCTTGCACATAATCTGGCAACTTACAACTGTGTACGCTATCGAGATGTTGGTATTATACAGGCACAGATTACGGGAGTAGGAAGTAAGCGAGTAGAAAATTGCCTGTGCCGGAACGGGAATGAGCAGTCTGTAGCCATAAGCGCTGTCGCGTCATACTCTAAAGGCGGACCTTTAGTGTGCCAAGTTTATTATTATTTTTTTTTTTCGTGCCATCGTTGCTGAGCTTGCTGGCGGCAAGTTCGGAATCGGCCGGTACCTTTGGCGCATCTCTTTCGCTCATCGCTGCGCCGGTGCCGCAGGTGTTCGGGCTGCTGCAGGCGATCGTCTACGGTGCGGGAGCGTTCCTGCTGTTCCAGGACTGGAAGGCGACTAGGCCGCCCCCGCCGCCTCCGCAGCCGCCGCGCCCCACCAACTGAGCAAACGGACAGCGCCACCATCGCTGCCGCTGCCTGCTGTGTTTTGTCTTTATTTTGCTCGCCCTGAACCGAGTAGAAGAGAGACGTGGTGGGCATCGGCTTCCCACTTCAGCGAACACGCGGCGAACACGGGCCGCTCACACACACACGACATAGACGCTGCGTTGCTCTGTTCTGAGCACATCGTCTGCAGCGCGCCACCTTCTACGCAAAGTCGAAGAAAAGAGAAAGAAAATTACTCTGCGCGCTCACTGCATTTTTTTTTTTTTTTTGTAGTTCGCGACTATATTCCTTCTTGTAGTCATCGTGTTTATTGCGACCAGTCAAGTTTTCACTCACCTTTGTCTGTGGCGGTTATTTTTAATCGGCACGTGTACATCCCATCCCTTTGTTTCCTTATAAAGCCTATAACGACCTCACTGACATACTGGCGTGCCGTATGAGATTTTTCAAACAGATTATTAAAGACTGAATGCTGCTTGAGTCTTCGTGAGGCTGCAATACCTCCGGGCCGAACTGCGGCCGCACAGCATGACTCAGTGCCACACGTGCGGGCCTGCTTTTCGTAGTGCCTATGTAATGCAGCCTGTCTCGTTTTGCACTAGTGGAGGAGTCGCACTGTTGCCGCCACTGGCACCTTTTAAGAAAAATAAAACTTGACGTCTTCATTGATTAGTTATCGGAATTACCTTTCAAAGAGCAACACTGCGCTCGGGGTCACCCCAAGAATTAAACTTTAGGGCGTGTGTCTTCAGTGTCTACGGTTATGGTCTGGGTACGGGGGTGTGTTGAGGTTAGAAAAGAAGTGGTATATCATCTCTTTTTTCGCTGCCACAAGTCTAAACAAAAAAAAAAAATGACACGAATTTAGTACCCCCCCCCCCCCCCCTCAAGCCCTTTTAGGGCGTGTATCGGGAAATCTCTAGGCCCTTTATACAATGGCATGTTATACTACTGGGAAGTTTGCTCACCGACGACTTGAAGCAACAGCAAGGGTTAAGCGGCAGCGAGAGAAGAATACGCGGCGAACACGGACCGCATAAACACACACACGACACTGCGTTGCCCTGTTGCGACCACATGCATTGGAGAATATAACGCAGTTTTAAGTACTTACTGCGTGTAGGTCGCCAGAGTGAACCGCAAGATTTCGTTCACTCCCATCTGCACCCTAATCATCTTTCATTGCCCCATTTTTTTCTCAACGTGGACAAGCAGGCTATACACAATTTGATAGAGCATTTATTTCCATCAGAAAAACGGCGCCTTCCTCCTCGCCCCCGGCGCGCAGGCCTTAGAATACGGGGAGTAGTGAGCCCGCGGATTGCTTACGTCACAGATCGGTGTTGGCGTATCGTGTGCCTGCTATACGGGCTGTACACAAACACCGATATGGGACGTAAGCAAAAAATTGGCAGTGGCTTAGCTTGGCTAAGCCTGGTAATTGCGAAAGCAATAGCTATGGCTACGCCTAGGTTCAGCTGGTGGCGTAGCTGGTTGTGGTGCTTGTGGTTATGCTTATGGTTACGCAGTGCTCCATTCTGGCCACGGCATATGGTTCAACTATTGTTTATTGCGGGGTGCTACCTGGTTCATCATCAGCCTGACTATACCCACTGCATGGCGAAGGCCTCTCCCATATTTCTCCACTTAACCCGGTTCTGTGCTAGCTGCATCCACTTGACCCCTGAGAACTTCTTAACCTCCTCCGCCCACCTAACTTTCTGCCGCCCCCTGCTACGCTTTCCTTCCCTTGGAATCCAGTTTGTTACCCTAAGCGACCATCGATTATCCTCTCTTCGCACTACATGTCCTGCCCATGCCCATTTCTTCTTCTTAATTTCCACTATAATGTCGGTAACTTGAGTTATTTCTCTGACCCACTCTGCACGATTCCTATCTCTTAATGTTACCCCTACCATTTTTCGTTCCGCAGCCCTCTGGGTTGTCCTCAACTTAAGTAGAACTCTCTTGGTTAGCCTCCACGTCTCAGCCCCATAGATGAGTACAGGTAAGATTCTACCTGGTTATTCTATTTATAACTAGTAGCGAGGGAAGGAGTGCCGTGGCTGCAACGATATACTTGGTTGTGGGTGAGGTTAAGGCAGAATGTAGAACTGCCGCTCCGGCACCGGCTGCAACGGCATTCTTTACGCCAGCAGAAATGAAAGCATCCCTGGAGACCGCGTTGGTTCCACCTGCTGCTAGGCCACCTCCTATTGTATCCAACGTTGCACCCCCGGCAGTAGCTGCGGCTGCAGCCCCATAATTCTTAGCTTTAGGAGCATGTGGCACAACTGCAGCTCCGCCCGTCTGTAGATCAACGTTGTGCTTAACTCTCGGTGTGTAAGGGCGTACCCGAACCGGCGCCACAAACGTCGTTCTAAACGGTCTCACAACAGTCTCAGGGATGACGTCACTCCGGCTGTAGCGCTCCCTCACGGAGGGAGCGGGAGTTAGGCCGCGGTTGGTAGCTACCGCCTCGCGAGCCGACGGCGCGAGTTGGGGCCCCTGTTTTTGCGGCAGATGGAATGACGTCACTCCGGCTGTAGCGCCTCTCGTGGAAGGAATGGGAGTTAGGCCGTGTTTGGTAGCTACCGCCTCGCGAGTTGACGGCGCGAGTTGGAGCCCCTGTTTTTGCGCAGCTATGCTTGGCGGCGCGCTAAAGGTAACGCTAAAGGTCAATGGTAGCCACCGCGTCGCTACGCGAAAGGTTGAGAAGTGAAAGTAGTATTGCTTTCGCAATAAAATGTCGAGGCGCTGCTGTCGCCGGCGGATACGCCTGGGGGGTCAAAGTTAGGTTTATGTTAAAGAGAAATACATTTAAACGACCATTTTCAAAGTAGTTAGGTAGTTTTATGATTTTATATTGCACCTACCAGGTCGTCCCGTCTTGAAGTAAAACCCAGAACATTCGAGTATAGAATGTGACAGTTGAAATGCATGTTCAAAGCTATTGATTTGAACCCGGCGACACATGCCTGAGGAGTCACGCCGACTGGGGATGCTGACGGGAGCGCATTCGATACAAAGACATGCAACTTAAACTTATACAAGGAAGCGGCCATTCATTAGTAGTTGGCGAGGTTTTTGAATAAGGGTGCACAGAGTGCCTAACTTCAAATCAAAGCTGATACGTTGTGTTTTATGATGCAGGACATGCCCCCAAAAGGGGGCTAGAACAGATGTGTGCATGTACTAAATGTCCTGTAGTGCCAAATATTCTCCCAAGTGGGCAATATTTATTCACTAATGTAGTCGTTCGAAGTGTGCAACCTAGACAGCTGTACACGAAATAGCATTCTCAAACGTTATGGTAAACGAGCGAAAGCGAACCGCGCACCGACGGCGCAGCCAACACTCCCAGCCGCCCGTTCTGTAAGCACAGTATTGGTTATACATGGCAAAATTACTTTTGAAAAGGAATTAAATTACATTACTAATTACTTTGCTGAAAATCGCAGAAAAGTAATTAAATTACATTACTCATTACTGCTGCCAAAAAGTAATGAAATTACATTACAATTACTTCTACTGAGTAATTAAATTACTTTTAAATTACTTTCTAGTTTCTATCCATGCAAAAACTAAGCAAAGCTAGTAAACAAAACAACAATTGTTCTCCAGACGCGAAGCACACACGATCTTTCGTCTTCCCGCCAAATTCCGTCCCAGAGAGCTATTCCTTCTCTCTCTTCTACAGTACGTGCCATTACAAAAACAAGTCTACCGCAAAACACACACACACACACACAGTCGAACGGTCCTGAAATGACCGGAAAACCTAGCGTCTTGCTGGCCCGGAGCTGTCTCCGCCATTTAAAGGGCCCGAAGAAGCTAGCTTATTTATTGCTTCCGCAGTCCCAAGAATCGATGTCGGCACATTTGTGCTCACTGCTCAGTAATGCTCAAGCCCCGGTGCCTCACGTCATGGACCCTTCTGCCTATCTCCCCCAACCCCAATCCTCCTTCGCCCCGTGGTGTTGAGTGTAACCAGGCACCACTGTGCCCTAGCCGACGCAAGAGGGAGTGGCGCTACGCCGCACTCCAAACTAGTTTTCAGCTCCAGCCTTCTTGCACCATCTCTCCCTTCAGCATTCCCTTGACGCCTTGTATCCTGCTGCTTGGAAAACTCTGTCCCCCTTTGCCGATCCGTTACGTTGACTTCGCTTGCCGCACGCCGTTCCTGCTTTCGCGGCACTCTACTTCGTCATCTATTGAAGGAGTAGTGGCGCATTTTAGTAAAAGTAATTTCGAAAGGAATTAATTACTTTTGCTGCGAAATTACTGCCAAAAAGTAATTCATTACATTACTAAATTACCAACCCGAAAAAGGAATTCATTACATTACAAATTACGAAGAAAAGTAATTAAATTACAGTAATTCCATTACTGTAATTCAATTACTGCCATGTATGGTATTGGTCTATATAGTTTCTATACCATAATGACATGTTTCCCCGCTTTCTTTCAAACATTTCCGTACCTGGTGCCGTGAGAGGGCGTTCTCGGGGAGTCTGAGGCCTCCCACCAGCATTGAACGGATACGAGACCCTCCGCGCTAGAAGGTAAGGACTGTATAAATCAGAGGTAGGAAACCAAATCTTATTCTTGTTAGAGGTGGTCGGAACGTTCCTTTTTGATCGAGGGACGAAGACGGCGAAGCCGACGTGAACGGAAACGCCTCATATAGGCTCTTGCATTTATGGCCAAATCACCCGAAGAAAAAACCCCAGAACGAAAGGGAGAAGCCATCCGACTAGCTTTCAAGTTCTGCATTAGTCATAGAACCATCGATCTCATAACTGCTCTTTATCGCCTCGGAAGTTCCTAGACTGCTGCCGCCTCGCCAACCGTAACCACCAACACTGCCCTGTGGCTTTAGCAGTCCCACTTTGCGCGACCCTGACGCAAACCTACCAGAAGTGCAACACCTCCAAACACCCGACGTGTAAGTCCAGGTGGCTGAGTAATTTCCTCGAGATTTTATCCTTAGAGCACTGGGTGGTTAGTTTTCATGTGCTACATCTCAGAATCGACACCAGACCCACGTCATCTCCTGGTCGCCCTGTCAAAACGATAGCCCCTGGCAGAACCCGGCGCACTGTCCACCGCAGCTAGGAAGACTGACTACCAGATCGTTCGTCATCGAGACTGCTTGCAACTCCCAAGGTGGAGCCGCACAACTTCGAGAGCAGCTTCGCCGCAACATGCAGCATCGCAAATCCGCCAGGCCCGGATAACCCGTAATCTAATCTGGAAATAGCGAGCACCCTCCCCATCGAAATCCGGACAGATATCATTACATAACCAACCTATCTCAATGGCAAAGACTTTAACCGGTTCGCTTACGGGGCAGCCGGCGACACCTCGGTGAAACGTGTTCACGCAATCCACTCCGGTACGTCCCCCCGACCTCATGACAGACCTCTCTCCGAGCGACGCATATTTTATTTTCCAAATATTTTTCAAATAGAAGAACGTAAAAAAATTACTTGACGTCGTCCTTTTCTGAAAAGGAATCGTTCTTGTACAGTTCATCTTTTGTGCCAGGATGCTGTGACAGGCTCAGATGGCCTTGATCACATTCGAAGGCAAACAAGCGCCCATGCATCTTCATACTTTGCCACGGAGGGGAGACAAGCTGCTTCCCCTACCGACCATGTCACCTGCATGCCACGTCTGCAGGGTCTGACCTCCTCCACTCCGGCTACCTCAGGAAGATGCGGTGGCGCTGTCGTCAGCAGTGTTGTAGTTGCGTCTCCGTGGCGTGTGCTGCAAGGCACAGGAAGGGAAGTTTAGTATGCTTGCACAGATTTCTTGCCGGCGAAGGCAGCCGTAAACAGCGGTCCACCGTGATGAAGCGCGGAGACTGGATACCGACGCCGGCTCATCGAATATGCGGCGAACACTTCGTAACGGATAAGCTGAAGCTTATGCACCTTTATGCTAGAGCGGCCTACCTTCTCAAAGGTAGCGAATAACTCGAGTTTGGCCTTATTTGCGACACGTAATAGGATATCCTAATACTGGTTCGGGGTGGGTGCGACTGCGCACGTAACATAAGTAGACGAGGCAGCCAGTATGCATTGTTTCTTTGTTGGAGCATGCGTAGATGTGTTTATCTAAAGACAATTCCTCAGACTGATTTTTTTTTCTTTCACTTTGTTAATTTACCGTAGTGAGCTGCTGCTCGAGCGATCTGTGTTGAACTCCTCCATGGTTGTGCTGCATGGGTAACCTAGCTTCGCCGTGTTCGCCTTAAATTATTTTGATCTATTTCGTGATGCGCTGACAGCCGCTGATTAGCTCGATTGGAGCTGCATTTTTTATACCGAACGGTTTTAGTGGTCAGCGACTAATTGTGAATGCGACTTATGGGGTTGATTATCGCCGAGCGACATATGTGCTCGTGATTAAGTCTTTCCGAGGATATTTACACCAGCTACCTACTGCATGGAAAACGTCGCATTCGGAATTTATCCTACAGTGAAATGCTACTACGGTGGCCGGGACTGAACTGGGTCGCCCTAAGTACGGAACCACGGCGGCTGCTGCAGCTTTTCACTGTAATTCGAGCTAAAAGCGTGAATACCCGTGGTGAAATTGTGAGCGTTACGCCGATAGCCGCCCAAGAACAGTACAGATACAACAGGTGCGCCGCACGGTGATTTAAGCGAACATTGCAAGGATAAGCAAATCCGTGTAGTGCCAAGGCGCGATCCCCTTGCTGTTGATGCTAGCGAAGGCTTCGTGCTTACCAACAACACTCATTTGCCGCTCTATGTGAAGAGTCATCTGAGGTTACAATGTTTCGAGCGGAATACTTCCTACGTGGTTTGCGCGCGCTGTTTACGGGCGACAAAATTCGCCGCGACTGAAAGTATGCATTCAAAGCTTTGTAATTCTCGACGCGTTCCGCGGTCCATTGGCTGCGCGAAAACAGGAAATGAAAAAAAATTAAAGAGCCCTGCAGAATCTGCATTGGAGTAACGCGAAAGCACGGATGCTGCTATTGGTTGCTTCTGGTCGCTTCTAGTTGCCTAATTCACTTCTTGTTTACCCATTTTTTCTTTGGTACTTTCAAATTGCGCGCTAATCCTTTTATATGCCCTTTTTCGGCTCTACTTCCGGTTGCGTGGCGTCACATCGTTGACGTCACTATAATTCACTTCTTGTTTACCCATTTTAGTATTCGGTACTTTCAAATTGCGCGCCAATTCCTTCCTATGCCCTTTTTCGGCTCTACTTCCAGTTGCGCGATGTCACCTCCTTGACGTCACCCTAATTGACTATAATTACTTTAGCCTTTGTTACTTTCAAATTGCGCGCCAATCCCTTCCTATGCCCTCTTTTGGCTCGACTTCAGGTTGCGTGAAGTCACATCTTGCACGTCACCCTAACTGACTGATTTAATTAACTATTGTAGTATCTGATACATTCAAATGTGGCGCCAAGCCATTCGCCAATGAGACCATTTTTGCCTTTACTTTTTTATTATTTGCCTATAATTAATTACCTAATTAACTTATTGATACCTCTATCGATAGACACCACTCATTAACCTCTACGACTTTTCAATTACAACTTCTGTGGACACGATTTTGCGTGTTTTGCTTGTAAGTAATTACCTAATTAACTTATTGACCTAATTATTATTTCGGACACAACATTACGTCAACCTCTATCGATTGATACTACTCATTAATCTCTACCATTTCTCAATTACTCACAACTGCTGAAAAGGACAGCAACGTTTCACTCTCCGTCTGGTATGGCGGGCGGGACCGGACGCTGCAAGCCGTGTAGAGTTGCTCCATGTACCGATTTTGTCCTCACCGCTGAAGCTCCCGAAATATTCACGTAGCCTTGTGTACATAACCTGACAGAATGCAGGTCGAGTGGATAAATCGAGAGAAAGAGCCAGTTTTGAATGGGAAACACGTAACGTGTGTTTTGCTCTCTTCCTCTGCTTTTGCCCTTTCCCTCTAAAAGAGGACCCGACTCGACTTTTGTCCAATTCATGTAAACCCTCTGAGCACATGGTTATTTTGTCTGCCGAAAAGGCGCCTACACATCAGTGCACGCTAAAGAACCCCAGGCGGTCGAAATTTCCGGAGTCCTCCACTACGGCATCTCTCATTGCCTGAGTTGCTTTGGGACGTTAAACCCTACAAACCAAACCAAACCAAACAATAACACGCTCTTGACAAACTTGGCCACAGTGCCACTCCCGTGCTTTTTGCCTACCATGGGATCGCAGACGACTGTAGCGCCACCTGGGTCGCCTTGTGGTGTCTGCCCTACGCTGGACAAAATCCGCTGCCCAATCTCATCAGCATCATCATCAGCCGTACTATACCCAATGCAAGGCGAAGGCCTCTCCCAAATTGCTCCTATTAAACCGGTTCTGTATTAGCTGCATCCATTTGACCCATGTGAACTTGTTAACCCCATCCGCCCACCTAACTTTCTGCCGCCCCCTGCTGCGCTTCCCTTCTCTTGGACTCTCATTTGTTACCCTTAGCCTTAGAAACCATCGGTTATCATCTCTTTGCTCTACATGCCCTGCCCATGCCCATTTCTTCTTTTCTTCTTATTGATTTCCATTAGAATGTCATCAACTTGAGTTCTCTGACCCACTCTGCACGCTTATAACGTTACTCCTACCATTTCTCTTTCATAGCTCTCTGCGTTGTCCTCAACTTGTCCTTTCCAACTGTTGTTTTTGTTAGCCTCCACGTTTCAGCCCAATAGGTGAGTACAGATAAGATGAAACTGTTATGAGCGATACCGGTAAGCTGCTAGTTATAATTTACGAGTACTTGCCAAGTGCACTCCATGAAAATCTTAATCGCTTAGTTATTTCCCTTTCATGGTCCGGACCTGCGGTTGCTTACAAGTTATAAGTAGACATATTCGCCTACCCCTTCCTGTGCTTCACTAAAATAAACTGCTGTTCTTTCACGAGGCTGTTGAACATTACCTTAGTCTCCT
Source organism: Amblyomma maculatum (assembly GCF_055883805.1). Taxonomy (NCBI): domain Eukaryota; kingdom Metazoa; phylum Arthropoda; class Arachnida; order Ixodida; family Ixodidae; genus Amblyomma; species Amblyomma maculatum. Next base: position 49,376,549 of record NC_139344.1, read on the forward strand.
GTATGTTAATTTTTATACCTTCTTTTCTGTTTTTCCTGTGTAGGTCATCAATCATTCCTGGCAGTTCACTCCTTGACTTACTTAGCAAGGCAATGACATCAGCGAATCGAAGATTACTGAGGAATTCTCCATCAACCCTTATCCCTAACTGCTCCCGTTCCAAGTCTCTGAATACTTCCTTTAAGCGAGCTGTGATTAGTACTGGGGAGATCGTGTCTCCTTGCCTAACACCTTTCTTTATAGGAATTTTGTTATTTTCTTTGTGCAGAACTATCATTGCTGTGCAGCCACTATATGTAAGTCTTTCAGTACTTTCACATACGGTTAGTCTACACCCTGATTTCGCAATGTCTGCATGACCGCCGAGGTTTGGACTGAGTCCAGTGTTTTTTCGTAATAAATGAATGTTATGTATATAGATGTTATATTCCGGACATTTTTCTATCACCATGTTAACAGTATGGGTATGATCGACAGTAGAGCACTCCTTCCAGAAACATTCATATTTAACCAGCCAAAGGACGAGACATAGGAAAGAAGAGGACAGGACAAGGCTGGACTAGCAACCGAATGTTTATTGAACAGAAGAAAACAACGAAGACTCCTTCCGAAAAGCATGCGCACAACCCAACCGGTGGAATGGCATGAAATTGAGAAGAAGATTAAAAAGAAAATTCAAAGCCAATTCTAAGTCAAGGTCTAACTAACGACGTTTCTAATAGATCCAATTCCTTACAATGAAGGCTAACCGACGCCTTAGCCACACACTTGTCCTCAGCTTTAGCAATGTAATATGCTTCAACCAACTCTCTAGAGAATTGATTACCATTGCTGTAAACTACACCCGTATTATTGAAATCAGGCGCACAAAGGAACGGGTCATGCTCCGACTTACACTCTCGGGATTGCACATGTAGCGCCAGATTAGAACTCGCCTTCCCTCCCAGAGATTTAGAGTGCTCCGTCTGCACGCTGTTTTCGAGACACGAAGCTGAAAAATGGCAACGGTTTAACCATGTTGTTGAACCGAGTTGCACAAGCAGTGACATGATATTGTGTGGTTTGGTGTTTGTTTTTTGGACTGTACTCGTCGAGACCTTTGCAAGATAATATGACTTGTAGCGCAAAAGTTCAATTTTAATCACAATTACGAATTAATGGTAGCGAATTAAGACCTGTAATAAGCGCAGCGCAATTATAATCAACAAACGCTATCTAATGATATATTATTTGATGTTTTAGCGCAATGTTCAATTGTTTTTCGTAATTAAGACGAGCAATGAGTAAAACTTAATTATACTTAACATAAGCTATATAACGATATAACACTTGTGTTGCTATTGTACTTGACGTAGGCTACACAACGACGTAACACTTGTGTGGCAATGACTTGACTCGAAGGCTTCACATTGAGGCTTAGCTGAAGGTCAAATGGATACAGTCCGCCGGTGGTCGACTTTTGTATTGAGCTCCCGTTCTAAAACGGTGATCAATAAATCAATGTATTTTAACTCACGTAGACCTCGATGTCGCTGCTCTGTAAGAAACACGTGTAACATCCACACTGACTGGCTATCAAATTTGTATCTCGGATGATCCGTTTCATCTAATATCCTTGTTGAAAATCACTGTCACCCAGCACACTACTGACAGCACAATTATGCACGGGATAACCGAAATCCTTCTCAACAAGCGCGGAGACCGGAATTATGTTAAATGCGTACAGCACGCCAAATAGCCACTAAGTTTCATTCGACTTGCTTTTCGCGAAAGCACTTTCCCTTGTACGCTATGACCTGATAACAGACGGTGAATTCAACGCGGCGCACCCCTCATGTGGGTGCACGATTTGAACAGTTGGAGGCACTAAGCTTCACATTGCTCTCTGTCATCACCGACTCTACTTCTCAAAGAGCCCATCGATCTATCCTACATACATAGGCAACAGCGTCACACGAGACACTCCCTACCCTAACACCATTGAGAAATTCCCAGCATGCTGAGTAAGTCAACGCAAAGGACTCCTCCGGCTGTGATTACTGCATAATCTTTACCACACTACTTGTCGGCAAACTCCGCAAAACGGTTCGATGCATCAGACTCACAGACTAGGATGCGTTTCGTAAGATACGATAAAAAAGAACGCCCGAAGAATGGGTCACGGCACTACATGTGGGCCTCGACACACATACGAAAGACCTCGCGCTCACAATAGGCACATCCTATGTCGACAATCACTTGCTGCATCTGTGGAAAACCAGACGCAGTCGCTCTCCTCAAGCATTGGAAGCGTCAGAAACAAAACTGAAAGCTCTGACTACGTATCGCTAAACCCACAGCGAAAGCAACCAATTATGCGGCAATTACCGCACAAAACTGAATTATGTAGTCGACTATAAGGCACGTTAGAGACAACAAAAACATGGTCTCTCCCAAGCCAAGCAGTCAGCAATCACATCACGCAGCACACCTTAGACAGCTATCCTGACCAGGACGACCATGTCATCCACTTCCTCTAGCTGCGTTATATTGGCACGACCCAGAATCCCCCGCCGGGGTGGCGCAGTGGTTACGGCACTCGACTACTGTTCCCAAGGACGCGGGATCGAATCCCGGCCTCGGCGGCCGCTTTTCGATGGAGGCGAGAAGTAACGTGCCCGTGTGCTGTGCGATGTCAGTGCACGTTAAAGAACCCCAGGTGGTCGAAATTTACGGAGTCCTCCACTACGGCGTCTCTCATAGCCTGAGTCGCTTTGGGACGTTAAACCAAACCAAACCAGAATGCGCAATATGTCAACAACACTGGAGCAAAAATTGCTCTCTAGACGGCCTTATTTTAGAGCAGAAATCACGAATGCTCTCCAAACACTCACCTGAAGCACAACACCGGGTCGAGATCGCATCCAGAAAGAAACCCCTGCACAGCCAAGCACTCATCGACCATTTCAATCTGTATTGGTCGAGTGGTATCCCGCCCTCTCAATGGAAGCACGCTGAAATCGTCCTCATGCCGAAACCAAGAAGACAGTCTAATATAACCTCCGCCCATTTTCGCTTGCATCATGTATCGACAAACTTTAACTTGTCGCACTAAATCGGCGGCAGCCTTACCTGGGAGAGAGACAAGGCCCTTCACTGATGCAGTGTTTGGCTTCCACTCACACCCCTCTACGGAAGACATCCCATACAACCCCATAATGTCCTTTTTCGGCCCTTTTCTAGATTGCAGCATGGGGCCTTAAATAATATCAGCAACGACCTCATATTTGCGAACTTGATCACGACACATTTCGAAGAGCGCCCCTAAAACCTTCGTCGAACATTCGACCCTCCGAACCTTACAGATTTTCCGGGTGATCGCAAGGGTGTCCACTAATGCGTCGGGGACTGACGGAGGCTGGCAACATCAGGCTAGTTCAGGCGCTGGTCATCAGCCATTTCACATTATAATTTAAACAACATTATAGATAGTCAGACTGACATTATGAGTATCATGTAAGTAAGATTTTGGTCTAAAACTATTTACATTCATCGGAAAGGGACCACAGCTGAACTGGCGGCGCCGCCTCTCGGCGCATCGCTCGTTGCTGGCATTGCCAGCGCATTGGAGCGCGCCGTTTGTTGTAGGTTTATGTGGAAATTGGAAATCTAATGTTTAGATAATGTTTCTCAGGAGAGAATAAAGTTGGGCTAGTTGTGTGGATATATCGGATGAAACAAAGTCGGGCCAAATAAGGCTGGCAAAACGTGGTGCGTTGTTGACTGCACTGGCAGCTACGCGAACTCGTCAGATTCTTTTAAGTCAAATCATTTCTACGAATTTCCACACAAGCATGAGTGGCGGGTTGCATAAGCACGGTTCTTTGAAAGACAGAGGCACACATCTACGTGTTTGGTAACTGTCGTCGTGGAGTGCCGATTTCTTTAAATTCCGGTTGCAACCGGATGCTTTGTGCCTTCTGTTCTCCAGGAGTGACGGCACGAGAGTCTCGGAGCCGAAGCCGCACTACTTAATCTGTAGTCTCTTTATTGACAATTGGAAATCGAAGGAACAAGTTACAACGCTAGCATTTCCCCACCTGGGTACAAGAAACTTCCAGCACGGAAAAGGAAAAGGCAGCCACCATCGTCATTCGAGCCACATTACGGTCTTCAGTGATGGGCAGAGACAATGTTTGTGCAGATACTTTCACTGAGATACTCATAGAAAATTTCCTTTTTCCCTTGAGAGAAAGAGGCGATAGGAGACGAACAATTCCTAATACCATGATTTTCTTGTCTTTTTTCCTCTCTTTGTTTGTTAACCAATGAAAATGTGCTGAGAGCTCTGCGTTGATACTCTTAGAATTTTGTTAACCTTTTTTTGTAGCATGTCCGTCTCGTGTAGTCATGATGAAATTGCGCAACAAACACGACACAAAAGCAAGAGGGACAGCAGCTCCTGTTAAAGCATATGTCCGTCTCGCCTAATAAAATCACTCATTTCAGAGCTCATTCAATGCCGCATGGTCACAAAATCTGCTATCGCGGCTTCATATAAGGCGAACAAGAAAAAAATACATTTTAATTGCTAGAAACGAGCTTGAACGCAGTATTTTGTTTTTTTTTAATTTTGAAGGTACGCATGCTGCCGTTTGGACTGTTAATATGTCCCGCACATATTTCTACTCGAGTAGCAAATATTTATCTGCTTTTTATTTTGCATTCGCGTTGCACTTGACACGAGTTTACGTATTTTCTCAGCAGCGCCCGTTTCCTGGCCCACCTAAATACAGTGTATCTCATTGGCGTTTTAGTGAATGCGAGATTTCCTGATTATGGCGTAGTAAGACATGATCGTTTTACCTCTCAGAAATAGCTTGTATGACCAATTCTGTAAAACGATTTAGCGGCAGTCCGGCCAGCTGCAGTGACAAGGTATGTAAAAGGAATGGCTTTCAGTTATCTGGAATCCTTGACGTGCAAATAGAAAACTACCTGCAGGGTCGTATTCCCTCACACTCATCAGATATCGCGGTCAGGTATCGGCCCCGCAGGTTCGTGGTACGCTGATAAAGTATGACACCTTAGCGAACGAGCCATCAGAGGGATTCCTTGAACAATAGAACGCCATCTTAGTTGTCTGGTAGCTTATGTTACAACACATCACACTTTTTTTATTCGATTGTTTTTAACAGTTTGGTAGTAGTGGACTACTGCCTTAAAATTCTCAAGGCAGCTGCGGTCAGTCGCATTGAACTTCCAGCCCTGGGAGAAAGCCGAAATAAGCAAAAGCCAAATACTCCCAAGATCTCTCTATCATAGCAGGAAAATAATTTTTTTTTTCTTTTCACAACCTCCGCAGCATGTCGAGAGAAACGTGTTTATAGTATAACATTTTCTAAGTCAATTATTTGTAGCAGCTCCGACGTGTTCAACCAGGGCATTGTCGTATACGTAAAAAGGATGCTGAGGTCATATTACTCATTTCGCTTATATTATGATAGTCTCAAGGCCGGATTCAGTGCGTTATTGTAGCGTAATTGTGCAATAAATCCTGGAAGTACGTTTATTTGCTTTCCCTACTATAAAGATAATCCTATTTTTGCCTTTCTTGTTTATTTTTCTCCTTTTCCAGCTCTCGTTTTAAGGTTGAAGTCGGAATGTCCTATTCTGAATTATTTCAGCCTATTACCAAAAAAGACAGGCGCAGCATCTTTTCCATTTTACATGAACGCTGACCCTTACAACTACCGCTAATACGGCGCCACGGCTCGGCGGTATTTGATCTTCAGGCGGGTATTGACAAGAACAAAATAAGATGAACGCGCAGTGCAGGCGCATTTCCTGTCTCCGAAGTCGTCTTCGCAAGCACCTAACGGAGGCGTTCCCAGCGCATGGTTAAATCGCGCGCTCATTTTCGAGCGTGTAACAGAAATACCGGGCGGTTTCAAAAACGAAGTATCTAAAGATACGTCCAACGTACCCATTCGATTCTTGTAAAGATACGGTGAACGTCGATATACAGGCTCATGGCTATATGCACGTCGAACGCGTATGTGCGCATTCCGCTTGCTACGCTATAACCCAGCTAGCCGCGACTCTCGATGAGATGCTACGAAGAGTTCGCCCATTCTAACGCACATCACAGTCTTCATTCACTCAGGATTGCGTACGGCAAGCATCGCTTGTCACGCACATAGCTGCAGGCGATGCGACCTCCTGCACCAGCTCCAACAGCTGGCATCGAGACCCGCGCACATTCAGGAGTTTTCGCTTCGAACTAAACTATCACTTCGATCTACCCGTAATGCAAGCGAGCTATCCCTAGCATTTACGCTGTCTTAGGTCCTGCATCGACCTCCGAAGATCGAGCGCCGGCACAACACACACAGCTCGCCGTGCAGAACATTCGGCAGTCCAAAGTATATATGTGAAATGGCATTATGTTCGTTCCTCACATACAGACAGAAATAGGATGTTTCTACTTAAATCCTTCCTTTAGATTCTACCTCAGAGCCGTGGAAAAAGACATGTCGAATCTACTAGAGGCCTACGCTGCTACAGCGGCGAGCTGCACGTCGACTCGTCTAGGAGAAGACCTGCTGCATCGCAGTACACGAGTGCACAACCGGAAAGCCAGAAACGTGAATGATCCACATCCCTGCAAACAGCAATGTTTTTTGGTATTTAGGGGAAGTCTAGACAAGTACTCAGCCTGCATCTTTTTCTCGTCGTTGAAATTTGAGTACATGTAGTTTAAACGCCCGCATGCTCGAGGTTAGCGTGACCCGACTGAACGGTCGCACCTTTAAAACGAGCGCGGGATCGAGATATGCATGCGTCGCCGGACTTATTGGTACGCGGTAGAAAATGTGCGCTGCACATTTTGTGGCAGATGCTGATTGTTGGACTTGCGCAGAGAATGTTATGCAAGCGATCGTTGCTACAACCACGCATTCATGTTCCCACGGCTGGCCTACCCCGAGGCGCATAAATGAACTCAACCGTGGACGTATCAATGATCGAAGAGAGGACGGATTTTCATACTATTGGGCGCAAAATCCATAGCTACCAGTGCTCAGTGGCAAAATTTTGCCTTGACCATTCACAACTCAGTGTTTCAGGTGTGGTTTTAGTTTGAACAGTTCGCCTTTCAAGTCCGCGGTCAGCGCTGGTCCGGCGTAGCAATTTTTCCATGCTACACCGCTGTCTTGCTAGAAAACCTACCTAGGCGGCGTTTGACATTCAGCTGCTTTTTGTGGGCCCCGTAATGTAAAGCAACGCCTTCAGAAAAGCCCTGTTCAAAAATGTCTTCTCTTTAGCACTTTCATAACAGGCTTTCCACCAAACAAAGCAGGTGGACGCTGATAAAACACTTGAGTACTCCAGTCGAAACCAAACACCCGCGCTCTTTAGAGATCTGTAGAATGAATCGCCCTTACAGTTTTTAAATTTATGCTAGCATTTGGAAAAGGTCACTTTCCGATCGCTGGGACATTAGACCCGCATGACGGCGCTGTCACATGAATAAAGACCACATCAGACCGAAATCTTATAAGCGTTGTGTTGATTTTTATGGTGCATAAACGACTAATGCTGCCATGCACCAAGAATAAGGTTTAATGTATTTCTTTTGTGTCTAATGACTAGTGTTCTTTAGGATGTGGCTTGTTCAGGAACATTGCTTCATTTTAGGAAACCAAAAATGCAGGAAATTTGGACTAGTGCAGTCTCTCCTAGAATCATGCTGGGATGGAAAGGGATGTTGCAAAATTGTACAAAATGCTTTCCTCTTATTTTCTCGAGTCTGGCACACATGTAGGTAAGATCTGGTATCCCAAGTCCAAAAGGCCTATCCCCATCCATCTACCTTGCGTATGCCGGAGAAAAATGCATAGGGTCCTTCGGACGTTAAACTTGAACCCCACCGACCGGGTCCGTCCGCCATACCTCTGGAAAATATTTCTGAAAAATATTTTCCGGATCCGTTCGACATATCCCGAAGAAAAGCGTACCGGGTCCGTCAGACATACCTTTAAGACCATTGATCGGGTCCGTCCGACGTACCTTTAGCCACAGCCTTTCAAAAAAAAAAAAAAAAAAAAAAAAAAAAAAGCCACGCCCTGCCGAGGATGGCCCTTTACTTTTCCAAGATTTCTCGGTCGAAAACTGCTCCTTGCGATTAGTCATAGCTCAAAGCTCTCAAAGCCACACCGCAGAACGGTGGGTATAGGGACATGTTCGAGTACGCCTAGCCAAACGGAAGCGACTGCACCGTTCAGCTGGCACGGCTATCCGCTGGCAAGCGTTTTGCCGCAGGCGACGCTGTTCCGCGCCACACAACGGGCGCCCGGTCCCTATAATATGGCCAGATAAGTAATACAAGCCCGCCTTGCAAACCAAATTGAGCGCGTTACTTTCAGCACCACATGACGTCACCCGAAGCAAAGCCCCTGATATCACGCACCCACGTGCCTCTACAGCCTCCGACAGCACTCTCACCAATCATCAACGACCACTTACAAACTGCACTTATTCTTAGCTGTATGCACCCCGTGTATCTTCCACACTGGACGAAGGAAAGTGCGAGCTAAGGCATTAGGTTGCATCGACAGCAAATTGCCACAAGTCTGCAACACTGACGCGCAACTCACTCCTCAGGCCAACGAGTTGAGGCGATCGCATTCATCACAACCGCCACCATCCCGGAAGGAGAATCAGGGATGGAGCTAGCTATCGCCTCCAGCCCGACGACTAACATCATATACGTCATCACAGACTCATAGGTATCATGTAGAAATTATAGCTAGGGCCTATAGTAATAGAAGAGACATCTGGGCGAGTTGGTATGGTTTTTCCATCATATGAGGCCTATAGTACCTCTACGCGGCAAGAATCGCCAGACCTTAGGTCAGCATCTCATCCAGCGTCGCGCTAGTATGGACCCCGGCCATGAGTCTCTTTCAGAGGTCCACCGCACACACACACTGTCGTCCGCAGCTTTACCCGGGCATCAAGGACTGTCGTAGACAGCAGACCTTACCCGGGCCAGTGTAGACCCTGAGCCGATTAGGGATGCTGATGTTTCATTAAACAGTGCTGTTGCAAATAACATTACATACGTCAGATGTGTAGACGCTTCGTTTCACGGTGAGCTGTTCTACGTCGGATACCTCCATAGCATGGGAACCTCTTGTTTGAGGTCTGAGTGATAAATTTAGCAAACACTGACATTAAGAATGATGTATCCCCTTTACATAAAAAAGTGTAAAGAAAACGCTACCCTCTTTCTCCATCTTAAATTCCCTCTTCACCTGCCTTCGAATAACTTGGACCCCCCCCCCCCCCCCCCTTCGAATCGATAAAGCAAGATTTTAAGCACTGACCACGTTTCAAGCGGCGCTGATGTGTAAATATATGCACGGGAAGACAAGCAAGGCACCTGAGGTCTACAAGCGTCCTTGGCAGGCCAAAAGGAGTCTTCGCAAAACTGGCCGGGAACCAGACTTTTTTTAAGCTCTTGTAGCGACCTGGTGGAACAAGGTGTGGCCGAGGTATTTGCATTCGCTTTTACTTTCAGACGCATTGCCGAAAGCCATGTTATTTAGCACGCCTACCTGCCAGCAAGCATCGTGAGAAAAAACTAACGAAGGTCGTATGTTGCACACCAACAAAGCTCGCTGTCCTCCGATCGAGGAAGTTACAATACTTGCGATACAGGTGCCAACAACTTTATTTTTTCTCGCTTTTCGTTTTCTCTGGTATGAAAGCCAGCTGGCGGCAACCGATCTGAGCACGGCTTTTTGACTGACTCTCCATTTCGACCATCATATGCTAGCCTAGTTGCGCACGATTTCTCAGGCTGCGTTTTAAATGCGTGAACAACATTGAGAATTCAACCTATGATTCTACAAACGGTGAGCCTCTTCGTCTACCTTATTTCGGACGCAGACCACTGGGATTGAGCCTGTGGGACTGCGCGCCTTGAGCTCAGCACCTACTGCTGGTTAATGAGGTGCATGAAAAACGTCTTCTTCTAGATAAACAAGGCGTGAACACGGAACATACAGGAGTCCATTTCACGAAAAGACACGGAAGACTTTTGCCGAAGAAAAAGAAAGCGAGGTTGGCCTGAATCAGATTGTGCTGGCCTGCTAGGAGAAACAAGCTCATAGTGGGTGCCTCCGAAAACGGAGAAAGCGCTTGTGGGCAGCCGCCAACTAGCTAGCAGAAAGCATATTCGTAGCCGGTAGTAGAGTTCCTTAGTACGCATAAAAAGCCAACCTAGAGATTGTTGTTGGTTTGAAATGCGCATTTGGTAGATTTCAACAAAATTTTGCCACAGGTACAATAGGCTCCAAGAGTCGGACTCCTTTAGCTTTTGTTTAAGCGATTATTAAACACAAGATGTGTTTTTCAGTGGCCGGTGCCTTAGACGCCGTAATTGCTCCGCGCACGGTTGGTTGCAGCTCACGGCCCGAGCTAAAGAGGTTTGAGAAATTGGAGTTGCCTCTGCTTAACCAAGTTTCCGTCTAGGAATATATGTGATATGTTTCTGAAGCTCTGCTATGCTATTACGGATGGGACAGGTAGGCCACTCTACCACCATTATGATCCTTTTAATCCCTGCACTCCTCATTCCGCAATTGTAAACAAGAAAATAGCGTCGTTTGTTCCGGAGTACGGTTAAGAAGACAATGGAAACGTCTGCACAACGTGGTCATGCAGGGAACAGTATAGGAAGCTTACATGAAGCGATGCATGCTGGGTACTCCGCCATGATATTGTCGCTGGCTGCTGACAACAGGCAGCGCGGCCAGGCTGAATTGAGCAAGTGCCTTGTCGTTTTCGACGGTCAACCGAGCAAATACACGGCTTTTCGTGCGCCGACCTTAACGTGCGTGCAATTGTCGGCAGATCCCTGAGGACCGAACGTGTCGACACTGTGCCCGAAAAATCGGGAGCGCTATGAGAAAATGCCAAGCAGTGCGACGCGAGCCTGATCAAGCTACGCGAGAATGACTGACTGCCCTATATGGGCCTGGACCTGGCCGCCCGTCGACATCGCCGACATTCATGATTTTTAGTTGTGGCAAGTAGTTTGATACTTGCCCGGATCGCGTCGATCTCGCGTGTGTTGATCCGTGCGAGCCATTCGCGACCGCGTCGCTAGAGGGATCCCTTGCCTTCTCGCTCTCGTGCAGACGTATTTTTGGAAACGTGAAGAACCCGCAGTCGGCCTGCCCGATCGCGCCATCATCGTCTGCGTGCCCTACGCGACCATGTAGACGAGGCTGTGTGGTAGTGCCGTGCTACGTCGAGACAACATCATGGCGGATTACCCAGCATGCATCGCTTCATGCAAGCTCCCTATAGGGGGCAATTAAGTTCCGCCTTTAAGGGCTTAACCCGGCAACTTTAATGGGTCCCGTCAGCGGCTCCCTTTTAAGGGTCGTCGTTCGCGCGCACTCTGTTTGCTAATAGCTTAATTACTACAGTAAGTATTCTCTTTCAGGTCTCACACACGTGCTCATTAGCATACAGTCCTAAGCTACCGCATTATGTCGAAGACTGTCCGACATACATGTAAAGCCCCGCTTTAATCAAGCCGCGCGAATGTGCCTTCGTGGCCTTGAAGTGGCTTCTCCAACTCGGGATACAAGGCTACCGGGGTGTTCGATTCCCCTATCATCCACCCATCTCAAAGTAGCTGCCCGAGGTGGCAGATCCTTCCAACTCGGCCATGTCCTGTGATTTGTGACGTCGTACAAGTCACCGACCAATGAGTTTTCAGGCATAATCGCCTAACATCTACCACGTACCAGAGGCGGGCTCATGGTTTTTCGATCACAACGGCGACAGCGCCGATGCCGGATATTACGGAGAACATGACCGTTAATGCTTTTACGTTTAAGCTCAGTAGGCGACCATATATTGAATAGGCGAGTGTCACGAAATCGGCACCCAGTTTCGTTGAGTCAGCGCAGCGCGGAAGAAGCGCGCGTGGCGTCGCGTAGGGGATTCCAGGATATTGGCGAATGTCTCCTTTTCCGCGCGAGGAGTGTGTAGTCTTGCGCATCGGCGCCACCTCATCGTCATCCGGCAAAGAAAGAGCTGGTAATCTCCAAAAAGTTCTGCCGCGCCTAACCAATGACGATGCGCGCCTCGGCGGGAGGAAGAGAGGACGCTTGCAGAGTGAAAGTTACGTGTATGTGCGCGCCTGCCTTGGCGCGTTGTAACAGACAGACGCGAAGCGCCCTATTTATTGAGGTCGCGTCGCTTCGACACGCTAGCCAGTATTGGAGCCAGTGTTGCAGCGAGTGTTGAAGTGCTACTGCTCGGCTCCCGGGGTTAACCCACTGCTCGGCAAGCCCACTGATTTGCGAGGGAACGGCGCTCGTATACAGGACGGCTACATTGCGACTCTACAGACGTCGGTCTGCGACAGAGCCCGGTGAACAATTTGGTGTTCATTTGCTCTGACTCTCTCGTTTATTGTGGTATTGAAAGCCTCGTTAGTTGCATGCTTTCCATTGCCTTTCTGGGAACCTCTTGTCTGTGCGCTCTTAATAGTGTGTATTCCTTTGTATCGTCTCTTGCTGTGTATAGGCCCTATCAGGTTTAGCAGGTTCACTATCAGGTTTAGCAAGCAGCAGTTGTGGCAACCCTGTACTGTGGAGGCACCATAACATTGGGCAGTTCGAAACTAAGAGCACACGAAATAATGTTTCCGAAGCGTCGGCGCCGATCTACCGACCTCCTTCCTGCTGCGCGCCGCTCATTTGTCGGACACTTGAGACGCCATTTCCAACGCCACCCAACCAGAGCTCTGAATTCACCGATGCCTTATCATGATTCGCCATAGGCCCCCTTTCTCTTTCTTTCTCCCTCTCTGATGTTGCATTGTGCGTGTCATGGTTGCTACTAAGGCTGGGACGTCATGTGAATAAGCTCTATAAAGTTTGTTCTTATTTGTTACTTCTGACTCCTTCCCTGACTATGGCTTGAACCGGTGAAAGCTGGGCACCTAACAGCCGCCCCCTTCTGTCGCTACAGGTAGCTGACTAGCGGCTGAGCTTGCGACGCAAGTCAAGGGCATCTCCTTTGAGGCCCAGAACAGCTGCCCCCACACTCTAAATCTGTCTGGGAGTGTGCGCACCAATAGTGGCGCATCGTTAATAAAATGCAATCATCAACGGGTGACGACCAGGCAACTGACAAGGTTGTTTCGTTATCATTACCAAGGTGTCATCTCGCTGGCTATCGGCATCCATCAAACCTGCGGCACTCATGCGAAAAAGAAGTTCCGTGAACCTTTGGTTATGCGCGTCACAATCTTGCTAGGACGTAGCGGAAGGGTTTTCGCGCAGAATTGGTGGACGCGTAACCAATATCAACTTTGCAACGGCTACGTTGAATTATTGATGTGGCTAGCCTTGAGATTTTTTTGCTTGCAATAACGGGCTGTTGTCGTTTGACGCAGTGTATGGGTGCAATTTCAGGGCGATTTAGTAATAACATGGACCTAAGACCACGGCAAATCTCATCATTACCTTGTAGCCGGCAGGTTAGATAACATTACTGTATGCCTCAAACCCCTCTGATCACTATACGTTGTGGAAGGCTGCATAAGACGCCAGCAATGACGGGGAAGCTGGGTTGCTTTCGTAATTTTTTTGTCATGTGCCAGGATGCCTTTTACGAACACACAGAAAAAAAAAAGGAGTGGTGGCACGAAGCTGCGCAGAACAGCATACGCTTTTGTTCTTTTGTATTCTCTCTTTGTTTGACAACGCACCATGCAGCAAACGACGGGGGCCTGCTGCATTGCGAAGTTTCGTCGCCGTCGTTCTTTTCAGAGGCCGACGAACGCTGCGTGTGGGCGAGTGCACAAGTAGCATGTAAATGTGAGCATCCTTTGCCTGCGTCACAAGCTCGCGGCTAATTTCATTAGAACGGCGTTAGCTCTACTTGCGCATGCACAATGATACGCTGCGTGAACTGTTGCCACCTTTCACGCGAATTATTCGAAGAAAACTGAAACACGAGTAGGACTGGTTATTTATGCGTAAGGTGGAATCATGATTAGCTGGGGCCTTTGAGAGAGCCAATCACAACGGCCAATGGGTCCGCAATGAAGGAACCAACCAGTCGGTATAGAGGAGGATAAGTAACGTGGTCGCCACTGGGCGAACACAACCCGGTCGCCTGTCGTGTCACGAATGGCTCATGCTACTCGAAAATGATCTCTGCCAGTGGCCATTAGTTTAAAATGTTACCTTTAAGCCGCGTTCAGACTACGTGCGCAACGCACGTATCGTTCGTAAGGATCGTAAGCGTAAGCGCAAAAAACGTAACGTGTCTGTTCAGACTGCTGTCGTACTGAGCGTAAAATGCGCAACGTACGCAGCCAGCGTGGGCATAAATGTCGGAGGACCCGCGACTTTTACGACTCGACGATCCTTACGAACGATACGTGCGTTGCGCACGTAGTCTGAACGCGGCTTTACGCGCGACCAATGCGCACAGCCGTTTCGGTTTTCCCTTTCCGGTCACGGGGCTTCCGGTCCTCCCAGATTTCGCGCGCAAACCACTAGTAGGCGACATCATCCAACGCTCCTACTCTGCTGCAGTGTCTCGGCTCGCCGGTGTTATTGGTGTTGTGTCAGTGATTGGGTCTGTCCGCAGCTTGATCATGTGCAGTGCGGAATCTTCGCTGTGGAATTATCAGCCTCTCATAAAAAAAAGTTCGGCAGAGGCCGGCTCTCTACTACGAGTAGCTGAAATCGCACAGAGAGAAGTGCAAAACGATGCCTGGCTGCAAATTGCCAGTGCGCTGAGTCAAAGTAGTAAGTGGTTTATCAATCCGTTTTTTTCATGCGCGAACAAGCTCTCAACAAGCAAATGTTTCCTCTAGTTTAGAAAAGTGAGGTTATGGAGGCGGGGGATGCCCGTTCATCCCCGTGCATTCTCGCAGCCCATCGGCTCCGTTGACAAGTGAGGAAACAGTTGGCCTGCAGCGAAAGGCCGATGCGGGGCGACGTTGCGGTCGGGCCGCAGAACGGAGCTGGTGCGGACTCGTCGAAGTTTGAAAGAAGCTCACCGTAAAAGAGAAAAAGAAAACAGCATTTTCTGAGGGGGGACGAGGTTCCGCGGACGTTTCCGTGTCTGCCGCGCGCCCCGGCTCATTGTTTGGAGTCAGTAGTACGGCCTTTGAGTCACCGCCCCGGCCCGTCTCCAAGATCGCTCCGGGGCACTGGTAAAATCGCAAGCAGGGATGCAGGCGGACCGTACGCCTGCTTTGGTGCGAGAGAGTGCGATCACGGGACACCGAGCAGGAGTGAGCGAAACGTCAATGAGAACGGGCGCGTGAAGAAATGTGCGAAGGAGTGAGCGGTGCGTCAGCGGGTGATGCTATATTCACACCAAATCGGTCTAGGGGCGGGGCCTCCGCTTTTCACTAGACCACTGACGTCATAGCGTCGGGAAAAAAAAAAAAAGAAACTCCGGCGCGGCGGCCGCGTGGAAAGCGTCGCCAGAGTCCTTCAA
Organism: Amblyomma maculatum; assembly: GCF_055883805.1. Classification (NCBI taxonomy): domain Eukaryota; kingdom Metazoa; phylum Arthropoda; class Arachnida; order Ixodida; family Ixodidae; genus Amblyomma; species Amblyomma maculatum. The sequence continues at coordinate 49,392,080 of NC_139344.1, forward strand.
TGCTGGCGTCGCCAAGGTATACGTCAGCTGCTTCTACTTTAGAGCTATAACGGCCGCTTGTGTACCCTGCACTTGTTGTGGCAAGCCAGAAGCGGGTACTTAAAATTCCTTACGAACATAATCAGTCTGTCCAGCTATTTATTTACCTTATTTTCTATGTCTTGACCGAAAGAGCGCGCGAATCTCGTTCAGCTTCACAGCTGGGGCAATAGAAATGTGAGTGATGATGATACAAACTTATTATGTGCACTTCATGTGAGTGTTGTTGCACGATACCTTTAAGTGGCGTTTCGTCGGCACTTACCTAGATCATGCACAAAACGGTCGTCATTGAAATCACCAGCTGGCACGTACATATATATCCATTTTACTCTCGGGAAATTAATTTATTCATTTTGTACCCCTTGTCCGTTCTTATGCTGTTGATCCTGTCCATCATATATTTTCTTCTAGTTACAACTCAGGTACGTTTCATGTATTCTTCAATATCATATGGCGGGGCTTTTGCTTCCACTTAACAATATTAATTAAACCGTTAAGAAAAAGAAATAAATAAAATTAAACTGAGCTGATAAGCTAATTATAAAAGAAATGTTTACCATGTCTCTCACAGCAGCATTCATCAAAGATGCCTGCTCTAATTCGATCATACCGAATGTAATTTAAACAATTAATTTTTTTTTTAAACCGGACAAAACTCTTGACCAGCTAGTGAAGCTCGTGGGGATATTCTAGACCTAACTGGCTCAAGCTGGAACCAACTGAGGATTTTTTCATAAACTATACCCTAACTGGTGGAGATTTCTGCCTGATATATATAGTTAAAAAAAAATCTCAGAACTGAAAGCATAACACCATAGCCTTCATAAGTTTAGCAGATAATACAGTACCTGTAGCTTTCACACCATGCATCAACTTTTCTATGCAAGTAAAAACAATCGATGCACTCTTCTTCAAGACGGCATGATATATGCAGAGAAGACTTCAAAGTCATTGAAAATTCAAATTTATTTACTATGTGGATTATATTTACATTGGAATATGCAATTTCATTACAAAGAGTACAAAACATGAAGCCATGCACAGAAATTAAAAGACAAACAGATATGCACTATGCATGCAATAAAAAATACATGAGAAACTTGCTGTAATTTCCAGATATATAGCCTGCACTGTCTGTAAAAACCAGCCTAAAGAAAGGATAATCCGCACATGGTATACTGTACTTGTGACTAAGGTGTATGCATGGTAAACACTCTTCTTTTTGGAAGTATTATATGCGTGTTTTTCAATTTGCACACCATTGCCATCACCTTGACTGCACCCACAGCAGGGCAAAGGCCTATGCTATATATGTACTTTCAATAAATTAACCATGTCTTGTGCCAGCTGCACCCACTTTAGTCCTCACAAACTTCTTGATCTCATCTGCTCACCTTTCTGCCTCCCTCTGTGACATTTACCTTCTCTTGAAATCCAGTCAGTTACCCTATAGCGATCATCGGCTAGCTTGCCTGAATATTAAATGCCCTATCATGTTTATTTCTTCTTGGTTTCGACTAGAATATTGATAACTCACGTTTATTCCTGGCCACTCTCTCTGCTCACTTCCTGTCTCTTAGTGCTAAACCTATCATTTTCTATGCCAAGCTGTCTGCACTGTCTAAAAGTTACGCTGAACCCTTTTTATTAGCCTCCTTATTGCTGCCCAATTGGTGAGTACCGAAAAGATACAGCTATCATATATGCTATTTACTTTTTTTGAGGGATACTACTAGTCAGCTGCCATTCATGATCTGAGAGCTAGTACCTGCCAATTGTTCTTCAAGTCAATTTTATTTTTCAAGTTATTTGACTGCCATCGAAGCGACAGGCGGTTGCTATACCTGTAGTAAGAAGCCATATTTCCTAACTACTTCCAGGTCATTGCTACCTATCATAAACTCCTGTTTGATACCCTAGCCTGTTAAGTGTTACTTTCATTTTCTCCATATAAAATTTTAGTCCTATTATTCTATCTTGCCTGTCTAAATTCGTCCCCTGAGTTACTTTGCAAGGCACCATTATCAGAATCACAGGTTACTAAGGCATCGTCCTATGTTCTTCAGTAAAAAAAAAAAAAAAAAAAAAAAAAAAAAAAAAAAAAAAAAAGCTCAATTATTTGGTGAAATGAGAGACAGGGCACGACTGTGCCTTTCTGAGCCAATAACTGTAATGGTGTTATTTGTCGTGTAGCCGCCTTCGTTTAGGGAGAGGCTTCAGAGATGAACATCCTTTTACCGGTGAACTTCGGACATGCAAGCCAGAACTCTCTGGCACAGAACTGGCTAGCCTTCTGAAAGCATAGTAAAAAAAATCATTCATTTCGGAGAGAACTTCCTCATCATGACAATGATAGAGGATCGAACTGCACTTTTCCCAACCTTCCACAATTTTTTTATGCATTTCTGAAGGCCCTGTACGAACTGCTGGCTCAGACACTGTAGTCCCAGAGGTTTCTGTTAAGTTTTCATCTGCCTCAGCATCACTGCAGGACGATGAAAGTGTTGGTGTAGAATGGTCCAAAGTAATATGTGGCCCATTCAGGTAGGCATGAGGCAATGACAAAAAAGAATACCCATCAGCAAATTTAAAAATGGCACAGAAATGTTTACAGGGGTACTTATGTTTACGGAAGTCAAGGCAAGTGCAAGTGGGCTTGCTAAAGTCAACAGTGTGAGAAATGTTCCCACTTCTCTCAGAACGGACACAAAATGTTCTTTCAGTAGGCAACGCAACTATATCAGCTTGTGTGTATTCTTCTGCATTTACAATCCTCCTCAACATATGCTTGATAAAGTTGTGAGGTCGTCCATGAAGGTATGCGGGGACGTTCTCGCTGTATTGTCTGTAAAGTGCAGACTGCCTCATTTCTGCTTCCACAAATTTTTTTTCACAGTCTGGAAGGTATGAATGTATCAGCACAGTAACAAGGGAAGTGAGAGATCGCTTCCCACTTGCACTTTTCACGTAGTGTGCCTTTAGTACTCTATTTTGCGCCTCAATGCCATTGTTTGTTGTGAGAACAACATCATATTCAAGGCGGTAGAAAAGAACCCAAAGCTCCTTCACATCAAGCCAAACTGTTTCAAAATAATGTTGAAACTTTTCGTTCTTCCAATACTCCGAACACATAAGTTCTTCCAATGCTGTTTGAAATTCACCTGCATTACAAGCATTGCCTACACGTTTCATAAGGTTCAGAGCTTCGCCAGGATGTGAAACACCATTTTCTGTTCTGCGGAGCCACCTATGCCATGCCTGACACCTGTGAAAATCACAGATTGATATTTTACTTTCAGGAAATGTTTGCCGTATGGCGTTCATCTCGGCTTGACAGTAGTCCACCATCCAATATTGTGGTGAAAGATGACCAGCCCATTTTCTGAAAACATTCAAAGCTTCAGCAATGCAAGCAGCAGTTTCAAAGTGCACAATAAATGCACCAGCAGTTGTGTAGCCTGATGGTGTTTTCACAACGAGAAGAAAAAGGGGGAGGGCATAATCACTTGTTTTCTGTGTAGAATCTAAGCAGATAACTGCACTTCCATATTTTGAAAGCATATTTTTCATAAATTTTGATTGATAACAAAAAAGCAGTGTCTGCTCACACTCACTTGCAACACTCTCTTCCATATTATCAGACATGCAACTACTTTCACTCTTGTTTACAGCATATGGCCGGAAAAGTACTGAACTTTCAGGTTGCTCATTTTGAATTCTTGTGACCAGATTCAGTGCATTTGTTTGGTCAACAGTGCTGAAGCGGTCTTTCCGAAGAGTGTTTTGGATGTGGTTGCTAATGCCCTTAGCAGTAGGGAAAAATGCTCTGCTACTGTTGTCAGGTTTCTCTTTGCCTGGAAAAAGCACATCATGCACATGGTAATGAAGGCACTTTTTCATGTCAGAAACAGGTGTGATGCCTTCCCTCACCAGCACACCTATTCGCTCAACTAAACTCTTATCTACAGTC